>NC_092141.1:11898152-12207527 GCF_043159975.1 Macaca nemestrina
TTCTTTCTTTTTTTCTCTCTCTCTCTCTTTCTTTCTTTCTTCTCCTTTTTTTTTTTTTTTTGATGGAGTCTTGCTTTATTGACCAGGCTGGAGTCAGTAGCGATCTCGGCTCACTGCAATCTCCACCTCCTGGGTTCAAGCAATTCCCCTGCCTCAGCCTCCCAAGTAGCTGGTACTACAGGCGTCTGCCACCACGCCAGCTGATTTTTTTGTCTTTTAGTAGAGACGGGGTTTCACCATGTTGGCCAGGATGGTCTTGATCTCCTGACCTCGTGATCCACCTGCCTCAGCCTCCCAAAGTGCTGGGATTACAGCTGTGAGCCTCTGTGCCTGGCCACCTCGGAGCTTTCTTAATCCCCATCAGTATTGCTGCTCAGCATGCCCTCTGGCCCATCAGAGGCTAATCCCTAACAAAGAACTGAGAAACTTTGAGTATGGCAAAGGTGGACGTGGTTAAGGCTTGGCAGAGAATGCCTTCAATCTGGTTCTGAAGAGTGATCTAGGAAATACTGGCCAAATTCAATAGCTAAAATTTCTATAGGGAAGTAAGATTGGAAGTTATGTTAACTGAATATGGAGGTAAGGCTTATTGGCAAAAGCATATATGAGAAGCCCAAAATTTGGGGTTCTGGCTTCTGGTTCTAGACAGTTACTACCATAGAGTCTTGGACATGTGACTTCTTAGCAACAAACTTTCCTCGTCTGTAAAACAGAAGAAACCTGCTGTGTTAGAAGGTTTTGTAAGTATTAAAGTAACTAATTGAAGCAGTGTTGGTAATTTGGAGCTACAGACATTGGTTCTGAAATTTGGGAGTGCACCAGAATCCCTTGGAAGGCTTGTCAAAGTACAGATTCCTTGGTCCCACTCCCACTGTTTCTGATTCACTACGTCTGGGTGGAGCTGGAGAATTTGCATTTCTAAGAATTTTCCCAGTATGCTGCTTGTCTAGGGACTACACTGTGAGAACTTCTGCTCTCAACATTGTCTGGGTCTCAAAATGCTTGGATTAGTTCTTTCTCCTGATATGATTTTGTTATTCATTTAAAGTATAGTTGGGCTCATTTGCTTCTTTTTGCTTTCAGTGTTAGGGTTTTTCCCATACTTGTTTATTTGATTGTTTGAATATGTATGACGCTGATAGGATTCCAAAAGTCAAACGATGCAAAAAGATATGTATATATTCAGATATATAATTTTCCCTCCTCTATTCCTTTCATGCCATCACCGCCTCTGCTCCACCCCCATAGGTAACCAATTTCATTAATTTCTGGGTTATCTTTCCTATGTCTATCTTTACAAAAATAAGCAAATGCATATTTACATTTATGCATGTACATTTTCTAATTTCCCGTTCTTTCATACACAAAAGGTAGCATGCTACGCCTACCTGTTGGCACTTTGCTTTTCTCTACTTAGCTATATAGCTTGGAAATCACTCCATATCAAGTCAAAGATATCTCCCTCATTTTGTAATATTTGCATCATACTCCGTGGATATACCATAGTTTGGCCATAAGTTATTTATAACATTTTGTAATTATGAATAATGTGGCATTGAATAACCTTGGACTTTGTATTGTTGGCGTATGTCTTCCAGGTAAACTCCTAATAGTGAGATTGCTGGTTCAAAGGGTAGATACAGATGTAGTCTTGTTAGATATTGCTAAGTTTCCCCCCTTTTGCTTCACCGCAAACAACAGACGAGAGCTTCTCAAACAGAGCCAAAGGATGGAACCACGCATAAGTTTTTTTGTCTTTGACCTACCCTTTCTAACAGTGAAATTAGGTTTTGATTTGTTTATAAGAAGCAAGTACTAAAGAGAGATTATCCCTGATAGTTATAGCACTTCTTTTTTTCCTATAGATGGAAATATTTCCAAAGTAGCCCAGGTGTGGTGGTGTTAAAATATTTATTGTTAATGCATTAGTGTTCTGTATTATAACTGTATTTCTATTCATTCTATGTATAGAAGGGGTCAGATCACTGCCAGATTTTTTTATACCTCACTCTTTTTAAAAATTAATTAATTTTTTTTTTTTTTTTTGGAGGTGGGATCTTGCTCTGTTACCCAGACTGGAGTGCAGTGGCATGATCATAGCTCACTGCAACTTCAAACTCTTGGGCTTAAGTGATCCTTTCACCTCAGTCTCCAGAGTAGCTGGGACTACAGGCGTGAGCCACCTCACCCAGCTAATTTTTTAAAATTCTTTGTAGAAACGGGGTCTTGCTTTGTTGCCTGGGCTGATTTTGAACTCCTGGCTTCAAGCAATCCTCCTGCCTCGGCCTGCCACAGTGTTGGGATTACAGGCATGAGCTACCAGAATAGGCCTCATTCTTACTTACGTTGATTCATTTCTTATTTGATTTGAGTACATTTTTGAGTAGTCCGCATACCCTAAGAGGTGAAGCATGGTGGAATACATCCTAATACCTTCTATATCTGTGACTCTGTCATTTCACATGTGAGCAAGTGAATGGTTAGGGTTAGAATTCGTGAGTCACAGTGACTACCTCTCAATCCATGCAGATATCACTCTGCTGTTTGTTGTTACAAAGAAGTTATCTGAGGCCTGCCTGCTTTACAGAAAATTTCTAGATAGCCTAATTTCTATCTAGGTCCCTATACAGAATAAAATTTAAATTAATTTATCAAAATTTGTATGCTTATACACTTGCTTTATTTTGTTCATTTATCCCTAAAACATGATAAGGTTTTGTCCTATCTGAAAACTAGAGCTTTTATGATCTGGAAAAAGTTTTCTTCTAGCATGTGTTTAAATATTATATCTATTCTATTTATCTGTATATTTTTTCATTCAGGTTTGTCATACTTCCATAAGCTGAGATTCCACTTTATACACGCTATATACATTACCTTCTCTTTAATTGTATTTTTATCTCTTAGTCCTCTTCCTTGGCATTTATCAGTAAATTTCTCAAGCTCTTCCAACATATTTAATTTTTTGTGTCAATTCAGCACTTCAGTGTTGTTAATACTGCTATAAAGTGTACTCTGCCATTGTTAGTCTCTTTACTTTATTTCTCTACCTCTGCCAAGTCATCTTTCACCACATATTTTATAGACTTCATGTTTCTTTAATTTAATTGAAGGTAAAACAAGGTGATGGTTTCCAAATTGATTTGTTTCCATTATTAAAGGTTTAAAAAATTTTATATATAATTTTATGTAAAGTTATATATAATTATATATAAAGGTTAAAAATTTATATATATATTTTATATATATAAAATTTATATTTTATATAAAAAATAATTTATGTATTTTATATATTTATATATATATAATTTATATATATTTATATATTTTGTATATAAAATTTGTATATATGTATATTTTTATATATAAAATTGTATATATAAAAAGGTTAAAAATTTATATATATATTTTATACACAAAAATCATATATAAATTATATAGATAAAAATTATATATAAAAAATTTTATATATAATTTATATATATAATTTTATACATATAAAAATTTTGTTACTTTATAACATATAGTATATATACCTATATAAAATTTAGATATTATATAATATATAATTATATATTAATAATATATTGATACATATTATCTTAATATATTATATTATATTATTAATATAATAGCAATATATTATATAATATATCTATATTATTAATAATTATATTAATATATTATACATACTAATTATAGATATAAAATAACATATATACATTGTACATTTTTTATACATATGCTCTTATTTGCCCTCTTGAGTCCTGTTTTCTCCTTTTAAATTTTGGGATATTTTCATAGGTCCTATATTGTTGTTGTTTTTAATTTGCTATTTTTTTTTCAATAAAGAAAGGTCTGTCTTGGTATTTGTCCCAAATCAGTGTGGGTGGTGTCTCCATGGGTACCTTCACAGTTTACCTAAATACTCTTAGATTTGTCCTCTCTCATCTCATAAGCTGGAGAGCTGGTTGTTCTAAATTTAGCATTAAAAGTCAGGATACCAGCAACTGGAGGGTTCTTTGTAATTATTCAAGAAGCTCTACCAGGGGGCAGGTTCTGTTTATTCTTTTTCCTTCAGTCTGCTATTTTCTTCACCTCAGGACCACAACATAGCTCTATCTAGCATCCCTCCTAGCACTACTGCCCCAGGCAATCACTATAGAGGACCTCTACACCTGAGATACCATGCCTGGGAGCAGCCCGACACAGCCAGACTTTATGCTTGCCATGAGCATGCCTGCCCTGCTTGGAAACCTTCTGATGTGTGTTTGTTGAACTGAAGAGGTTTCAAGAATGGGGTGGCTATGGCTGGGCATAGTGGCTCACTCCTGTAATCCCAACACTTTGGGAGGCCAAGGCGGGCAGATCAGGAGTTCGAGACCAGCCTGACTAACGTGGTGAAACCTCATCCCTACTAAAACTACAACAATTAGCTGGGCGTGGTGGCACTCGCCTGTAATCTCAGCTACTCAGGAGGCTGAGGCAGGAGAATCGCTTGAACTTGGGAGGTGGAGGTTTCAGTGAGCCGAGATTGCACCGCTGTACTCCAGCCTGGGTGACAGAGCAAGACTCCATCTCAAGAAAAAAGAATAGGGTGGCTTCTTCCACAGGCCACTGTCGCCACCACTGTTGACTCTCCAGAATCAATGCGTGTTAGCATTTTTCTACCAGATGGTCCTCTGCTCATTTCCTGTACCATGACAGTGTTTTCTTAGGAAAAAGGTTTACAACTTCCCCATCGTGTTTTTCTCCGATCTAGTCCTATCTCTAGTAGACCAAGCAGAATTTAGTCAAACCATTGTGGCTTAGTTGGTTTGTAGCTGGTGCACCACTCTCATTAGTTTTATTCAGTCTTTCTTTGGCCACTTCTACAGATTCATTTTATTCCTGTCCTCACATCAGCGTTGTTCCCACAAACTTCCTTCTAAATGCTTGGTATCCACCACTCTGTCTTTCACAATGATTGTCACATGGCAGGCCTCTAAACAATTGTAATAAGCGACTTCCCAAACACGTTCTATGATCCTTTGGCCTGGTTTCCCTTTATAGGTTCAACGTCACCTTTCCAAACTCTTTGACAACATGGCCAAGATGCGATTCCAGCTAGATGCCAGTGGGAAACCAAACAAGACGAGCCTTGGCATGTACAGCAAAGAAGAAGAGTATGTGGCTTTCAGTGAGCCCTGTGACTGCAGCGGGCAGGTAACACGATAGCCCTTTTCCCTCCTTCTGCTTTTCTCTCTCAAATACCTTCATTCAAATATGATCAGCATCAACTCTAGGAGGGCCTTTCTGGCCTTGGTCCAGAGCTGCTGTCGGTGCCCTCCAAGAGCCAGCTTCTTTGACTTGAACTGACGTTGGAGCAGCAGCTGGTGCCCTACTTTCCTCTTTCGGGGAAGGACACATGTCAACATTCATATCTTTTCCTTAACCAAAGACCTGTGCAGAGGGAAATGAAATGCACATAAACAACTACCCAAGTCAATGAGAAAAGGATTTTAAAATGATTAGCGGCACCAAGAGACATCAACATGGCAACCCCTAGAGCATCCTGCGGGGGAATCTGGGACACTGACACCCTCCCTGGGAGAAAAATGTCCTTTATTGAAACCAACTGCTTTCCTGAGATGTCCCCTCTCTGCACAAATGTGCCTCAGTGTCACTTCCTCCCACAGCCTTCCCCTTGGAGAACCACCTACCACCCTGCTCCAGAAACTGCTTCCTCCAAATCTCCGTGTCCAATACAAGGGACACAAGCCATGGGACCATTTTCCCCTTAAGTATCCTTCCCATCCATTAGCACCACTGCTAAAGTATAAGCTTCTGAAATAATCCAGCAAAGCATTGCCCCTGGGGATTCTCATCTAGTGCCAAATAACACCTGGAGTAAGGATATTTTACAGAGTTCCACCCTTATCACCTGTATCTAAGAAAGCAATTCTAGTGTCAGAAAATAATCGCTTCTCAGTTATATGAGGGTGGCCCTGGGGTTTCATTCACAATGTGTTCTTTCCGTAGACCCACAAAGCATTTAGTTGGGGAATACAATCCTGGTTTGTACTTCATACTCAGGGGGGACAAGGTCATAAGAAGCCACTGACTTATTTACACCCAGCTCAACCCAGATTTCTGTTTCCTTGTATGAGCTCTGGGTGACAGCCTCCACCCCCTTAACCTGCTACTCTGTCCTGCATATTCCAAATGCACACATCAGCCTGCTGTTAATTATGTCTGGGTCTCACTTATCACCATCCCGGATTATGTAAACAGCACATCCCTCTGCACCTTCTGGCAGCCACTTGGGACTGTATACAATGTCTGGACTCCCCTTCCTTCACTCCCTCAGACTGAGTGGAAGAAAATATGTAGGACTAATCAAAACAACTTCTTTTTTTTTGAGATAGAGTCTTGCACTGTTGCCCAGGCTGGAGTGCAGTGGCGTGATCTCGGCTCACTGCAAGCTCTGCCTCCCGGGTTCACGCCGTTCTCCTGCCTCAGCCTCCCAAGTAGCTGGGACTACAGGCACCCGCCACCACACCGGCCTAATTTTTTGTGTTTTTAGTAGAGACGGGGTTTCACCATGTTAGCCAGGCTGGTCTCAATCTCCTGATCTCATGATCCTCCCACCTCGGCCTCCCAAAGTGCTGGCATTACAGGCGTGAGCCACCACGCCCAGCCTCAAAACTTCTTAGGCACCCAGTTTCTAACCCGAGTTGTTCTTTCAGGTGGAAATATGGCTGAACCATGTCCTCGGTCACATGAAGGCCACTGTGAGGCATGAGATGACAGAAGGTGTAACTGCCTATGAAGAAAAGCCGAGGGAGCAGTGGCTCTTTGACTACCCAGCTCAGGTATTCTCCTAACGGGACCCCCATCCTCCACAGGACTGTCTTCCTCCACAGCCTCCTGCAGCCTTCAGCAGCTGGTAGACATCAGGCTGGCTGCGTGCTTCACAGCCAAGGGGGCTTGAATCCCAGACCACTGTGAGGGCTCAGCAGGTGGGAGCAGGGGGATTGACAACCATGGCCTAAGTCAACCCTGACCTTGGGAAATCAAGGGTGATCTCTTTTTGCCTTCATTGGCTATAGAAGGGAGAAAATGTCAACAGTTCAACTCTTTGAGCCAGCCTACTTTCTGTGCGCCAAGCTCTGTGCTAAGCACAGGACACACCAGCAGGGAACAAGACAATGAAACCTGTCTTGCTGGAGTTTACAGGCTCGTGTGGAACTGAATTACTGACACATATGACTGGTGGTTTGTTTGTTTGTTTGTTTGTTTTAGACGGAGTCTTGCTCTGTCGCACAGGCTGGAGTGCAGTGGCGTGATGTCAGCTCACTGCAACCTCCGCCTCCCAAGTTCAAGCACTCTCCTGCCTCAGCCTCCCAGGTAGCTGGGACTACAGGCATGCACCACCACGCCCGGCTAATTTTTTTTGTATTTTTGGTAGAGATGGGGTTTCACCATGCTGGCCAGGCTGGTCTCAAACTCCTGTCCTCAAGTAATCCACTGGCCTCGGCCTCCCAAAGTGCTGGGATTGTAGACGTGAGCCTCCGCGCCCGGCGATGGCTGGTGTTTTAATAGCGGGGGCTCAGGGTACTCTGGGAGCATACAGCTAGTTCATGAGGTCTGGGGACATGCCCTAAGCGTATGGTATGAAAGCTGAGATGTGAAGCAGGAGTTAGCAAGCTAAAAATGGGAGCAAAGAGCAACCAAGTAGGAGGAAGAGCCCTGGCTCAGAAGCCGGGGTGAGCATGCTGTGTCTGAGCCAGAGTAAGTGGAGGAGGAGCAAAGGCTGCAGGTGGATTCTGGAAGCCAGTTCCTATAGACCATGTGAGAGAGTCTGCCTTGATTCTGAGATAGATCCGAATTCTTTATAGGTTTCTCAGGAGCATAATAAGAGAGAATAACAGACCAAAAAGAAATATTTAAAGTAACTCTGGCTACAGTATGCCGCTCCTCCTTCCCTCAGTTAACGGTATAGTAGTAGTGTTGCTCTGTTTGGGGGTTGCAGACATTTAGTAGTCATCAAAGTCATAGAGTAGATAACATTGCCCTTGGAAAGTATGTAGAATGAGAAGAGGGCAGAACAAATTCTTGAGCATCATTCAGAGCCGGAGGAGGAGGAAGGAGGAAACAGCAAAGCAGAATGAGAAATGGTCTTTTGGGAACAGAAGGAAAACCGGGAAACAGTAATCATGGAAACAAAGCAAGAAATTGTTGGTAGCAGGTAAGAGGTCGGAAATATCAAACACTTCTAAGAGATCAAGCAAAATAAAGAGGATGAAGAAGGTTCATGGATAAACTTGGTGAGGCCATTTCACGGGAGTGGTAGGGAAGAGGCCACACTGCAGGGGCTGAGGAGTGGGAAAAGGTAGAAAGTATTCACAGTGGCCGGGCGCGGTGGCTCAAGCCTGTAATCCCAGCACTTTGGGAGGCCGAGGCAGGTGGATCACGGGGTTGGGAGATCGAGACCATCCTGGCTAACATGGTGAAACCCCATCTCTACTAAAAAATACAAAAAATTAGCCGAATGTGGTGGCAGGCACCTGTAGTCCCAGCTACTCGTGAGGCTGAGGCAGGAGAATGGTATGAACCCAGGAGGCGGAGCTTGCAGTGAGCCAAGATCACACCACTGCACTCCAGCCTGGGCAACAGAGTGAGACTCTGTCTCAAAAAAAAAGAAAAGATAAAAAAGAAAGTGTTCACAGTGAACGTGGATAGCAAGGAGAAACTTAGCTGTGAAGAAAGGAGAAAGGAGTCCGTACTGCAGAGAAGAAGAGGTGTTTATTAACAGTAGGGTTGGATCATCCTCTCGATTTGTCCCAGTAAGGCTGCCAATGAGGAGGAGCTTCTTTAACAAAATCTAATGGGACATAAACTCAAAGGGAAAAAAATGGATGAACAGAAATGGTGCTGTTTACTACAACAAGATTCTCCATTGCACAAAGGGAATGGTTCCCATCAGGCTTCCTTGTTTACCTGTATCAGAATTTTGAGACAAGAGAATGTGTCGCCTCCCCCTATTGCAGTAAATGTCATCTAGCGTGGTGTCCCCCAAACCAAATGATACTGCAGATGAGCAATGTATCTAAATTCGCCACCATGAATAATCGAAGTTATGCACGTTCTATACAAAGCTTTCCAGCAAATGGAAGAAATATGTATTTCAATTGCTTTTTCTATTTATTTATTTTTAATCTCCGAAAATGCAAATCATATCAACCACATTGAATTTCAGTATCTTTCATCTTGGCATTTAAAAATAGGCACTTTGACGTTTTAAAATATCTTTAAAATGTAGTGAAAGTATGGTAGAAGAGCAAACTTGTGCCATAGATGATCAGCAGTGACTCACTAAATTCGATTGTCAGACCACAGAGGAGCAGAGCAAAGAGTGTGTGACATTGGGATGCCTGGGCAACATATTGTTGTCTTCCCAAGCTTGGGAAAGTTGCTACTCTAGGAAGTAAAAGACTATATCATCCACGTCACAATTTTTAGAAGCCACCGGCCTTGATCAGAGTCAATCTTGGGTTATTCTCAACCAAATGATACATTTTTCAAGAGCGGAAAGTGCTTTCCCACCTGTGCTGTAACAACTTCACACCTTCAAGGGTTTAGAGCATATGGTTCACTTAGTCAGTGCTGGTGGAAGAGAGAGGGATAGGGCTCATGTCACCCACACAATTACATCCTGAGCCCTTGCTGTGTGATGAGTGGGTTGGTTGGAAACAGCCATGGTAACAGCTTTACTAAGCAACTCTTGCTGCCACAGGTGGCCCTGACCTGTACTCAGATCTGGTGGACAACAGAAGTGGGCATGGCATTTGCCAGGCTGGAAGAAGGCTATGAGAGTGCCATGAAGGACTATTACAAGAAGCAAGTGGCTCAGCTCAAAACCCTCATCACCATGCTGATTGGCCAGCTCTCCAAGGGAGACCGGCAGAAGATTATGACCATCTGCACCATCGATGTGCATGCCCGGGATGTGGTAGCCAAGATGATTGCTCAGAAGGTGGGTCCCAAACATCCAGGGGTGCCCACTTTTGTGTCCAGCTACACTGAGAACAGCTTGCATACGACCAAAATATGGGGACCCCAGGGTCTGTACAGCACTGACCAGACAGCTGGGAGAGAATCACAGTGGCTGCTCCTACTTTTTTTTTTTTTTTTTTTTGAGAGGGAGTTTCACTCTTGTTGCCCAGGCTGGAGTGCAATGGCTCAATCTCGGCTCACTGCAACCTCCGCCTCTTGGGTTCAAGTGATTCTCCTGCCTCAGTCTCCCAAGTAGCTAGGATTATAGGCTTGTGCCACCACGCCCAGCTAACTTTGTATTTTTAGTAGAGATGGGGCTTCTCCATGTTGGTCAGGTTGGTCTCAAACTCCTGACCTCAGGTGATCCACCTCCCTTGGTCTCCCAAAGGGCTGGGATAGAACCCTGTAATCACAGCAGCTTGTGCTTTCTATACTGTGGTGGCCATAGCATGATGCACACTTTAGCAGCAGTCAACAGCCAAGGCATCAGTCCTCTATGTGTCCTGTGGCCAAGGGATCCCCTGCTTCCTATGATTTACGCACCTACTCTACCACTCTCTCTTTAGGTAGACAATGCCCAGGCTTTCCTGTGGCTGTCTCAGCTGCGCCATCGTTGGGATGACGAGGTCCAACACTGCTTTGCCAACATCTGTGATGCCCAGTTTCTGTATTCCTATGAGTACCTGGGAAACACACCTCGCCTGGTGATCACACCTTTGACTGACAGGTGAGCACTGGTGTCAACCACTGACAGCCTTACTGCTGTCTGGTTCAGGCCAGCCAGTGGACATCTAGGGTCAAAGTCCCAGTCACTTGCTATTTGTCCATAGAGCTACAGGGAAAGGGCCTGACTCAACACAGCTGGTTTAAAGTGAAACTGAAAGGATGTAGGGCAGGGCCTTTCTTGGAACAAATCCCAGAGCAAATCAATGAGTCATGACTTTTTGAGAAATTACTAAGCGGTCATATATACCCAAGTTCTAACACCAGCCCTAACATATACCAGCTGTTTGATTATGAAAAATATTGACCTAAGTTTTGGTTTCCTCATTGTGAAATGGAAGTGGTAACTCACAAATTCCATGATTATTGTAAGGATTAAAGACAGTAATGTTGGGAGGGAGAGTAGGAGGGAGATGAAGAAAGGTAGGTTAACAGATACAAACATACAATTGGATCAAAGTATAAGTTCTGTCATCCAACAGCAGAATAGCATGACCATAGCTAGTAACAGTGTATTGTATATTTGGAAGTAGCTAGAAGAGAGAATTTCAGTTATTCCCAATACATAAAAATGATAAATACTCAAGATGATGGATAACTCAAATACCCTGACTTGATCATTACATTCTATGCATGTAACAAAATATCACATATACCCCATAAATATGTAAAATATGTATCAATTTAAAAAGCATACTGGTAACCCCCTTACCTCCATTTACAAAACACAAAGAGGTATTTCTCTCTATATTCATTGAAGTTAAAAAATATACCTTAGAATGTTAAACTGCACAAAGATTATGATAACTCTCTAAAACTATTCTCTTGACAATGTCATAATGCAATTTAATTAAGAACTCTTAAGTGAATAATGTATTTTGCTTTCCAGTCATATTTATAAAAATAAATATGGTTCATTAAAACAAGCACATAAAAAGATAGTAATACTCCTAAGGAGGTTAGTTTATAAGTGCTCAGTAATCAATCCCTATTATTATTTTCTTGTCAATCAGTTGATCAATTAACTGGCACATTTATTCAGTACCTCTTACTCTGGGAATGCAAAGAAATAAGCAAGGTAGTTCCAACCATTCAGGAGCTCGCATTTTTTTTTTTTTTAGAAAGACATCATTTCCATCACTTACATTAATTCACACATGAATGAATTCACGCCAGACACCGAACAAGTCACTGGGAATACTAAGATGACTAAAACATTTTCTGCCCTTAAACTCCAGTTCTAATGAAGGAAATAAGACATATGTGGATAAAAATTTAAATATCACCAAGGGGAAAAGTACAAGACCATAGTATAAAATAAGGTACAAGGCCATATGCAACAAATTTCCAAGCAGGTGACTCAGCAGAAAGCCCTTTGAGCACAGAGGCCTCCACTCACAGTAGGAGGAAAAGAACTAGAAAGGCTTCACGGAAGAGATAGTATTTGACCTGGAGCTTGAAGGATGTATTGGATTCCAGTAGGATTTCAATAGGTTATGAGATTACTGTTGGGGTGTCCATGAAATTGTATAAAAATCTGTTCACGAGTCACTTTTTCTATTAAGAGGATTTACAGCATTCCTTAATTATTAAAATGCTATGCGTCCCCCAAAGTTAAGGAGCTACTGATAAACATTGCTGGAAAATGGCATATTGTGGGCAAAGTCATGAACCTGGGAAAACTCAAGATATGTTCCTGGAAGAGGGAGTTCAGACTTTGGGGGAGGTAGTCAGCCATAAAGGAGTCAGAATATAGAGCATGAAGAATATATTCTTTATCCAGAAAGTAGTGATAAACTATTGAGAAATTTCATCAGAGTGTGAAATCTGTACTTTATGAACGCTCATCTGACAGCACAACACAGGTAAAGGAGAGCGACTGCAGAACAATAAGTCATGGTGCGTGGGAGAAATGATATTTTAATTCCGCTGAGATTTCTGTAAATTCCACTGGGAGTTCATACCCTTTCCTTCTAATTCCATTGAACATTAAATCTCCTCTTCTCCAAAAGGCGTTGTATGTCTGAATAACTGGTTCACTGAGATGAATGACTTGTAGGTAATGAAGAGATTGTCAGAAATTGTGAGTTACAGTTAAAATGGCCAGATAGAATCTGCCATTTTTTAACTTCTCTCTTTTCCTCTTCTCAGTGATATCACTTGTATTTTAGTCAAATCCTCAGATATATTTCCAAGTATTTGATAAGTATTTCCAATTCAGTTAAATTTCAGTCACTGGGTTCATGGAATGAATGGGACATGGAAAATCCAAAGCAAGTACTTGAAAATCCCAACGTGATTCATAGCTCAGCACCTCATAGCTGAAGCATCGTGGTCAAGATGTTTCCTCTGCTCCTCTGTTTTTCATTTCTTTAATTCATTGTTCTCCCCAGTCTGGAAGGGGAGAGGAGAGTCCCACTCAAACTGCTTCCCTCTTACTCTGTAGCTCTTTTTTGTGGTGTCCCCTAGAGGGCACATCACTGTCTCCAGTGGGTCCCGACTGTGCATGGACTAAAATGTGAACTCTGCATGGGACTTGGTAGTTCCCATCAGCCACCCTGATGCCTCGCTCCCTACACTCCAACTACATGGCCTCCTTTCTGTTCCTTGATCACCTGGAGTTCATTCCACCTCAGCACCTGCACACACATGCTTCCCTTTGCCTGGAATGCCATTCTCAAGGCCATCTGTTCCACTGGTAGCTTCTCATGCTTTTGTTCTGCTCTCTGTTCTCAGAGGCCTTCCCTGACCACTGTTTCTAAAAGGCAACCTCTCTCTCTCACAGACACACACACACACAGAAAGATATATATGTGTGTATATAAAGAGAGAGAGAGAGAGATGTGTGTGTATCTAAAGAGAGAGAGAGAGAAAGATATATATGTGTATATAAGGAGAGAGATATATATGTGTGTGTGTATATATATAAAGAGAGAGAGAAAGATATATATATATGTGTGTGTGTGTGTGTATGAAGAGAGAGAGAGCGCAAGCGCAGGTAACCCTGACAGAGCCTCTGTTGATCTTGACGTTTCCCCCTTTCTGAAATGACCTGGCTTGCCTCCTTGTTGTTGGCATTCCCCTTTGGAAAGTAAACCTCTAGCAATGAAGAACCTTTGTCTATCGTGTTTGCTGTTATGTCCCCAGCCCCTAGTAGGTGTTGAATTAACAATCGTCAAATGAATGAATGACATTTAAATATTGAGGATCACAAGAATAGACAGAATCAAGCAAGGGAAGTTAACTTAGGGGCAAGGTCTGTCCAGGACTCTGTCTGTGTCTTGGCTCCCAAAGAAGAAGAAACAGCTACTCTGTGTTTTGCTCTTAGCTGGGAATCCATCTTCCTCCCTACCTCAGCTTAAGACAAATGCAAATAGCATCTTTCCAGAGGGAGATGTCTATCTCTCAGTAGCTAGATGGTAAAGGAAGCAGCAACTGGGGTTGGGGGTCGGGGGGTGGAGTCTTACAGGTGTTACTTGGGCCGATTAGTTGGAGGAGCTCATCCTGTCTGGGTTAAAGGAAAAGTGGTTCCCACCTTTTCATTCAGACTGGACCCCTCTAGTATCTGTCTTCAGGGCCATTCTCAGTCATTAGCAGGAAGGAGGTCCTGTACAGCCGTCTTCCCTACTGCAATGAATTTTTCTTCCTGTCTTGGAATATGAGCTAATAGTTTGGGAGTTTACACCACTTGGGACAGAATAATGAAGGCATTATGTATTTGGGCAATTTGATAAATCTATCCCCCACTGTAGACTATATGTTCCAAGATAACATTGACCTTCAATTTTTCTGTACTCCCAGGACCTAGCACTGTGTCTGGCACACAAAGGGCATTCAAGAAATACTCCTTGAGTGAATGCAATGAAATGATTCCTGAGCCTCTAGATATGTGCCAGGTCTTCAGAATATTTCCATCCTTTCCACCGACATATCAGACATCATTCCAAGTGATAAAAAGTACAAGATTTTTCTTTTCCCTGGGCTTTCGCTCTTGCCCAGGAATTGAAGATAATTACCACTTTTGGATTTAGACGTCTCTAGTACACTAGTGCTGAATACCTTATAGAGGGAAAGGGTAAAGTTTCGATGATGCATTATTTCTGAAATAGGGATTTATGGCCTCTACTGTGAAACGATGCAAATAAGAACTTGAAAGGAAGGTTAGCTAAAATAAGGGTGAATACTATACAGACCTGCACCTTGTTTGCGCATTCGTTGCTTTTCTGACAAAGTAGTATGTAGCTGAATATGTATATGGCAAATTCCATTTTCTCATTGACTTCCATTATTATCTCAAGAAATGTTTTTTGCACAGAAAAAAATTGGCCTCAACATAGAAAATCACATTTTAAAAAGCATTCAGCTTTTACTGGTGTGTAGCCTAAGTACATTTAATTCTCTCCTGCCAGAAGAATTAATCAAATGGACAATTGATCCATACAACCTTTGCACATTCATTAAAAGCACACCCGTTTTACAGTACATCCAAATGATTATGCCTGTTTCTTTGGAATTTCTCATTGCCTGGATGGGACTTGAATATATAAATAGGTGCAATGGTTCAGCCCTTGTCACAGGACTTCGGCACCACACTAAGTTGAAGAACTAAATGGAAATGTTTTTTCAGGCTGAACAAAAGCAATTCTCATAAGTCGTTTCTCGACCTTTGGATGATCTCCTCCTGCTTTGCTCCCCTTCCTTCACCTTCACATACAAATGCCCCTTTCTGCCCTGTGCTGTGTTAAGTACTGTTTTAATCAACTGCTTATCAATGTTGAGTACCCCTTAATTTCTCAGGAACTCCTGCAAGTAGGTGAAATATAATTGATGCAAGAGTCTTTCAAGGTGATTTTCTGGGCAAGGACACAGCCAGCAAAAGTCGTACGCTTTCTCTTTAAGTTTTTCTCTGATGGTTTTACTGGAGAAAATTTGGAAAGTTTAGTATTCTGTACAAAAGAAAATAAAAGTCACCCAGAAATAGCCATTGTTAATATGTAGTTTGTTTCATTCTACATGTAGAATGTTGAAAAATGAAACTGAAATCATATGCTATATATTAAACATCATAGATTGTCTTATTTAACATCATACTATGCATATTCTCTATTTTTCTAAAACACTTTAATGGCTGAATTATAGTCTATTTATAAGTATCCCATAATTTATGTAACATAACCATATTATGGGTTATTTAGGTTACATCTAAGCTTTCACTATTAAAAATAAAGCTGTACGAACTCACTTATATGTAAAATTTTAAGCAAAAATATCTTCTTATTTCCTTATGATAGATTCCAAGAAGCAGAATAATTAGATGACACACACTTTCAAATCGTTCATGAAAAAAATGTTATTCCTACTCTCACTAATAGTTTATTAAAGTATTAATTGCACAACACCCTGACCAGCATTAAGTGTTACTGTTACTTTTTTAAAATTACTTTTATTATTCAAAATTGTATCAAGTTTGGATTTGGATGTCATTAATTACTCATAGGTTGAACATTTTTATGTGTTTATTAGCTGTTAGATTTTCTTCTCCTGTTAATTATTTATTACTGTCATTGCCCATTTTTCTCTGGGATATTCTTTTATCACTCTTATGGTTAGAAAATCCATGTTTGTTTCAAGATCAATTTAATATTCCCCTATATTTCATTCTAGTCTAGCTTATTTTAATTTTTCCTTTAACCTGTTTTAATTATTTAGGAAATCTCTTGATTACCGAGTAAAGTGAGTCAAAACATTTTTGTGAAAACATTTTCAGTTACCAGTGATAGAAGTGACCGAAAAAAGACTTATCTCATACATCTGGAAAATGAGTCCAGCTTGCTGCAGTATAACCAGCTCTGGGACCTAAACTAGGAGATTTCAGGGTTTAAACTGTCTCATATGTTATGACTTTATGTCTTCTGAATGTTGACTTCTTTCTTGCATAGACTGGAAGGATGGTCTCTATGCCTATGCCTTTATCACTTCTGACTCAGGAGGAAAAGAGACCCTCTCTTGCCCAGCATGTATAGCAAATTCCTTGAGGGAGGTCTCCGATTGGTCCTATTTGGGTCTTGTGCCCATCTCTGAGCCAGTCACTGCAGCCAATGAGATTGAGTATTTTGCCCATCCTGAGCCTTGTCCCCCAGCCCCAAGGATAGGAAAGGTATGATTGACAGCCCATCAGAATACAAGCTGTGGAGGAGAGATGGCTCTCCAAAGGGTGATATTCTGGGCAAAGAAATCCCACAGGAATGACAGTGGGGAGTATATAATGTTATTTCTTTTGTTTTCAAAGTGACTAGTGGGCTTAATGTTTTTTGGTGAGTAACCAGTTCTTCTTAATGATTTATGATGTTTGCTCTACCATGTTTGAAGTTCTAAGTTCATCAATCTACCTCAAAACTATGTATTCTGTTCCATCAGTCTATCAGTCCCTCTCTGTACCACAGTATTTAAAGATGTTTGCTTTATCCTGAGTTGTAATATTTGTAGGGTAAAGCTCTGCATCATCTACCTTCATTTCCACTTTCTTTTTTTTTTTTAGCACTTCTGTTTCTTCTTTCAAATGACAAATTCCAAAATATAAACCACTGGGGTTTTTGATTGGTGTGCCTTAATACTTTCAACTTCATTTGGAAGAAACAGCCATCTTTATAATGTGTGGTATATTTCTGTTTATTCATATGTGCAGTCATGTTTTTTGGAAAAGTTTGTCTTTATATTTTGGTTATTTCTTAATGTGATCTCTGGGTCTTTTTAAAGTTGTTGTTGCTATAGAAGATTTTGTTTCATTATTATTATATTTAAAACAACTTTATTTCCCTGTTCTTTAAAAATATATATAATAAAAACAAAATCTCCTATCCACAATGCAATACCACTGTACTCCTGCAAGAATGGCCATAATCAAAAAATCAAAAAACAGTAGATGTTGGCTACAGATGGATGCAGTGAACAGGGAACACTGCTAGTGGGAATGTAAACTTGTATGGCTGCTATGCAAAACAGTGTGGAGATTCCTTAAAGAACTAAGAGTAGAACTACCATGCGATCCAGCAGTCCTGCTACTGGGGATCTACCCAGAGGAGTAGAAGTCATTATTCAAAAAAGATACTTGCCCATGTATGTTTATAGCAGCACAATTCACAATTGAAAAATCGTGGAACCAACCCAAATGCCCATCAATCAGTGAGTGGATAAAGAAACTGTAGTATATACATACAATGGAATACTACTCGGCCATAAAAAGGAATGAATTAACTGCATTTGCAATGACCTGGATGAGACTGGAGACTATTATTCTAAGTGGAGTAACTCAGGAATGGAAAACCAAACATCGCATGTTCTCACTGATATGTGGGAACTAAGCTATGAGGACACAAAGGCATAAGAATGATACAATGGACTTTGGGGCAAGGGTGGGAGGGGGACGAGGGATAAAAGATAACATCTATGGTGCAGTGTATATGCTTGGGTGGTGGGTGCACCAGGATCTCACAAATAACTATGAAAGAACTTACTCCTGTAACCAAATACCACATGTACCCCAATAACTTATGGAAAAATTAAAAAATAAAAAACAACTATATTAAGGTATATTTTACATATCAAAAACTTATTCATCTTACAGTTCAATGATTTTTAGTGACTTTATTCAGTGCAGCCATTACTGTAAGTCAGCTTTAGAACATGTCAATCCCCTCACAATAAAATCCTTCTTGATCATTTACAGTTAATTATCATCCACCAGGAAACCATGCCTAGCCCTAGAAGCCACTCATCTACTTTCTGTCTCTTTAACATTGCTTATTCTGGGCATTTCATATAAACAGAATCTTACAATAGATAGTTGTTTATGCTAGGCTTTTTTCACTACACATAATTTTTTTTTTATTATTATACTTTAAGTTTCGGGGTACATGTGCAGAACTTGCAGGTTTGTTACATAGGTATACACATGCCATGGTGGTTTGCGGCACCCATCAGTCCATTATCAACATTAGATATTTCTCTTAATGCTATCCCTCTGCTAGCTCCCCACCCTCGGACAGGCCCCAGTATGTGATGTTCCCCTCCCTGTGTCCATGTGTTCTCATTGTTCAACTCAACACAGGGTGTGTGTCTGTAGTTGGTTGTTTTTTAATTCCTGAATAATATTCCATTTTATAGATATACCACAGGCATGTATCCATTCAACTGATGGATACTTAGATGATTTTCAGTTGAGGCTGTTATAAATAATACCGCTCTGAACGTTTGTGTACAAGTCTTTGTGTGGACATGTTTTCATTGCTCTTAGGTGAATACTAGGAGGAAAATTCTTATGGTACTTTTATGTTTAACTTTTTGAGAAACTGATAAGCTGTTTTCTAAAGTGGCTGCACCATTTTACATTTACCCCAACAACATATGAGGATTCCCATTTCTCCACATCCTTGACAATATTTGTTATTGTCTGTTTTGTTTCTTTATAGCCGTTCTGGTGACTGTTAAGTAATATGACATTTGGATTTTAATTTGCATGTTTCTAATGAATAATGATGTTGAGCAACTTTTCACATGCTTATTAGCCATTCATACATCTTCTTGGGTGTAATAATTGCCCATATCTTTTCTCTGTTGTTTGGTCTGTCTGTCTTCTTATTGAGTTTGAGAATTCTTTGTATATTCTGGATATATTGCATATGTGTTTGCAGATACTTTATCCCAGTCTGTTTCTCATCATTTTCTTGCTGTTGTTGTTAAAAAGCTTCAAGAAAAAAAATAGGTTATTTTTTTTAAAAAAAACTTTTATTTTAGGTTTTGGGGTAAATATGAAGGTTTGTTACATCAGTAAACTCATGTCATGGGGGTTTGTGGTACAGATTATTTCAACACCCAGGTATTAAGCCCGGTGCCCAATAGTTATCTTTTCTGCTGCTCTCCCTCCCTCACCCTCCCCGCCAAGTAGACCCTAGTATCTGTTGTTTCCTTCTTTGTGTTCATAAGTTCTTATCATTTAGCTGCCACTTACAAGTGCGAACATGTGGTATTTGGTTTTCTGTTCCTGCAATAGTTTGCTAAGGATGATAGACTCCAGCTCCATCCATGTTCCTGCAAAAGATATGATCTCTTTCTTTTTTATGGCTGCATAATATTCTGTGGTATATATGTACTGTATTTTCTTTATCATATCTGTCATTAATGGGCATTTAGGTTGATTCCATGTCTTTGCTATTGTGAGTAGTGCTGCAATGAACATACACGTATGCATGTGTCTTTCCGGTAGAATGATTTATGTTGCTCTGGGTATATACCCACTAATGGGATGGCTGGGTCAAATGGTAGTCCTGCTTTTAGCTCTCTGAGGAATCGCCATACTGCTTTCCACAATGATGAGCTAATTTACACTCCCACCAAGAGTGTATAAGTGTTCCCTTTTCTCCTCAACCTCGCCAGCTTAATGGTGTCTTTTGAAATGCAAAAGTTTTTAATTTTGATGAGGTTCAACTTATGAATTTTTATTTTATGGACCATGCACTTGGTGTTTTATTTAAGAAATCTTTGCCTAACTTCATTTTATCTTTAACTTTCTTTTCACTTGTGTACAGGGAAAAAAAATGACTTACAATATATTTATCTTCCATTCTACTCATTTACTACCCTGTATTACAGATTCTAAAAGTTTTACTCTTGATTTTCTTGGGTTTTCTAAATCACTCCTAGAATTTCTAATCATATCTGAGACAGACAAATAATGAGAAGTGTAATTATAACTACTCAAGTTTAGTTACTAGGCATGCTATAATTTTTGCTAGAGAGATGATATGGGTAGCATTGCTCTCAGTTCTGTCACATTTTGAGAAAGACATTTACCAATTAGCATAGGCAAAGAAAAAGATAGCATTGGATGATGAAGAATCTCATAACCAGTTGGTATAAGGAATAGATCCTAGAATTGGGGGCATTTATGCCAAGAACAGAAAATTTTCAAAGTTTTAATATTAAAGTGTTGTAAAAGGAACCGATTTGTTTTAGGTTAGTGCAAAGGAAATTTCTATTAATGCAATTTCTCACGTTGAGCTTGAAACCTATTGAAAGCTCTGGGTTTTTTTCACATGGATTTTCATCTATCCATATCTTCCCCAGTCTGCATGTATCCACGTGGTTGGAAGATTACTTTACATTTGTCCCTCTTAAATTGGATTTTGTTGGGTCTGTCCCATCATTTTTCATCATTAACATTATTTAGAAATTTGTTCTATCATCTATCTAGTAATTATTTCTTAATTCAAGTTATGAGTAAAGACATTAAACATCAGTGAGCTGAGTATGCCTCGGGGCCTACCTGAAGGTAGATACCGTTGCATTCATGGTCATTCCTCAGTTATGGTTATTGAACCATGTGGTAGACAGAATTCTAAAAATGATCTATAAGGACCCTCACCCTTCCATAATCCCTTCCTTTTTGAGTGTGAGTAAAAACTGTGACTGTGATGATATTATTCCCATGGTTGTGTTTTGTTATATGGCAAAGGGAAATTATTTTGGTAGACCTAATATAATTATACGAGCCCTTAAAAACAGAGCTTTCTCCTGGCTCCTCAGTCAGCAGAAGGGAAAGTCAGATTTGAGGCATGAGAAGAATTTGACACGCCATAGCTGGTTTTGAAGGTGACAGGGGCTGTGTGCAAGGTGGTAGAACAGCCTCTAGGAACAGAGAGATCCCCTGGCCAACAGGGACCTCAGAAGTGAATTCTGCCAAGAACCTGAATGAGCTTGGAAGCAGACTCTTCCCCAAAGCCACCACATAATAGTCCAGCCCAGCAGACACCTTGAGTCTGGCCTTGTGAGACCTCGGCAGAGAACCCACCTGGACTTCTGGCCCACAGAACTATGAGATAACAAGGGGAGGTTGTTTTAAGGCACTGAGTATGTGGTAATTTGTTACACAGCAATAGAACATTAATACAAGCCAAGTATGACTCCACCTACTCTACTCTAAGATTATCTGGACCACTTTTCTGTGATAAGCACAGGCTATTCATAGCTGAAATCAAGATATAGCAGCTTTGATATTTTCTTTATCTTCCAGTTGAATATCTGTATCAAAAAAAGAATTTATTGCCTCAAAAATAATACCTTCAAAGTTGATCGGTTTCCTACTTTTCAAGGCACTTCCAAATATCTTGCCTCATCGTATCCTCAGAAGACCCTGGTGGGGCAGATAAGAAGAAAACCTGTAGAAGTTCTTTTCCCAAAGAAAACAAGATTAATTTTAGTTCGATGTTAAGAAGACCTTTCAAACAATTAGAACCAGCCCACTGTGGAATGGGCTGACTTCTAGAATAATAAACTGTGCCTCTCACTGAAAGAAAAGGCTATATGATCATATTTGAAGGATTTAAAGGGGGAGCACCTAGCATGGTGAAAGAGTCCAACAGCCTCACCTTTAAAATCCCTTCCAACGTTAACATTCCCATGTTCCCACTGGAACCAAACTAAATCAATCCATATCCAAGTTGGGACTCGTCAGCCAGGATCTCTCTTCCTTAAGGATCTTCTGCCATTGTCACAATTGCCACTGCTTTTGAAGCAGCAAATTTATCTAAGTTTCCTTGTACAAAGAAAAGGCGATGTCATAGATCTTAAGGATGCTTTTGTTTTTAAGGTGCAAAGAGGTTTAAATAACTTGGCTGAGTCTCACGGACGCTTCATAGTGAGGCAAGGTTTGAACTCATTCTGTCTCACTCCAGAGTCCGTGCCTGAAACAGCTCTAGCATGGTCTGCTGGCCCACATTTGCAAGCAGGAGCGCATCAAAGGAGCTGGCTTGGGTGTTTAAAGAGATGAGCACTCTAACAAGACCTCAGAGAGAATCCTAGAGCAGGGATATGTCCCAAAGGACTTGCTGCTGGCTCAGTGGCCCAGGCGTCATGGCAGCCTCCCTTGTGACAAACAAATACTGCCTCTTTCTTTCTTTTCTCTTTCTTTTTTTTTTTTTTTTTCTTTTAGACGGAGTCTCACCTTGTCACCCAGGTTGGAGTGCAGTGGCACCATCTCAGCTCACTGTAACCTCTGCCTCCCAGGTTTAAGCAATTCTCTGGCCTCAGCCTCCTGAGTACCTGGGGTTACAGGTGCGTGCCACCACGCCCAGCTAATTTTGTAATTTTAGTAGAGACAGGATTTCACCATGTTGGCCAGTCTGGTCTTGAACTGCTGACCTCAGGTGATCCACCTGCCTCGGCCCCAAAGTGCTAGGATTACAGGCATGAGCCACCATGCCCGGTCCTGTCTTTCTTTTTTATGTGTTTTTTCTCATGGCCTGAGTGAAAGCCCCAATGACCCTGCCTTCAAACTCACTAGACAGCCCACTGTCCCTCCCTGAACCCCAGTCTCCCCATATGTAAAGTAGGAGATTGGAAATCCCTTCCATTTCTGGAGTTCTGTTCTTATGAGGGGAAGATAATGATATTTTGACATTTCCCCCAAAAGATAATGATATTTTGACATTTCCCCCAAAAGCTCAGTAGATGCTCAAAAAGAGATGGACCCAGTCCCATGTATTTATTTTCAGGAATTCTTAACTTTTTCTATGCAACTTATATTTTTGTGAAACCTGGTGTTTCTGGACTCCCAAACTCTCTGAAAGCCCTGCAGCTCCAGAGTAAAGAGGCCTGTGATGTGCCCTCAGCTGGCAGAGGGGACAGCTGTGGGACAGAAAGGCAATGAGAGGGAAGGAAGGTGAGGAGGTGAGTTGTCGGGGCTTGAAGACTCTGCTAGTTCAGGCAGCTTGTCCTCCTGGGAGGTAGGGGGCTGTGGCAGGCCCTGAGCAGTTGTAGAGGAAGCCCGAGGCTGGGAGAGGTAGCAGGCATGGGATCCACCTGGAGCCAGAAACTCAAGAGCACCGGAGGGCAGGTGCAGGTAAGGCCGCGCATAGGGCTCCGTGAATATCTAGCTGGGAATGCTTGAGAGAGACAAGAAAGAGAAGTGTTACCAAATGGTAACAATGGCCAAGAAGGACAAGACCAGACCCAACTTTTCACCCTAAGCCTGACTCACCTCATCGTGCCTTGTGGCAGGTCTGAAGGGCAACATTCAGCCTTTCAAAGGCTGAAACAGATAAGGGAATTTTGCACTTAATTAAAGGAGAAAAAGGGAACTTAAAGACTTTCAAAACCATCTGGGGGCTGAACACAATGGCTCACACCTATAATCTCAGCACTTTGGGAGGCTGAGAGGGGTGGATCACTTGAGTCCAGGAGTTTGAGATTAGCCTGAGCAACATAGCGAGACCCTGTCTCTGTTTTTTAAAAGGAAAAGGAAAAAAAAAAAAAAAAAAACCATTTCGGTCCAAGGTTTAGTCAAGACAGTAGAAACCCAGCCACCATCTGACATGAAGGTGGCATCTTCAGAGTCTCAGAGTCTCTGGTCATCTCACAACATCAGATTCAGAAACAGAGAGAATTAATTTTGGACACCCTCCCACACAGCCACACCTGTAAGTTGAGAGTCTATGTATTGATTTGCTAGATATTAAAAAGTTAGAACAGCGGCACAATTTTATCAGCTTTATTGAGGTATTGAGGCATAAATTACATGCCTTAAAGTTCACCCACTGCAGGTGTACAATGCACAATTGGATGATTTTTAGTAAATAGAGTTGTGTGACCATCACCATCATCCAGTTGTAGAACATTTCCTTCACCCTATTTGCAATAATTTCCTTCTCTCACTCCAAACCTCAGGCAGCCACTAATCTGCTGGCTATCTTAATTTGTCTTTTCTGGACATTTCATATCAATGGAATGACAACATATAATCTCTTTTTTGAGACAGGATTTCACTGTATCACCCAGGCTGGAGTGCAATGACATGATCTCAGCTGACTGCAACCTCCTCCTCCCAGGCTCAAACAATCATTCCACCTCAGCCCACTAAGTAGCTGGAATTACAGGCGCACTCCACCACACTCATCTAATTGGTTTTTTGGGGTGTTGTTGTTGTTGTTGTTGTTGTTGTTGAGATGGGGTTTTGCTATGTTGCCCAGCCTGATCTCAAACTCCTGGGCTCAAGCTATCCATCTGCCTTGGCCTCCCAAAGTGCTGGGATTACAGGCGCGAGCCACTGCACCCCACCTGACAACATACAATCTCCCATATCTGGCTTCTTTCACTTACAGTAATGTTTTTGAGGTTCGTCCATTCTGTAGCATGTTCGATACTTCATTCCTTTATATTGCTGAAGAGTATTACACTCTATGAGTTACCACATTTTGCTTATCCATTCACTGTTGGTAGATATTTGGGTTGTCTCTAGTTTTTTGCTGTTATGAACACTGCTGCTATGAACAAGGACTGTGAACGGGTAGATATTGTGCTACACACAAGTCTTTGTGTAAACATATATTCTTATTTATCCTGTGTAAATTCCTAAGAGGGGAGTTGCTGAATCATATGGTATTTTTTATTACTTTTTAAGAACTATAAGTCCTTTTTAATAGTACCAGAAGTAAACTTAAAGCTGAGTTTATTTTATTGTTACTGGTAAAAAGAGTCCCAAAAGGATTAAATGGATTGAATGTGATCCATTCATTCACAGATTCATTTATGGTTTATAAATAGTTTTTGAGGGCCTGTATGTGCCTAGAGTGTGCTAAGTTCTGGAGATGAAACAATGAATAAGATATTGCCCTGCCTTCATGTACCCTATGAAGATGTATACTGAAGATATATACAATATATGTCACAGGAAGTTCAAGTGGAGTCTAGCTGAGCTGAGGGAGCCTCTGCTCACTCACCCCGGTGTTGGGGGATCCAGGAACACTTAGTGGGTGAAGCCAAATGTGAGTCCCGAGGAATTAGTGGCCATTAGCCAGGCAAGGATTAAAGAGGAACATCATCCAGGTCGACTCAAAGAGTTGGGGGATGGGTTGGGCAAGGAGCAGGGACAAGCTCAGTTCTAGTGTGTCTGGCAGATGAACGGAGCTGTGTGTGACTGGACTGCAGAGGTCTGTGTCTCAGAGGAGGGGAACAGTGAGAAATGGAGCTGGAGGAGCAAGCAGACCCAGAAGAAGAACCTGACAGGGAGCCTCTGATGCCCTGTATGGAGGGAGCACTGTGACGAGCTTGCCCTCTAGAATGTCCTCCCCACAGTGCTGTTGGGAGCAGGCAAGAGGGGCAGGGCTCTTGGCTTTCCTTTTCAGAAGCTATGCCAGATCTCACTTGGCATTGGGCCTTAGTCTTATCTCACTGGGCCCCCAAGGATGATGACCTATGCCCTCCCGTGTTTGGCAGGTGCTACATCACCCTCACCCAGTCCCTGCACCTGACCATGAGTGGGGCTCCCGCAGGACCTGCAGGCACAGGCAAGACCGAGACCACCAAGGACCTGGGCCGTGCACTGGGCATCCTGGTCTATGTGTTCAACTGCTCAGAGCAGATGGATTACAAGGTACAGTTCCACCCAGCTTCCTGGGTTGTGGGGGTGGGGGATAGGAACTCAGGGCAGCCAAACCAGGGCTGAGACGCATCCGTGCCACCCTGATCCAGCTTCCCCAGGTCTCGAAGCCCAGATCAGGAGGTCTCTGCTTGCTCCTTCGTGGTAAAGTTGGACCTTTGAACCCTGGAGTTTGTTGGCCTCCCTATAAGGCTTTCATGTGATAAGAAAGCACAGCCCTTTGTATTCTAATTCCACCAATGAGCTCTGACCATGGATGGCTGACTTCATCGTTTTGGCTCTTCCTTCTATTACCTGTAAAATGAAGAAACTGAACATATATCCAAAGTCCTAATTTCCCTATTTGACCTAGAAACACAGAAAGGCTCACGAGTAGCGAATACGAAGGCAGTTGTCTTCACATAAAAGCTTGACGTATTTGTGCTCTTCTGTAGAAGTGGACATTCCCCAGAATATCAACAGGGGCAGAATATTCTGCAAGGGCAGGCGTGATTTCTGAAAGCAGGCTAATCAACCCTGACTCAGAGCACAGAGGCCCACAGAAGACAAGCGCAAAGCTAATATTCATTCAGGCACTTACCATTTTTTAAGAACCACTGTGTTCCAGGTTCTGAGTCACCGAGAAAAGCCAGAGAAACAAAAGGCGCATGAGGTCACTTCTTTAGCCAGAAATATTCTGCTCACAACCGAACCTTACATAGCTTCTTTTTTTAAAACACAAATGTAATAACAGATTATCTCCCTCTCTCATTATTTTTGTTATATTGTATGTGTTTTTGTAAACTGCCGTAAGTCCCTTTTGTCAACAGGATGACATGCAGATAAATCTGGAGTGAAAAAAAAAAAAAAAAAAGTTGCATTAAATAGATTAAACATTTATATATAAAAGTCATGTGATATATTGACTGTAAAATAAAGTTAATGTAGTTATAATTTTAGAAATAATGCTTGCCATTACCACGTATAGCACTCTGTAAATGAGATTCATCCTCTATCATTTAATCATTTCTGTAGCATAATTTTGTTGTGTAGAGTTGCAGCATCCTGTGGCACCATGTTTTTTCATGGTAAGTAAACAAAGCAAGGATCTAGACCCAAAAAGCTAGTCTTCCACATGGTCTCCATCCCCTAAATTTTAGCACAGTTGCTTTTATTGATGAACACATTGAGATAATGTTTCTCTTTAAGTCGGGCTGGAACAGAAAGGTGGAGTTTTTTCCCCCTTTATAGAAATGACCTCAGCCTTAGGGATTATTTTATGTTTCTAGATTCTTCTATAGTTGAGCAATGGCAGCAGCACTGCTGAAGTAAGTAGTCTCCCAAAGGGAACATTCTGAAAGATACACTCATTTGGATGTAGAAGACGTGTTGTATTGATTGAAGAACATCAGCCAGATTTCTTCAAAGTCACACCTAGAATACCAAGCAGGAAATGATAAGTTGGTTCCAAGGGCAGGGTTCACGATAGTCATTTTACTCACTTCTATCAAAACCAATCACTGAACCCTAACCCCACCAGTTCCTTTAAAAGTACAGGGTGAACGGGGGAGTCTATCCTTGTTTTTTTTTTTTTTTTTTTTTTTTTTTTTTTTTCAATGATAGGCTAAGCTTTCATGGAGTAGAAGCTAGACACAGGGTAGAACATCATAAATAAGCATAGCCACAGTGAAACACGCCAGAAGGAAGGTGTTCCCTTCCTGGACACCAAATATCCCAGGTAACCAAACAGCCACACTAAGCTGTTTGCAAACTTCCTCTCCCTTTGTTTTCTGGCTGTTCAGAATTATTTTTTATGGTAAAACACTCGCAATCCAATTAATTTATTGAGTATTGCCATTGCTCAGCATGTGCGGGGCATTGTGGAAGGATGCCAAAAACAGATCATATGGAGAGAGAGAGAAAGAGAGAGAGAGAGGATAAATGGTAGATGGATTTCAGATAGATAAATGATGGATGGATGATTGATAGAGAGAGAGAGAGAGAGATTGAGATAGATAGATAGATAGATAGATAGATAGATAGATAGATAGATAGATAGATAGACAGAGTATAACCCAGTTTTATTTGGAGGGACAAGGGATATATGTTATCATCGGGGAGCTAGTTAATGCCCAGATAGCATAATCCTGGGTGCTTATGTGCCCTACAAACTTTAGACCCTGGAATATTCCAGAGTAGGGGGAGAGCCACAGAGTGAGCTGGTCAGGAAAGACATGTGGAGGATGTGAAAACCAAGGCTCAGTTTTGGGGTTGGTGACAGAGAGCGCATGAGGTATTTTCACACATTCTAACCCATTAGAATGTCAGCTTTAAAGCCATGACCAAGTTCTATGTGTGGCCAGTATCTGTCCCCAGCCCTCATTCTGACTTCACCCCATGAGCCCACCTCACAGGACTCGCCTGGGAGAAGGAGAAAAAAGGTGAGAGGTCGGGAAGAGCTGCTGTGCACTTCTCCAGGGGAGGTTTTGATGTGTCATTCATGACACTCACAGCAATATACTCTGTTCAGGTCTGTCCATAGTTAAAGCTGGAAATAAATATGGAACAAGGGCTAAGCTGCCTTAGAGAGGATCAAAAACAGGAGATAAGGAGGGGAAGGACTGAAAGCCACTGAAAGCATCTCACTTTGAAGAGGGGGCTGCAGAAAGAATCTGCAGGCTTCAGAACTGCAGCAAAAGCATAAAGATTGGCCGTCCCATGAAGTGAGAAAGGAAGAGACTGGAAGCAGGATAAGGTTTTGGTGAGAGCATCTCAGTCATTCAAACCAGAGGGAATGAGGAACCAGCTGATGCGGTAGTAGACATGGAAAAGCATAAGAGGCTTAAAATGTAACCAGGTAAGTGATACCTCAGGAACATGGGGAGGGAGTCTGCAGTGAAGCAAAGGGAGAGATTGAAGAGGAGAGTCTAGGCTGTGGTCAAGGACCCTCGCAATCTCCTCTGCCTTAGAAATCCTATAAGCAGCATCACCTCACTTAACTCATGAGGACTGGGCGTGCAGTGAGCTGGGGAGAACAGGAGAACAGGAGAACGGTGCAAAGACGTGAAGCAAAGGGAAAGTTATTGCTTTACTCTGTTATCCTGGATGGAAAACCTATAAAAACAGCCACTTTCTCTGAAAATGACTACAGTTTTAGTGCCGAAACATCCTTTATATTATAGCCGCAATACTTTCCCCTCTTGACCTCAATTTGGAGACGCTACTGCAGGGACATCAAATGGTTCCAAACCTGAAAGTGTTTGGAATTATTTCCAGCCCTCTCTGCAGCGGCCGTATTGTGGATACTACACTTTTTCTTAAGACCCTACTCCCTTCACTTCGGAAATGCTATACTTACACAATCCTCCTCCTGAGTCTCTGGTCTCCTGGCTTCTCGGTCTCATTTGCTGATCCTCTTTTATAATTTCCAGTGTGATGTGTATACCTATGGCTCCTTTATGGAGGCATGTCTATTCTCCAGCTTCACCCGAGTCCTAGTCCCATCTCTCTCTAAAGGAGCAGTGGATGTCTCTCGAATGCCCTTCTCTTGCATTGTGATTAGCACCCTTCCTTTCTCTCTGCCAGATTCCCCATCATCAGGAAGAACTATTTCATTGTCCCTGAGATCCTGGTGGAAAGCTTCAGGCACCCTGGTTACTTCATGTCCTTCCTTCCCCACCTCTAATTGGTCACCAATGTCGATTCTGCCTTCGGCACCCTTCTCACTTCCAGGCCTTTGCCCTATTCTTTCCATTCTCCTAGTCCCAAAGTTCACCATCCCACAGCAAGATAATGCCCCAGTCTCACCGATAGGACCAGGAGATACGTGGTGAACTAAACACAAGGGTTACTTTAGGGTCCTGGGGTTCAGCCACAGGCCCTGGGGTGGGGGAGAATTGTGGGGGTGACAAGCATCCACCTGTGGAAACTCCACTTCGTTTATTTTATATTTTGGGTTTTCATTTTATAAAAAGGGTCTTCAGTTTGAAAAGCTTTCAAAATCACTGTTAACAATTGAATTTTTAAAACATCTTTTTATACATCATAATTGTACATATTAATGGGGTACTTGTTATATTTTGATACACGTATACAATGTATAATGATCGAATCAGGGTAATTAGGATAACCATCATCCCAAAGATTTATTGTTTCTTTGTGTTGGGAATATTCCAAATCTCCTCTTCTAGCTATTATGAAATATAAAATAAATTATTAGTAACCATAGTCCCCTATTGTGCTGTTGAACATGATAACTTATTTCTTATGTCTAGCTGTATGTTTGTACCGATTAACCAACTTCTCTTCATCTTCTCCTTCCCCCTACCCTTCCCAGTCTCTGGTAACCATCATTCTACTCTCTACCTCCATGAGATCAACTTTTTTAGCTCTCACATATGAGTGAGAGCATGTGGTATTTGTCTTTCTGTGCCTGGCTTCTTTCACTTAAGATAACATCCTCCAGTTCCATCCCTGTTGCTGTAAATGACAGGATTTCATTCTTTTCAATGGCTGAACAGTATTGCAATGTGTGTATACACTACATTTTCTTTATGAGTTCATCCATTGATGGACACACAGGTTGATTCCATATCTTAAATATTGTGAATAGTTAAACATGGATGTCGATTTCTGAATTTCCACTTAGTATTTGTGACACTTGGATTGTTTTGCAAATGAAATGGAATAATGTAAGGCAGTGGTCCCCAACCATTTTGGCACGAGGGACCAGTTTCATGGAAGCCTATTTTTCCATAGACTGCAGTAGTGCGGGATGGTCTCGGGATGATTCAAGCACATTACATTTGTTGTGCACTTTATTTCTATTATTATTACATTGTAATATACAATGAAATAATTATACAACTCACCATCATGTAGAATCAGTGGGGGCCCTGGTCGTCTCTTCCTGCAACTAGATGATTCCATCTGGGGGTGATGGGAGACAGTGACAGATCATCAGGCATTAGATTCTCATAAGGAGCACCCAGCCTAGATCCCTCACATGTGCAATTTACAATAGGGCTCATGCTCTCTTGAGAATCCAATGCTGCCACTGATCTGACAGGAGACGGAGCTCAGGCAATAATGCAGGTGATGGGAAGCAGCTGTCAATACAGATGAAGCTTTGCTCACTCACCTGCCGCTCACCTCCTGCTGTGCAGCCTGGTTCCTTAACAGACCACGGACAGTGGCCCAGAGGCTGGGGACCCCTGATTTAAGGCACAGAAACACAATGCCTGGAACTTCCATGACCACCTCAGACAGAATGTCCCTGATGGCTCAATCTGAAGTCTCCATGTCACCCCCATTTTAAGACTCCCGTGGGGCTTTATCACTGCCTGATTTGTTGTTACTGCTTATTGTCTATTTTCCTCATGGGAATGTGAGACCCATGAGAATAGAGGCATTGTCTATCTTGTTCTTCTGATTCTTCATGACCCAGAACCATCTCTAGCACATAGTACATACTCAATAAATATTTGTTGCAATGAATGAAAAAAGAAATCTCTTAATTCCAGAAGCTCAATGAAAGGTGGGTTTTATTTTTCTCTTCCTCTTTAAAGTCTGCCCTACAACCAGGCGCAGTGACTCACGCCTGTAATCCAAACACTTTGGTAGGCCAAGACAGGCGGATCACTTGAGGCCAGGAGTTCGAGACCAGCCTGGCCAACGTGGTGAAACCCCGTCTCCACTAAACATACAAAAATTAGCTGTGCGTGGTGGTGCACGCCTGTAATCTCAGCCACTTAGGAGGCTGAGACAGGAGAATTGCTTGTACCCGGGAGGGAGAGGTTGCAGTGAACTGAGATTGCACCACTTCTCTCCAGCCTGGGTGACAGAGCAAGACTCCATCTCAAAATAAATAAATAAATAAATAAATAAATAAATAAATAAATAAATACATAAATAAATAAATAAAGTCGGCCCTACATCCTACCTAGCCTATGTGGCAGTTAGACCAATCCCCTCATACCATTGCTCTGCTCGTGTTCTCTGCTGCAAACCTCCAAAGATCCCTCATAGTAATTCAAGACTTTTTACAACCATGACTTCCTTTAGTAATTCAACTTTCCAATCAAAATGGCTCTGTCATTTTTCTCTGCACACACCATTATTCTGCTTGTATTTCTTCCATAATCTTCCTCCTCCTGGAAAGCCTCACCCCTTCCATTCTGTCTACACAGACACCCCTGTCCTATAAAGCCATCATTTCTCATGTGTGTCCTAAAGCATGTCGTTTTCTGTGAGATCCCCGTATCTTCTAACTCTAATCCTAGCCATGTAATGCAGTGAAACTAATGTTTTTGTTACAGGACTTCTCAGAGCCCTTAAATGCTAATACAAATAGTAACTGGGCCAAAATGGGTTGAAGAATGTGTTTCCCAAATTTGCTTGACCAAAAAGCCCTTTCTTCGAAGAGCATCTTTCAGGCCTACGGTTCCGCGGAATAAACTTTGGGAGGTGCTATTGTGCTGCCATCTGACTTTCACCTCTTTAGCAAAACTGATCACTCGGGAGCATGCTGACCCACTCTTCTGTGAACTCCATGACATTTGTGGTTTATATTATTCAATGAAACCACTACTGATGCAGTAATTTTCCTGTTTTTATGTATATACCTTATCTCCTCAACCTGACCAAAAGTTCTTAGACTGAGCTCCCCTGTGTCCAGCACATGACCTGTGCACAGAGCTGATTGTCAAAAAATGCCCACTGAAGGCTGGGCATGGTGGCTCATGCCTGTCATTCCAGCACTTTGGGAGGCCGAGGCGGGCAGATCGCGAGGTCAGGAGTTTGAGACCAGCCCTGACCAACATGGTGAAACCCCATCTCTACTAAAAGTACAAAAATTAGCTAGAAATGGTGGTGCACGCCTGTAATCCCAGCTACTCGGGAGGCTGAGGCAGGAGAATCACTTGAACCTGGAAGGTGGAAGCTGCAGTGAGCCAAGATCACACCACTGCACTCCAGCCTGGGCAACAGAGTGAGACTCCGTCTCAAAAAAAAAAAGAAAAAGAAAAAAGAAAATGCCCGCTGAATAAATGAATGGTACTTTTCCATTATTTGCGTTTCCCTGGTATTTTAATGACGTCTCCTTGCTGATGACCTTGTGAGTGTCTCCCAGAAACCTATCCCTTTATGTTGCCCCATCACTTACCAGTTCATACTGAATACCCAGGATGGCTTTTACTTTTAGGACAGAAATACATTATTCCCTTGTAAATTCATTCCTTACTCTCATTTGAAAAGATTTACCTTTAGTGTTTTTTGGTTTGTTTGTTTTTTTAACAGATGTTATCACCTCCTGTCTTTGTCTCCAGCTACCTCACCACTCTGGAAAAACCTGGGTGGTTGGGCATAGATTTAAAGATACAGACATAAATTTTTCCATCGGTGCATGACAAAGGCTGGGTGGAAGGCTTTTTGTCTGTATAGCATAAGAAAAATCATCTTTTATTCATTTCCTGGGATTTTGAAAGCTACAGAATCAACAATAATGCAACCCTGGTGACATTTTAAAGGGATTTTCACCCAAGTGTCTTGAAAAGGTTCTGTTTAATCCTGTGACTTCTGTTGACACCCCATAACCATCAAACATTTAATTGTTCTTGAAATTTTAATACAAATTTCTGACCAGTGGTCTTTAGGGGGACTAGAAGTATCTGTAATACAGCGGATGGAGAATGACTTCAACACGTATTGATAAGCCTGGCCTGCCGGTAATTTAATCTTTGTACATTTTCTTGCAGTCTTGTGGCAACATCTACAAAGGCCTCGCTCAGACGGGCGCCTGGGGCTGCTTTGATGAGTTTAATCGAATCTCCGTGGAGGTCTTGTCAGTGGTGGCGGTGCAGGTAGGGGCCGGAAGTTGGTGGGAGCCTTGCCATCTTTATGTTGATCACTGCAGAAGTCTATGTCCTCTTGTTTTCGACCTCTCCTTAGCATCTGCGTCCCTTTTTCTCTTGTCATTTCATGCCCCTTTCTCTACCCTCTAAAATCAGGCTCCAGGGAGGCTATCCTTCAAAATGGGTATCCTTCAGTTACCCACCAAAGTAGATCCATTTACTTGGCTTTGGGACTCTGTTTTGTTCTCTGTAAAATGGGCAGAAAGAAGATCTGTCCTACCTGCTTCCTCTGGGTGCAGAAACATGAAGATGGCAGAGCTCAGCTCCTTGGAAAGGCCATGTTCTTTGGTTATAAACCAAGGCTTAAATTTCAGTTATTTTATTTCCTTTTGGAATCTTTGGGCAAGTTGTTCCACCACACTCAGCTTAATAAAATGAAGAATACAGCATGAATGTTTTTTTAATGAAGTCACTTTTGGGGTGAGATTTTATGTAAGCATGCCACTTGTCTTTCAAGTCATCCAGAAAGCATTTATTAAACACCTACAACGTAGCAAGTGTTACGCAAAAGACAGGTGAACTTTCCTAGTTGAATAGAATGTGATCTCTAACAAAAAAAAAAATGAGCTCTCGAGATAGACGTGAGTACTTTCAATGTTCTAGAGGTGACTTCAATTCTGACTGAGCATGAGACTTCCAAATGCATTACCTTGAAAAGATGGAGAAGATTCTGGATTTGGGTCAGGATCCCATGAACAATAGGAGCAGGAGAAGGGGAAAGGGGAACGTGAATAAGCTTTTGTTGAAATTCTGTACCAGGCACTTTTCATACATCATCTTTCACATCATGAAAGATCTTTCACGTCTTTCCACCATGGCCCTGCAAGCCACTATTCTCCCCATTATACATGTGGAAAAACTGAACATCAGAAGGGAACTGTACCTTGTCCATGGGTAGACTTTTGGAAAGTGGGAAGGTTGGTAGGTGCACCCTGTGCCCTCACTGACGCTGTCCGGGTGCAGATGTGGGCACTGATCTGGTTTCTAGTGGGTAAAATGCCAAAGGAGAAAATAAGGCTGGAGAGGCAAGTTTGAACCCAATAGTAGCAGGCTGAAATGCCTTCCTCAGCAGGCAGCAGGGAACCCCCAGAGACATCTGGGAGGGAGATTGCCCCTCTATTTGGCAGCAATGTGAAGGAGGGGCTGAGCAATAGGAAAACTGGTGGCTGAGGGCAAGTCAGGGGTCTCTCCCAGGGATTCTTACTGCAGCTGTGCAGGCTCCATTCCCCTAGGAACCCCATCTCCAAGATAAAGCACATCGTTTGCCAGCATCTATTCCATACCCCTCCCTGTAGGCTGAACGCCCCCATCTCCTGCTAGGGGCGGCTGGTTTCAGAACCCACATCCTGCCCTTATCTCAACAGAGCAAAGCAATCACAAGGCCATCATGTGATGATCAAAGCTGTGGCGAGGTGCTTGGGACAATGATGTGCCTGGTGCTCCCAGTGTGTGCCGCACACCATACAATCAAAAATGATTTAATGTTGCTTGTGTTTGCTTTCATTTCCAAAACAGTATGCGCACAGTACAGAAAAAGAAAAACGTAGCTATGAGAGACTCTTTGGTCCCTACAGGTTTCTGTAATCTTTTCAGGTCCAGACAAAGGAATAAGGAAAGCGTTTAGCTTGACTGACATTTTTCTAAGGCAAGAGAGCGGGATTGAGGGGAGGGTGGCAGAAGAGGGGTTGGAGGAATCATCAGGCAAAAGGTCACCCCTGGTAGGGAAAGATGACTGAGCCAGCATCATCCCTGTCCCCCTTTGCCCTGGCGGGAGCCAGCATCCATCCACATAGCTCCCACATGTTGTCACCTTTCATCCTACAGACTGTCCTTTTCACAGGTAGGCTTGGACGTGGGGCTGTGGGTGGGGCGCTGAAGCAACCGCAAAGCTGAACAGAGGTAGGGCTCACACCATCCGCAAATCCATGCCACCTTCATCTCCAGCTGCACCGAAAGCCACAGGCAGTCAAAGGGCTCTGCCAGGTCCCTTCACTCACTGAGGTGGTCTGTCTTTCCATCTCTCATGTTTGGCAGCCACTGACTCTTGTCCACACTCTTCCTTGGTAAAGATCAGAAAGTTGCTGGAACGTGAGGCTCTTCCCTGGTTTCCAGTGGTAAAATACGGTTTTTCTCCTTCTTTGGGTTTGTTCTGTTCAGCAGCAGTTAGTAGAGGAAGGAAGACAAATGGCTAGCCTGGACACTCTTGGACTGAAACCCTTGACCAGCTTGGCTCAAAAGAGCTGGTTGTGTGCATCTCAGTAGCATCACATGAGTGTAGCTTGAAATGGGCTATGGTGAGAGTCCTTCCATCATGAAAACTGCCAAATTTTATGAATCAAGGGCATTTTTGCTCCCCTGGAGAGCTGGTTGTTAAAAATTTACCAGCGCACCTCTGCATTGTAAGGATGTAAGCTGAATGTTGCCAGATCTTTTACGTTTTTAAGAGAGACCAGACATCCAGATTTTTATAAGAAATCAAACATGTTTCCTGGACGCTTTCACCTTTGGCTGGTCACTTCACAACCTGGAATAAGGAATAATGCCAGTGTTCGATGCTGGCTCAGCCACTTACTAGCTGTGTGACCTTGAGCATATCCATGTCTCAAGATCCACATCTGTAAAGGGAGTTAATAATAGCACCTCCTTGAGGCAGTTGTGATAATTTTTAAATGAGTTAATATCTCTAAAGCACTTTTTTTTAAAGCCCTACAGAGAATAGTCACTCAACAAATGCTTTGATAATGATGGTAGTGGTGGTGGTGATGTTAGTGATGATGATGATGTTAATGGTGGTGATGGTAGCGGTGATGGTGATCATTATGCTAATGGTGGTGATGCTGATGATGATGATAGTGGTGGTAATGGTGTTGATGATTATTCTAATGATGATGGTGATGATGGAGATGATCATGGTGATGGTGGTAATGATGATGGTGGTGGTGGTGGTGATGGTGATGATAGTGATGATGATGCAGGTGATGGTAATGATGATGGTGGTGGCAGTGATGATAATGTTAACAATGATAGTGATGGCGGTGGTAGTGGTGGTGATTATTCTAATGATGATGGTGATGATGGAGATGATGATGGTGATGGTGGTAATGATGGTGGTGGTGGTGGTGGTGGTGATGATGGTGATGATGATGGTGGCGGCAGTGATGATGATGGTGATGATAGTGATGATGATGGGGCTGATGGTGATGATGATGGTGGTGGCAGTGATGATGGTGATGATGATGATGGTGGTGGCAGTGATGATAATGTTAACAATTATGGTGATGGTGGTGGTAGTGGTGGTGATGATTATTCTAATGATGATAGTGATGATGGAGATGATCATGGTGATGGTGGTAATGATGATGGTGGTGGTAGTGGTGATGATGGTGATGATGATGGTGATGGCAGTGATGATGATGGTGATGACAGTGGTGATGATGGGGGTGATGGTGATGATGATGATGGGGGTGACAGTGATGATGGTGATGATGATGATGGTGGTGGTGGCAGTGATGATAATGTTAATGATGATGGTGATGGTGGTGGTGATGATGGTGGCAATGATGGAGATGGTGGTGGCACTGATGGGGATGGTGGTGATGATAGTGATAATGATGGTGGTGATAGTGATGAGGATGATTACTATCTTAACACTGCAGGAAATGGGTTGAAGAGTAGAGGCTGGGATACACAGGGCAGGGAAAAAGGGTTCACATCTTGGTCTCACAGGTCTTCTCTATGCCCTTCACTCCTTCTCAACTGGAACAACCTCAAGCTATCTTATCAAGCTTAACAAGGTACTAATCAAGGAGGCAGTGCCCAACAGCCATTGTTCCCCCTGGATAGTAGATAGACACTGCTATCTACTATTTTTTGCTTTATTGCTATCTAATATTTTGCTTTATTTTGAAGCTGCTCAACACAAGGTCAGCAATGCATTCTCTAAGATCACTTAGTTCCTGTTTGTTCCTGGAATCAAATGAAATAAGTTCAACTTGGGAGTCCCTGATGCTGTCACACTCTGATCTAGGAACATACCCATCAGATATATTTCTCAAGAAAGTGGCCTGATAACAGCCCAGGCAAAATCTGAGCTGGTAACTTTTGAAATTGAATACCCATCCAAGGAGAAAATTGCACTTAATTATTCACACAGCAATCCAGGCTGGCATATTGGTTCAGAAGCCACACCAGCTGCTGACAGTTCTCTGCCACCCTCCCCTCTCCTCCTCTCCACTCCTTGTCCGTCTGTGCTCCTCTTCCCAGTAACTCCTACAAAAATGATTATGCTGCTGGTCCACAGCGTCTTTGTCAGTGGACGTTCTCATGTCTCCATCAGACTGGTCAAGCAAAGTCACACAGCCACTTGGGAAAAACTTCAGTGTGGCAATTCAAAAAAAAATTACTCTGCTATTTTAAAAATGTCTAAGATATTACTTAATTTTTTCTGGAATGTCTTCTTTACTATTGCAATCAGCTGTCTATGCTTTGGGTTATCTGTGCCTGGGGACATGTGCCACAAGGACACACCCCATTGCCCTGTCCCCCCTCCATGCCCTCTGGCCAGGCATCCCTGGCACTTTCTTCTCTTCCCTACAGTACAAGCCCCGATAATGGGTTGGGTAGAGGCAGGAAGCAGGTAGAAGCAGAAGATCATTCAGCAAAGACTTGGGAGCCCACCAGAGCAGGGCTCTAAGTACTCCAAGCACCAAACAAATGCTTCAGTCTCATAGCCCAGGGAGCTTCCCATGTGACACCCTTTAGAGAGAAGCTTAAAGTCTAATGGGGGAAAAAAAAACCCACCAGAAATGTTAAAATATTTAAAAAGTGGTGAGTGGGTTGCACTTCCTAAAGGCAACAGACTTCAATCTGCCATTGCAGTGGGAAGCGTGGAGCAGGCCAGAGAGGATGTTAAATAGCACATGGCATTTGGGGCAAAGACTTGAAAAGAGAATGACCATGGGGGACCACAAAATGTGCCACTCTCCTAGAATAGAAGGGCCAAGGTAGAGGGGTGAGGAGAAAAAGCCAAGATCCCCATAGCATAGGGCTAGCCTATGACCTCCTTAAAGTATGTCATCTGCACAGAGACAGCATGGCCTTAATACTTCACTGAGTGAGTCAGACACAAGTCCCTAGCCTGAGTGGGAAGATACAGGGACAGAAGCCTCTGTGATCAGCAACTTCCAGTCATGAGAGGAAAGGTGTCATCCTCAGGCAAGTAATGCAGCGCTTATGGTCAGACGGGCATGCAACGCTTGTGCAGATAACAAGGTTGATCACTGGACATCAGGGCTGGCTTGCAATATATAGAAGTAAAACCTAGCCGGGTGCGGTGGCTCACGCCTGTCATCCCAGCACTTTGGGAGGCCGAGGTGGGCGGATCACGAGGTCAGGAGATCGAGACCATCCTGGCTAACACGGTGAAACCCCGTCTCTACTAAAAAATACAAAAACTTAGCCGGGCGTGGTGGCGGGTGCCTGTAGTCCCAGCTACTTGGGAGGCTGAGGCAGGAGAATGGTGTGAACCCAGGAGATGGAGCTTGCAGTGAGCCAAGATCGCGCCACTGCACTCCAGCCTAGGTGACAGTGCAAGACTCCATCCCCCCCCCAAAAAAAAGAAGAAAACCTAGGCAAAGTATCCAAATGATAAGGCAGAAAATACGTTCCATGAAAGATGTGCAATTTTAAGGGCCATAGAGACTGGAAAGAGACAGTAAAACCATCTGGCTGAGGGGCAACTGTGGACAGTGAAACTGTGATGGGGCAGCGTAGCCCAGTGGCAAGAACAGTTCATTGACTTTCAGGTAGGTGTCCTGAGAGTGACAGCGGAGGGTGCCGGGCATGGCTGGTGTCATCTAGCCCCACACTACTCGAACTGTGAACCAACAGCACCAGCACTCCCTGGGAGCTTGTTAGAAATGCGGAGTCTCAGGCCCGACCCCAGACCTGCTGAAACAGAATCTTCATGTTAACACGTCCTCCAGTGATTTCTACGCACAATAAAATCGGGGACTGTGCCACTGTGGCACAGTCATCTCAACCCTGGCTGCACATTAGAATGGCCTGGGTAATTCTACAAAATAGTAATGCACAGTCTGCACCCCAAAAAGGCGTTGATTTAGTTCCTGTGGAATGGGACTAGTGGGTACTTTCTAAAAACTTTCCACATGGTTCACACGTTCAGCAAATTTTGAGAACCAGAGCTGAGAGAGAGACTGAAAAATGAGGGAAACACCGCTGAGGACTGTAGAGTTTGGGTTCACATCAAGACCCCCAAGACTGAGCCCAGTTTGTCCCAGCCAGTGCTCTGCAGGGGCAAAGCCTCTCCAGGCCAAGTGGGGCAGAAGGAAGTGGGAGGCCCAGGCTGATCTGAGAGAGGGAGAGAGGGGAACCTCTGGCCTTTTCCAGGATCCGGACCTGGAAAGCCTTTTCCAGGCTTTCTGGACCCTGATCATTGTTATGTTCCAGTGATTTGCTCTGCAGACCTCAGTTGCTGCTAAATCCTGTCCTGTACAAACCAGGCTAACCAAAATTGCTAGGAGCACCGATGCTCCAACATTAACTGCATTTTTGAGTCTGTTCAACACCCTCCCGTCTGAGAGAGGGAAGTCAGTATGCAGCTATGAATGAGGCCACCTGGGCAGAGGTAGGGATGAGTAGAAATGTAAGAATTGACTGGACTGCAGTGGTTCTCAAATTTCAGCATGCATCAGAATCACCTGGAGGGCCTGTTCCCACGTGCTTTGCTCAACCCCATTCCCAGAATTTCTGATTTGATTTATCTTGGAGGTGGAGCTAAGAATTTGCATGGGAATTGGTTTGGACCCAAGGACACATGGTGTGGGATGGAGGTTAAGTATATCTTCTCAGCCTCAGGGTCCTCACTGGTAAAATGTTTGGTCTAGATCAGGGCTTGTCAGCCTCAGCACTATTGATGCTTTCGGCCGATCATTCTATTTTGTGAAGATCTATCCTCTGCATTGTGGATGTTGAGCAGCATCCCTGGCCTCTACCCACTGAATGCCAGCAGCAACAAAAGTGTCTCCAGACATTGCCACATGACCCCTGGGAGAGAGGAATTGCCAACTCATCCCCAACTGAGAACACTGGTTCCTACATAGCTTTCCATTTTTATTCATTTGTGTTCTTTTTTTGTTTGTTTTCTTGTTTTGTTTTTTGATTTTTGTTTTCGAGACGGAGTCTCACTCTGTTGCCCAGGCTGGAGTACACTGGCATGATCTCAGCTCACTTCAACCGCCGCCTCCTGGGTTCAAACAATTCTCCTGCCTCAGCCTCCCAAGTAGCTGGATTACAGGCACGTGCCATCACGCCCGGCTAATTTTTTGTATTTTTAGTAGAGACGGGATTTGACCGTGTTAGCCAGGATGGCTAACAGCCTCGATCTCCTGACCTCATGATCCGCCCGCCTCGGCCTCCCAAAGTGTTGGGATTACAGGCGTGATTATTTGTCTTTTTAATGTGTGGCAAAACCATATTTTCTTATTTTGTGGGAAGTATGCCTCTAAATTATAACAAACATGATGGTTTTCAGAGTAAAACAAATTGCTCTGAAAACGTATGTTTGGTGAGAAACTGATCTGTGGCTAGCACAGTGCTTCTTCTGGTACAAGAGCATTTGGGGGAAGTAGCTAAAAGCATGTGCTTCGGCACCAGATTGCCTGGCTTTTAAACTTGAGCTGCTCCACTTACCAACTGTGGGGTTTCAGGCAAGTTTCTTTTTTTTTTTCTTTTAACTTTTTATTTTGAACCAATTTTAGATTTATAGAAAAGTTGTAAAAATAGCATCGAATTTCTACATATCTCACTTTTAGCCTCCCCTGAATGCTAACATCTTACATAAACATAGCACAGTTTCTTAACTGCCTTCTGCCTCAGTTTCTTCATCGGTAAAATGAAGATCTAAGACTACCTATCTTAAACAACTGTTAAAAGCTTTGGATGGAATAATTCACAGAAAGTACTCAGAATCATCCCCGGTACATACTGAATGCTCAAAAATGTCAGTTGTTATTTTTTGTTATTCACTGTGGCTTTAAGATCTTCAGAAAACAGTGCATTTTCAATAGAGAAACAGATCCCAGTGGGTGAGATGTGCCTGGCAGCCTTAGCTATCAGTTGCCAAACTACCTATGTTGTACTTCCATCTGGCTGGGCTTGCATTTAATCCATACATCCCTAGTCCACCTGCTTCTCCACTCCCCCGTCCCTGCTTCCAAGCATCCCGAAAGACCCTCTGGCCTTTCCCAGGACCTGGATGTTATCAAGGTCTCTTGGACCCTGATCATTGTTATGTTCCAATGATTTCTTCTGCGGGCCTCAGTTGCTGCTAACGCCTGTCCTGTACAAGCCAGCCTAACCAAAATTTCTATGAGCACCGATGCTCCAACATTAACTGCATCTTTGAGTCTGTTCAACACTCTCCCTCAAGAGCCCCTCTACAGAATTTTACACAAAAGCACAGATGCCTCCAATCCGAAAGTGCATCATAAATTCTTGCTGAGCGTGAGGTTTCCGGGCTTCGGTGTTTCGAGACAGAATGCTGAGTCAGAATGAGCGGCAGAAAAGGTCCTAGGCTCGTGCCTTAGTCTTTGCCCAAAGGTAGCAGAGCAACTTATAAGCGCTAATTAAACTTGCTTTCCCACTCCCTAATAAGGCAAGTGCTCTGTATATTTTATGGACGGGAAGACTGGGAACAAAGGAGAGAACCAGGCTTTGCCAGTCACGTAACTCGCAGGATGATGAAGGCTGCAAGAGGCTCCATGGCAGAGCTGGGCTGGGCTGTGAGCTCCACGCAAACCAGCAGAGCTTGATCTGTTTGGCCAGCGTCCTGGCTGCTGAAGCCTGCTTCTGCCAGGATGGCATTGATATTCTGCACGTAGAAAAGAAGTCTCAGTTTCAAACTAATTGCTGTGAGCTCAAACGCATACAGTCATTAGCGCTTCACTCTGGGAAGAGAGCTGAATCCTAATTGTAGAACTGTCATGCATCCAGGCAAACTGTGTACTCTGGAGACAGCCGTGCCCAGTGGTAGATGGTCCAGCTGCCCCCCCCCAACCCCTCCCACTGTTTCACACACACAACCCTAGAGCCCTATCTCTACAGAACTAGGCTACCCTTTGCTCTTCTAGCATCCTGGACTTAGCCGACCTGCTGAGGCTCATTCAAAACCTCGCACCCGCCCCAGCTTTTGGGTTTTGCTTCCGAGAACGTGAGAGGCTGGAAATTCCCAAAGACCTTCTGGGGCCGAGCTGGACAAGGCTGTGGGCTAGCCTGAAACTGTGTCCCTTTCATCTTTGCTCTGTTGCCGATCATTTTTGCTTAACCCTTTTCCAAGCACCGGCTGTGACAATAAATGGTTGAACTTCACTTCTGCCTCTCCTCCGGCTGCTAGAGAGTAATCTAGAACAAGATCTGAGTGGGTCAAGCTTCAGGGTAAATCCTCCTCTGACTCCAGACTAAGTTTAAGAAAAAGTCTGATTCTCTAAAGAGAAAAGCACTAACAGCCCTCTGGGTCTGGCCCAGCCTAGCCTTGCTCCATCTGTAAAGGGTGACCTGTTCTGAAGGTGTAGTCTGGGGGGTGGCTATGAGGAGTTAAACCAAGACAGGGACCACAGTTGCGATGAGAATGGTCACATGGATATCCCTCATGTTAGCTGGTATTTCTAAGCATTTTCTGTAGGCTATGCACTTCACAGACTTTACTTCATTTACTTAGAACAAGCTCAGCAGGTAGCTATGGCATCCTCACCATCACACAATACCTGAAAGCACAGGCTCCAGGATCCATCTGCCTGGATTCAAATCCTGATGCCCCAATTAGTAGCTGTGTGACTCTGGGCAGATGTTTCCATCTCACCATGCTTCTGTTTTATCTGAGATGGTGATGATGTAATTGAAGCGCCCTCCTCCGAGTATGGTGAAGCTCAAATGAGTTAATACATAAGTAGTGGTCAGAACTGTGTCCGGCCAGTGGTCAGCCCTAATGCACTTCAGCCATTGCTACAGAGAGAACCCACATTCAGGGAGTTGAACACCTGTTTGCTGTTCCCTCCCATGCTCTTAACCACAGTGTGATAAATATGGATGTGGGCAGCCAGATTCGTTGTTTTGTTTTGAGACGTAGCCTCGCTCTGTCAACCAGGCTGGAGTGCAGTAGCATGATCTCGGTTCACTGTAACCTCCACCTCCCTGGTTCAAATGATTCTCCTGCCTCAGTCTCCCAAGTAACTGGGATTACAGATGTGCACCACCACACCTGGCTAATTTTTGTATTTTTAGTAGAGACAGGGTTTCACCGTGTTGGCCAGGCTGGTCTTGAACTCTTGACCTCCAGTGATCTGCCCGCCTTGGCCTCCCAAAGCGCCGGGATTATAGGCATGAGCCACTGTGCCTAGCAGTGGCCAGATTTCTTTTAGACATGCACCCAGGGCCTGTCAGTAAAGGGTCTGGGGTGTGGTCATCATGCCTGTCTTTCAGTGAAAGGGGCCACAGAACAATTCTCTGTGCTGTGTGTGACTACAGGCTCCCAGCTTTAGTTATGACCCTTCCACTGAAATGCAGTTGAGGAATTTCTCGCTGATTGATTGGTTCACCAGGTAAAAAGCATTCAAGATGCGATTAGAGATAAGAAGCAGTGGTTCAACTTCCTTGGGGAGGAGATCAGCCTGAATCCTTCTGTCGGAATCTTCATCACCATGAACCCGGGCTATGCCGGCCGCACGGAGCTGCCAGAGAACCTCAAGGCTCTCTTCAGGTGAGTGTCAGCTCTGCCCCATGCAAAAGCCCCAAAAGAGAAGTTTCTTTCATTTTTCCACTTCAAATGTGTGATGTATATTTTAAAGAAAATTTGGAACATTTGGAAAAGTAGATTTTTAACAACCATCTTTAATGTCTTTAATGCAGTAAAATTGCTTTCTGCTTAATTGTGTTCTGTTCTCCTTTGTATACACATTTTAAATCCACACGTCAGTAGCCTACATTTGCAGTCTACATAGTTTTGTGTTGTTTTGTTTTTTTGTTTCATAGTCTCTTATATCCTAACTATTTCCTTCTATTAGATATTCTTGATAAATCTCATTTCATGGCTGCAGGTTTTTTTTAATCAAGTGCATGGTTTACAATGTAATTAACTACTCCCGCATGGTTAAATATTAAGACATTCTAACATTTAAAGTAAATTTATGCATAATGCTGTAATGTACATCTTTGTACATTAATCTTTTTTTCTGTATGCATGATTATTTTCTTTGGCTAGCTTCCCAGAAGTGGAATTACTGTGTTAATGGGTAGAAACATTTTTAAGGCTCTTGATACACATTGCCAAATTGCTTTCTAAAAAGAGTAGTACCAAATTGCACTCCTCGTAGAGATGCATGAGAGCACCTCTTTTACTTCACCCTTGCTACCGGTGGACATTGCCATATTTTAAAACCTTCTTTACTTTGATAAGAAAACACAAATACATTTCTTCACAGGAGCTGGAGGCTGCATTCTTTTTCCAGAAAGGAAAAGTTGGCCCAACAAAGAGAAAACTGAAGAACGCTTTGTGCCTTCTGATTTTCTGGTTACTGAACCTTTACCTAAGGGAGATAGACTGTGGGGAGCTCTGACAAAACTTTTTTTTTTTTTTTTTTTTTTTTTTTGAGACGGAGTCTCGCTCTGTCGCCCAGGCTGGAGTTCAGTGGCCAGATCTCAGCTCACTGCAAGCTCTGCCTCCCAGGTTTACGCCATTCTCCTGCCTCAACCTCCCAAGTAGCTGGGACTACAGGTGCCTGCCACCTCGCCCGGCTAGTTTTTTGTATTTTTTAGTAGAGACGGAGTTTCACCGCATTAGCCAGGATGGTCTCGATCTCCTGACCTCGTCATCCGCCCGCCTCGGCCTCCCAAAGTGCTGGGATTACAGGCTTGAGCCACCGCACCTGGCCGACAGAACTATTTTGTCTCATTTTTGGACTGAGAAACATAGTGCTGTCTGTCCAGAGAGGTTGTCAACACTTTATTGGATTTCCAGAGGCGTAGGAGGTCACTGGGCAGCTCCCTGCGTACTTCACTCTCTCAGTCGTGGCAAATTCATGTGTCGCTGGAGTGATGGCAGCTTCTCCTTCTTCAGCCAGGTCCCTGTGTTAACCAAGAGCTCTTGGAATGCCAGCAAGCTATCTAAACGGGTGCTACAGAATACTGCATTGTTGGCAATTTTTTTCTACAAAGTATTTATTAAATAAGCGTTGTGTTACAAATGATTATAGAAGTAGGTTATCACCCAGATAAGAATTCTTTCTTACCTTTTTTTCTTGCTGAATCGTTTTTGCTGAATGGAATTGTCTTTGCCAGTTCAGGGTGCCATAATAAACATACTGCAGACTGGGTGGCCTAAACAGCAGACATTTATTTCTCACAGTTCTAGAGCCTGAAAGTTCAAGAGCAGGGTGCCAGCATGGTCAGGCTCTGGTGAGGGCTCTCCTCCAGGTTGCAAGCGGCCACCTTCTTGCTGTATCCTCACATGGAGGAAAAGGATGAGCTAGCTCTCTGGCCTCTTCTTATAAGGGTATTAATCCCATTCATGAGCGCTCCACCCTCATGACCTAATGACCTCCCAAAGGCCCCATCTCCAAATACCATCACATTGCATTTTGGGGGCACACAACATTCAGTCCATAACACATACCCATAGAAGGAAATTTGGAAATAAACAAATGTATTTTTCAAAAATAGTAAGTACAAACATCTACTTTTACATTTAATTCTCTCAAAGGCCCTATGAGGTGGATAGTACTAGTTTCTCCAGTGTATAGTGAAAAAACAGATGCATTCAGCAAATTGCTCAGGATAGTAACCCTAGTTACTAGGGTTAGCTAGTGAACCAACTAGTAAGCGGCAGAATGCTAGAGTTTGAAACCAGAGTCCCTGCTCCTCCCCCCGCCCCAGTCCTGTCATCCAGGAACAATCAGTGTAACCGTTTGGCATTTTTTTTCCAATACTGCATCCGTAGCACATTTCTTTTTCAAAATTGGGATCAGACTCTATATAGTTTAGTATCCTACTTTCATTAACTAATGTTTTTTTGTGTCATTATGTAATTTTCCTTTCACACCACTATTTTTCATGGCTGCATAGTATTCTGTTGTACCAATGTATATTTACTCTTATGTGCAAGTTGCAAAATAATTTTGAGAATTTAAGCATTTGGTTGCTCCTTTGAATTTGAATACAATGTAAAATATTTCAAGAAAAAAATGTGCTCGAATGAAATGTTTATGAAAATTTCATATCAGTATAGGGAAAATGCAATTAAAGAAATGTAACAACCTTAGGTTCCTATTACATACCTAACAAATTAATAAAATGTAAGTAATTTTAAAATCAAATGTTTTTAGTGCCAGAGGAAAAAGAAAATCGCAACAAAGCGTTCTAGAAAACCCTTTCTATATTATTGTATATGCCATTCTGTGTCAAGATAGTGTTAATAAATATTGAGCTGGTGCAAATGTAATTGCAGTTTTTGCCATTGAAAGTAATAGCAAAAACCGCAATTACTTTTGCACCAACTTAATACACACTTCAGACCTTATCATTAGAAATTTACATTTGTATTCAAACAAGTACAGGATACGCCCTGGGTGTCTAGGCTTACAGGAGACACACATTTTGAGAAGGAAGAATAGGGGAACTCTCAGTTTCTTGAAAGTAATGGCAAAAACCACAATTACTTTTGGACCCACTTAATACATGCTTTAGGCCTCATCATGAGAAATTTACGTTTATATTCAAATAAGTACAAGATAAGCTCTGCATGTTTAGGATTAGAGAAGACACATATTTTGAGGATGAAGAATAGGGGAACTCTCAGTTTCTTGTAGATACCCAGAGAAATTCAATTCCTTATTCTAAGCCTCGAATCTGTTCTAGACAATTTGTTTTACTAATCCATGCCTTGTGTAAGACACACTGACCTCAAGTCACAAGACTTGAGTGGTAGCTCCAAGTCTGCCCCTGCCTGCTAACATTATCCAGCCCCTTAGGAAGGCGACTTCATTTCCTTTATCCTTAGCTAACTCATCTCTAAGTTGAAAGTCTTCATGCTAACTGCAGCAACACATAGAATACATTGAAAGTCTTAGATGAAATAATGGCTCAGGTCTTTCCATGAGTTTTTGCACTTGCAGTTGCCTCCGTGTGTGATCTCGGCCAATGCCTATTTTCTTGCAGGTCTCCTCTTCAACACTGTTACTTGGGAAACTGACTGGGCCTTCTGTCTTCCTATACTCAGGCCTTGTGCAATGGTGGTTCCAGACTTTGAGTTGATCTGTGAGATCATGCTGGTGGCAGAAGGATTCATTGAAGCCCGGTCATTAGCCAGAAAGTTCATCACTCTTTACCAGTTGTGCAAAGAGCTTCTCTCCAAACAGGTAGGATCTCTAAGGAGGCTGCACAACCAAGCACCGTGCAACAGCCCCAGCTCTGGAAACATTCTGGAACAAATGTATTAGGAAAACATGCTCGAGCTTTCTCATAGAGAGTCACTGTGCCCATAAGCATATCGAAAGCTCTGAACACTTCCACAATAAAGATTTATGTTCATTTTTTTAGCTCTGCATTTTTCAAAATTAACCTCAAAACTCCATTTTTTAATAGAATACTTAGCAACACGTCACAGACACCAGTGTCCCATGAGAGACATTACAGTGGTCAATAAAAAACCCCTGGAGGAAATGGTCTGTACCTGAAGGGACATAGATGAGGAGGGTTAGGGAAGCAGGTTAGTTGTTAACCAGCTTTGAGCTTCTCATAGTTGCTTGGCCTTACCTGTAGCTTCCGCCTAAGGCAGGGGGAAATTCACAGAAAAATTGCACCTTAGCAAAACATTACCTGCAAGGTTTCTGCCTTGAACAGAGAATTTCTTTTTGTCAAGGATAGATGACCAAGCTTCCCTGGGCTGTCCCCAGTGAGCTTTGGGAATATCTTGTTTTGATCACCTTTACTGCCATAACACAGGCTGTCTCAGCCCTGTGGAGTCTGTCCAAGATGCAGAAAATCCTGTTTTCCTCATACTTCTTTTCTCATTGTACCCCCTCTCTCGGTTCTTTCCCAACGTTGACTTCCAGGCCAGTGACTCCCTCTTTTAAGGCTTTATCCCAAACCTCTCTTTTGAGCTCTAAACCTGTACATTCAATGGTCTGTACCACAGCTCCCCCGAGTGTTTAAAAAGCTCCTCCAGCTCAGCACTCTAAGCTGATCTCCATCAGCTCTAAGCCCAAGCTTCCTTCTCCTGTGTTCCCAGCCTCAGTATGCTGACCCCTCATTCACTCATTTGCTAACTCTAGGACCCTGGGAGTCACCCTGGGCCATTTTCTCTTCCTTGGCCCTGTATATAATTTTAAATGAACCCTTAATGACTCTATGTTCTGGATATTTCTCAAATAAGTCTCATTTCCTTTCCCTATTCATTGCTACCACTTGAGTTCCAAGCACCCATATCTTTTGTTTAAACTATTGCAACTGCCTTTCTACTAGTTTTTCCACCTCTATTCTAATTCCTCAGATCTGTTCTTTAGCCACTTGCTAGAGTGATGATTTAAAAACGCTCCTCACTTGTCCTAAGATAGAGACCAATGTCCTTATCACTCTCTGCTAAAGACTTCAGGGTGTTCTGTCTCCTCCTACCTCCACGGCAGCGGCTCACAGCTCTCTCCCTGTCGTGTGGTGCTCCATCTCCATTGATCTTTTTTGAGTTCCTTGAAACTGATTGTCTTCTCACCTGAGCTTGTGGACATCCTGTTCTCACTTGCCTTGACTGCACTTCTTTTTCATCTGTGCCTGACTGAATTCCACTCCTTTAAGGTCTTCTTTAATGCCATTTCCTTAGGGTAGTCTGATCCATATCCTGGGTACAGCCACTGTGTTCTTAGTCATCATTGCACACTGCATTTTTCTTTGGTAGCATTTTAATTTTTTAATTTTTTTTTTTGAGACAGAGTCTCTCTCTGTTGCCCAGGGTAGAGTATAGTGGTGATCTCAGCTCGCTGCAACCTCCATCTCCCATGTTCAAGCAATTCTCCTGCCTCAGCCTCCTGAGTATCTGGGATTACAGGCACCCACCACCACGCCCAGCTAATTTTTGTATTTTTAGTAGAGACGAGGTTTCACCATATTGGCCAGGCTGGTCTCAAACTCCTGACCTTGTGATCCACCCGCCTCGGCCTCCCAAAGTGCTGGGATTACAGGTATGAGTCACCGCACCCAGCCTCCTTGGTAGCATTTCTCATGGCTCTAATTAAATAGCAATCTGCTACAAGTCAAGTAGAGGAGCTGGGACTTGAACAGAAGTCTGAGTTCAGACTCCATGCTCTGTTCTGCCCACTACAGCTCCTTCCCACTCCATGCTGCCGCCTGAAGCCTGCTATCAGCAGTGTGGTCTGCTCTCCCACAGACCCTACTGGCAGCACCATGACCAGGGGGTTCATCTTTGACAGAACCCACTTTAAGGAGCTATTCTTGAAACCTCTTTTCCCACAAAATGTGAAGGTCTCCAAGGCAGCGCATGTAAGCTCAGCATCTACCATCTCTAAGAGTTAACATGGCTCCCTCCTTGACAGCCCTTCCAATTCTACCTGCTGAGTGTGCAAGGAGTAGCCAGATAGGTTTGAAAATGGTTCTGTTTGATCTCTCTGACCCCTACATCATTTGTATGTTCTATGTCTGCCCTGCTGTTGTCACAACTGGAAAAGTAGCTAGCGTTCGACCAGGAACTAGAATTCTGGAATCATAATTTTCTAAGTCATTCCTTCCCATGTCTCTGCCCAAGCTTCAGAGGTGACCTAACGGTGATAGGATATTTACGATTCTGCAGACACTCACCCTAGCACATGGTGTTCTGTCTCTCTGCCACTTTGGTCTAACACTGCCCACAGGATCATTACGACTGGGGCCTGCGGGCCATCAAGTCCGTGCTGGTGGTGGCGGGATCCCTGAAGCGAGGAGACCCTGACCGGCCTGAGGACCAGGTCCTGATGCGCTCCTTGCGGGACTTCAACATCCCCAAGATTGTGACTGATGACATGCCCATCTTCATGGGCCTGATCGGGGACCTCTTTCCCGCCCTGGATGTCCCCCGGAGGAGAGACCCCAACTTCGAGGCTTTGGTTAGGAAGGCAATAGTGGATCTGAAGCTCCAAGCTGAGGACAACTTTGTGCTCAAGGTACACATGGTTTTTCCTCCCAGGATTTCTCTATCTCTTACTTATTGTCCTGGACAATGGGTTATCCTTCATCCGTAATCCAAAGTGTTGTTTTAGATGTACAAATATGTTTTAGATGTAAAAATCCCTAGTTAGTGATAATTCATTTCAACCGCTCTTCACTGGGGACCCACAATGTGGAATGAATGGTAGGGAATACAAGGGAAAGTTGGAGGATCCTTACTTTATAGCCCTTCCATTCTGTTTGGTGTACCTCAGCCTGAATGCCAACTATCTGCTCACTCACCCACAAATGAAAGGACAGAGGCCAAGATCTGGCCACATCTACAGAGCCTCCACTCAATCCTACTATCCTGGGTGGAGACCAGCAAAAGAGACCACCTGGGACCAGCAGAGGAGAATACACCTCCCAGCCTCCTAGAAAACACAGCACAGCTCCTTATTTAACCTTGAGGCTTACCAGATATTGAAGAAACCCAACAACACGTGAGATAAAGACAAATGGACAGACACAGACAGACAGACACACACACACAACAAAAACAGCCAGTGAAAATAACAAAGAGAACATTTTTAAAGTTCTAATTAGCATCTTTGAAGGAAATTTTAAAAATGATATCTAACAAACAAGAATTAGATGCCATTGTACAAAATAAAAAGCACTATTGGAGAATTATAAAGACCTGTTTTAAATATAAAATTGTATGATTGATGGCATTCGAAATTCAGTGAGAGGATGGGAAAATAAAGCGAAAGGCAACATCCCAGGATAAAGCTATAAACAGTATTATGTATTATGTGTGTGTGTATGGTAAAATATTCACACATGCACACACACACAGAGACAAAGTGTGAGAGGTGAGATGATGTACAGAGGATCAATTTAGGTTATCCAACATGTTACTAGAAAGAATTCTAGAAAAAGAACAGGAATCTAACTAGAGCTGGAAAGACATGTATCTACATTGGAAAGACAGTACTGAACAGAATGACTTTAAATGAGTCTGTGCAGGGACACACCATAATGCAATTTCAGAGGTCAAGAATCAAGAGAAAACAATAAGTCTCCTAGTTGAGTGAGGAGGTAGTACTAGTGTATTAATACCTGAGACAGGGTAGTTAGGAAAGAGGTTTAATTGACTCACAGTTCTGCATGGCTGCGGAGGCCTCAGGAAACTTACAATCATGGCAGAAGGTGAAGGAGAAGCAAGTCCTTCCTCACAAGGCAGCAGGAAGGAGACAGAAAGAGTGCAGGGGAAATAAAGAGCTGTGGACACCCTTTGTCTTCCTTGCACAGTGCATTTTTCCTTTGTAGCATTTATCACAGCTCTAGTTCAATAACAATCTGCTACAAATCAAGTGGAGGAGCGGGTGCTTGAAATGAAGTCTAAGTTCAGACTCCATGCTCTGTTCTACATGCTACACCTCCTTTCCGCACCATCCTGGTTATAAAACCATCGGATCTCGTGAGAACTCACTCACTAGCACAAGAACAGCATGGGGGAAACTGTCCCCGTGATCCAATCACTTCCCACCAGGTCCCTCCCTCGACACATGGGGATTTGAGGTGAGATTTGGGTGGGGACATAAAGCCAAACCATATCAACAAGTGATCCAGGAAAGGAATTCAAGAGGAACTCAGAATCTCTTGTCAGCTAAATTGGATACTAGAGAACAAGAAAACCATTCCTTCAAATTTTTTGAGGGAAATGATTTCAAGACTAGAATTCTATATAACCAAATTATCATCCATGATATTCTCAGAATCATAAATGTTACTTCTTATGCACCCTTTTTGAGTAAGTTACTTGAGGACATACTACAGCAAAACAAGAATGAAAAACAAGAAAAATACTGTGAGATTCAAAAAAATCAAGAATCAAGAAAAAAAAAAATCCTGAAATGACAGCTGTTAGCAGGCCTAGAAAGCAATCAATTCAAGTTAGAGCAGGAAGTCAGTAGTCTCCCAGAAAAGAGAACCTTAAGAAAAGTGAACTTATTCAAAGCAAGAATGGAGTAATAAGCTGCAAGTTCTTGTGTGTTTTATTGAACTTCTAAGTTATGGGGACTGTGACGGTTCATTTTATATGTAAATTCGTCTGGGCCACAGAGTGCCCAGATGTTTGGTCAAACATCATTTTGGGTGTGTCTGTAAGGGTGGTATAAAGTTCCAATTAGACAAGATGAATAAGTTCTGGAGATCCATTGTACAGCTTGATGACTATAATCAAAAAGATTATTGCATACTTGAAAATTTAAATGAGAGTAGACCTTAAATGTTCTTAGCACAAGAAAGTGATATGTATGCGAGGTGAGATATATGTTAATTACTTTGATCTAATCATGTCACAATTATACATATATCAAAATGTATTATATACCATAAGTATATACAATTGTTATTTTTCAATTGTACCTTAATAAAGCTAGGGAAAGAAGAGGAAAAAAGTGTTTATACATTCTACAACATGACTGAAAACATCTTTCTAAGTCAAAAAAAAACCAGTCACAAAATACCACATATTGTATGATTCTATTTATATAAAACATACAGAACAGACAAGTCTTAGAGGCAGAAAGTAGACCAGAGGTTGCATAGGACAGAGGTGGGGGCGGGGAGTGGGGATTGACTGTTAATGGGTGTGGGGTTTTCTGTTGGGTTTTCTATGTTCTAAGATTCGATAGTAGTGATGGTTCTACAATTATGTGAAGATACTAAATTTCATTCAGTTGTACACTTTAAAGGGTGAATTTTATGGTACATGAAGTATGTCTCACTAAAGTTGTTGGCGTGAAAAAAGAAGAGGTGATGGATCTAGAAAGCAATTTTAAATCTTCCCAGCATCTCTGGTAAATCCCTTGTTTATGCAAAGGAACAAACAAAAGTCTAGGAATATAATACAATCTCCATTCAGGAGCCAGAGTACCATCTCCCCCTCCCTCTCCTCTCCCTCTTCCTCCTCATTCCTCCCCTTCCCCTTCCCCTTCCTTCCTTCCTCCCTCCCTCCCTTCCTTCCTCCCTCCCTCCCTCTCTCTTTTTCTTTTTTCTTTTCTTTCTTTCTCTTTCTTTCTCTTTCTTTCTTTCTTTCTCTTTCTCTCTCTCTCTTTCTTTCCTTTCTTCTTTTTCTTTCTCTCTCTCTTTTCTTTTCTTTCTCTTTCTTCTTTCTTTTCTTTCTGCAATGACCTCAGGTCAATTTCATGCTTAAAACCTCCAAATGCTTCCTATTATACTTTGGATGAAATTCCAGCTACCAATTTCTGCATCTCTCTCTGGCCCCTGCTTGCCTCTTTTGTCTCACCTTGTGCCGCTCTCCCATTTATGCCCCTGGTCTTTCAGCCCTCTAAGCTTGATGCTGAACTTAAGGCTTTTGCACTCACTGTTGCTGTACCCGGAATGGCTTTTCCTGCTGGCCTTCACATGGCTGACTCTCTTTCACTCATATCTGAGCTTAAGCCTCCTTGGAGGTTCTTCCCAACTCTCTCCTCATTCCTATCTGAGATGATCCTGCATAAAGTCATTGAAGGAAGAGACTCTCTTCTGGGTGCTTTTGGGCCCTGAATCATAGGAACAGCAACGCCCTGGGACAGAATAAAAAAGACACTGATGCTGTGGACAACAAGACGCAAAGTAGTATCTCAGGAGATGATCCTGCCACAACTGACACTGATCTTCTTGCCCCCAAACAGCCATTTAATCTGCTACCTTCACACTGAGCTTAGCACTGCTGCTCTCCTCCTAAATTCCCTGGTCGTAGAATTCTAGAATTCTAACACCTGTATTATTTAAATTTCGAAAATATAGGAGTCCTGGCCAGGCGCAGTGGCGCACGCCTGTAATCCCAGCACATTAGGGGGCCAAGGTGGGTGGATCACCTGAGGTCAGGAGTTTGAATCCAGCCTGGCCAACATGGAAAAATCCCATCTCTATTAAAAAATACAAAAATTAGCTGGGCGCAGTAGCAGGCGCCTGTAATCCCAGCTTACTTGGGAGGCTGAGGCAGGAGAATCGCTTGAACCCAGGAGGTGGAGGTTGCAGTGAGCTGAGATTGCGCCATTGCACTCCAGCCTGGGAGACAGAGTGAGACTCCATCTCAAAAAAAAAAAAAAAAAATATATATATATATATATATACACACACACACACACACACACACAAACACACAAACACACATACATACACACACACACACACAGGGAGAGAGAGAAGGTCCTTACTTATTTTTTCAAACTATAGAAAAAATAAAACATACAGGAAAAAGCTTATTCTCTCACTGCCCTGTCAACATTTTGGTGCATTTTCTGTTCAGTTCACCTTTCCTCTGCTAAGGATCTTATAGTGCAAAATCTGAAGAAATCTGAACTACAGTAAAGTTCAAATTTTTTTCTCATGATATATAAGACCTTTCACAATCAGGCCCATCCAGCCTTTCCGGTCATCCTTCACATTTTCGACAAGTATTCGTTCATCATTTGGCACGTGCCAGTTTCTCTGCCAGACTTTGTAAAGAGAGAGAAAAAAGCTCAGTCCTGCCTACCTTCAAGGAGCGGATAATAGAACATGGGGACAAAAAAAAGTAACTACTGCAGTATGTTGGATACTAGGATGTAGGCTAGTATGGGACATCTGTACTAGGCATGGGTCAGACTGAAGGCTTCCTGAGGAACGTGCAAAGGTTTAGACAGAAGATGGCAGGAGAAGTCACTTTTGTTTTTTGTTTGTTTGTTTCTGTTTGTTTGTTTGTTTGTTTTTGAGATGGAGTCTCGCTGTTGTCGCCTAGGCTGGAGTGCAATGGCACGATCTCAGCTCACTGCAACCTCTACCTCCCAGGTTCAAGCGATTCTCCTACCTCAGCCTCCCGAATAGCTGGGATTACAGTCGCCCGCCATCATGCCCAGCTAATTTTTTGTATTTTTAGTATTTTTGGGTTTTTTTAACCATGTTGGCCAGGCTGGTCTCGAACTCCTGAACTCAGGTGATCCACCTGCCTCAGCCTCCCAAAGTGCTGGGATTACAGGGGTGAGCTGCCGCGTCCAGCTGGAAGTCACTCTGAGCAGAAGGAACGGATACAGGAAAGAGCACCATTTAAGAGCTCCAAGTAGTTCTCTTGCTGGACTGTGTGTGTTGCAGGATAAGAGATAAGACTGGAGTCTGATTTGGGCCAGACTGCAAAAGGACCTTGTAAACCAATCTAAGGATTTGTATTTCATCGCCAGAACCATGGAGGCCAATGAAGGGGACAGAGTGAAGGCAGTGGCTGGTCCAATTTTTATTCCAGTAAATGTGCTGCAACAGTGTGGAAAGCTGTGCCTGGAAGCAAACCAGCCCAAGAGTGATGAGACCTTCAGTGCCACCATGGTCCCCACAGGACTTCTGACTCCAGCCTCCCCAAACCATCTGGCCAACCAGTCACATCATACTCTGTCACACCTCAAGCCTTTCTTCGTGCTGTTACCTCTGCCTGGAATTTCCTTCCTGTTCATCTTCTGGGCAAACTCCTACTCATCCCTGGAGCCCTTGTTCAAATGTTCCCTCCTTTATGAAGCCTTTCTCATTCCCTTTATGTGTACAAAATCAATGGTTCCCTCCTCTCTTGTTTCCACAGCACCTTATAAATACCTCTGAGATAGTACTTATCCTCTTACCTTAGAATAATTTGTCCACATGACTTTCTTCTCCATCACACTCTAATAAGATCACGGAGGGCAGGAGAATCGCATCTGAATTTCCCTCACCTGGCACACTCTGTAGCACTTCATTGGTGACTAATAATTATATACCTGAATGATGAATACAGGAACAAATGAATCGTGTTGCACCTATATTTCAGACCTCCTCACACGTCTTGGGGTAGATAACTCTTCCTCTGTTGACTTCAGGTCTCACTTTGCACACCAGCTAGGGTCACAGGAGAGCAGCTGGGATGCAGGTGAGTCGCAGGCTGGTCCCTCTGGCTGAATTTCCTGCCTCCCCAGGTGGTCCAGCTGGAGGAGCTCCTGGCTGTGCGGCACTCTGTATTCGTGGTTGGTGGCGCTGGTACCGGCAAGTCACAGGTGCTGAGGTCCTTGCACAAGACCTATCAGATCATGAAACGGCGCCCCGTCTGGACTGACCTCAATCCCAAAGCAGTCACAAATGATGAGCTCTTTGGCGTCATCAATCCAGCCACGCGAGAATGGAAGGATGGTAAGTGTGGGATTCTCAAGGATGGTAAGTGTGGGATTCTCCCAGGAGAAAGTCTCTGCTAGCCTCAGAGCCCCTGTGGCGGGCTTGGATGCAGTTGGGTGAATTGCAGAAGCAAACATTGGACTGATTTGCTTGGGACCGCAGAAGGAGATGAAAAAGCCAGTAGAAAAGGAGAAGGAGGAAACCAATTTTGGCTTGGAGGGGAGCTTCAGTTTTTCAGATATTCTCCCTCCTTGGGGACCTCTTCCAGCTGCCTTTTAGAGAGTGCATTTAAAGAGGAGAAAGCAGGCCAGGCGCGGTGACTCACACCTGTAATCCCAACACTTTGGGAGGCGGAGACGGTGGATCACGAGGTCAGGAGTTCGAGACCAGCCTGGCCAATATGGTGAAACCCCGTCTCTACTAAAAATAAAATAAAAATAAAAATAAATTAACTGGGCGTGGTGGCGCACACCTGTAGTCCCAGCTGCTCAGGTGACTGAGGCAGGAGAATCGCTTGAACCCGGGAGGTGGAGGTTGCAGTGAGCCAAGATCGTGCCACTGCACTCCAGCCTGGGTGACAAAGCAAGACTCTGTCATAAATAAATAAATAAATAAATAAATAGAAATGCAGGCATTCAGCTGTAGTTCACTGACTCTGGAGCACGAGCCGTGGTGTAGGGTTAACACTGCCTGGCAGTAGACTTCAAGTATGTGTTGGGTAGGGAAGCCCACGGCTCCTTCCCAAAGAAGTGGTGCTGTCTGGCGTCCTACAAAGGGCACTATTCCCCTATTTGGTGTCGCCCCAGCAGTGATGGGGAAGCTGCATGCTACAGAACCTTGTGCCCATGCCAGGACCCTGATGTTTATCCATTCAATCCCAGGAAGGCCCCTAGAGCCATATTCCCTTCTACAGTGATTCAGAGGCCCTCAACCCTGTGTTTGCTGGGTGCTGATCTCAGCCTTACCTTCAAAGAACTAAACATCACCAATAGACATTGTAAAGGGTCGTCTGGCACTGGAAGAGAGCAGAAAAGAAAGTTGAGGGAAAAAAAAAGAGGTCCATGAGCTGATAAGGAGGACCTCTTTCTAAAACAGATGTGGCTTCTGGAATGAGGAAATCTCAGCTCCTTCCTGATGTTTCAATGTCTGACCACATCTGGGTCAAACTCTCTGGATTTCTCTAATTTAGGAGCTTTCATCTGAGATCTAGAACACAGGGATTTAACAACCAGAGTCTAATTTTTATTTTGCTTTTAACAAGGCTTAGCATCTTCTTATTGATCTTAGTAACTTGCTCTTTTGTGATTTTATTTCCTGTTTTTCTTACCAGTTTTTAAGAGTTTTTTAATATATCAAAGATATTAACCCTTTATTTGTCACATGCATTGCTAATGTTTCCCCACCTATTCTTTGTCTATAGACACTTTATTTTCCCATGCTCTTTTTAACAAAGGAAATTATGCCTGCCTAGTCTTTTTAGCATCTGGGATTTCTATTAGTTTATCATTCTTCAGCTGTTGATATAGTATCATAAATTTGATCAAAAAAGATTCTTTTTACATTAACATTTTTTATCCATCTGGAATTTATTTTGGGGCTTAGTATGAGATAGGGTACAGAATCAACTTTATTTCCTTCCAGATGGATAATTGATTGTAACCACACCATTTATTAAGTAAACTATGCTTTCCCTCTGAATTTAAATACCAGTTTGTCATTTATTAAATTGCATATGTATATTGAGATCTGATTCTGGGCTTTCTATTCTGTTTGACTCACCACTTTATCTAATCCTATACTAATGTCATTTTATTTTAGTTACAGTCGTTTTATAACATATTTTAATACCCAATGAGGTAAGTCCCTCCTCAGTAATCTTTTGTAATTTTATTGTCTTGTCTCAAGCACTTCTTTTTTCATATTAAATATAGGCTCAATAATATAATTCAAAAATTTTAACTCTGAATTCTAGTTAAAATTTTATTAGATTATACATTAAATTTGGAGAAATTGACAAGGAAGATATAATAATCACAAGTTTGTATTCACTAAACAAGTAAATGGAATATAGCCTTTAAAATATGTTTAGGGGCCAGGCACAGTAGCTCATTCCTATAATCCTAGTGCTTTGAGAGGCCAAGATTGGAAGATCACTTGAGGCCAGGAATTTGAGACCAGCCTAGGCAACATAGTGAGACCCCACGTATACAAAAAAAAAAAAAAAGAATTTAGGATAACTTCAAAAGAATACAAATTAACAGGTTATTTTAATTTTTTTATGTATTTGTTTTTTATTTTCAAAATTAATTCCAGTAAACAGAAAAATAAGTGCATAAAGGAATTGGCAATTATATCACTAAACTCAATATAATACAAAGTTATAGAATGTTTATCCCATAAATAGAAAGTATTCCTTTCCTGGTGGGGTTCGTGTAACATTTCCAAAAATTAAAAATGTAATTGGCTACGGAGAAAGCTATAATGAATTCAACAATATCAATTTACAGGTCACATTCTCTGATAACAATGGAATAGAATTAGAAACAAATAGCGGGAAAGTCACCAAAAATGATTTTACTACTTGCAAATCAAGAAATGCTCTCTTGATTCCTGTATCAAAAAGAAAATTTAATTGCAACCTCTCTAGGATGCAATAAAAAAATACTCCATACAAGAAAACCTATGGGCTCCATCTAAAACCTCTAAAAGGGAAAACCTTTTAAACTCACTTTATTATAAAAGGTGGGCTGAAAGTAAAGGAAGTTAATATTTGTCATAAGAAATTATTCAAGCTAAACACAAAGAAAATGAAGGAAAAGGAACTGATAAAGATAAAAGCTGAAATTAGTCACCAGGAGGAACACAAAAAGATTATATAAAGATAAATAAAAGAAATAGAAGAAATAGATAAACCCAGCCGGGCGTGGTAGCTCACGCCTGTAATCCCAGCACTTTGGGAGTCCGAGGTGGGCGGATCACGAGGTCAGGAGATGGAGACCATTCTGGCTAACATGGTGCAACCCCGTCTCTATTAAAAAATACAAAAAATTAGCCGGGCGTGGTGGCAGGCGCTGTAGTCCCAGCTACTCGGGAGGCTGAGGCAGGAGAATGGCTTGAACCCGGGAGGCGGAGCTTGCAGTGAGCCGAGATCACGCCACTGCACTCCAGCCTGGACAACAGAGAGAGAGACTGTCTCAAAAAAATAAAAAGAAGTAAAACCTAGGCAAATTATCCAAATGATAAGACAGAAAATAAGTTCCATGAAAGATGTGCAATTTTAAGGGCCATAGAGGCTGGAAAGAGACAGTAAAACCATCTGGCCGATCATGAGGTCAGGAAATAGAGATGATCCTGGCTAACATGGTGAAACCCCATCTCCACTAAAAATACAAAAAATTAGCTGGGCAAGGTGGCGGGCACCTGTTGTCCCAGCTACTTGGGAGGCTGAGGCAGGAGAATGGCATGAACCTGGGAGGCAGAGCTTGCAGTGAGCCAAGATGGCGCCACTGCACTCCAGCCTGGGCGACAGAGCAAGACTCTGTCAAAAAAAAAAAAAAAGATTAATAAATGTAAATATTGGTTTGCTGTAAAGACCAATAAGATAAGTCTGTTGTGAGAGTGATTAATGGAAAAAAAGAGTAAATATACATATAATTTGGAATTAACAGACAAGACCAAAGTAGAAGAAAATATTTGATGACACATACTTGAAAAACTAAAAGAAATAGATGAACCCCTAGCAAAATATAAATTAATAAAATGTCTTCATTAAGAAGTAGAAAAATTGAGTAAACTAGTGTAAAGGAAAAGTTAAAAAAGAATAGAGCAAAAAATAGATAATTTCAAAATTATGAAGAGATAACTCTCAAATTATTTTACAGAACAAGAATAATATTGATATCAATTTTTATGTGGAGCCAAAAAAAACCCAGTGTTACTCATTAATATAGATACAAAAATCCTAAATAAAATATCAGTAAGTAGAATCAAATAGTATCTCAAAAATAATATGTTTTGACCAAGTAAAATCCATTCCATGAATGGAAGGATAGAGCAATTATTTTTAACAGTATTAACATAAAACATTGACAAATTAAAGGGGAAAATTATTTGATCACTAAATAGATACTTAAAATGCAATTCATTCCTAATAGAAAATTCTAAGTAAAGTAGGAATAGAAGGAAGCCCCTAAAATATACTAAATGCTCTGTACCTAAAGCTGAAATGAAAATAAAGTCATTCTGAATAATGATACCGTAAATTTCCATGAAAAATAAGGAACAAGTCAGGGATGCTTATTGTCAACATTATTGCTTATTGGGGTTCTAGAAAATGCAATAGGACAAGAAAATGGAATAGATGGAATAAATCATAGGAAAGAAAAAATAAATTAGAGGAAAGGAGAGAAATTATTGTTTTATTACGCAACTTTATACCTAGAAAATTTATGAGACATTACTGAAAAATTACTAGAATTAATAAGAAAGTTCATTAAAGGCAATTGAACATAAAGTAAATACACAAAATTTGGTAACTTTTCTCAATACTGGTAAGAGTCAACTAAAAATAGAAGTGCAGGAGGAGAAAATTCATTTCACAGTAGCAATAAAAATCATGACATATTTAGGAACACATTTAACCAAAGACATGTATTTTAAAAGCTGTAAAAATGGGCCGGGCGCGGTGGCTCAAGCCTGTAATCCCAGCACTTTGGGAGGCCGAGACGGGCGGATCACGAGGTCAGGAGATCGAGACCATCCTGGTTAACACGGTGAAACCCCGTCTCTACTAAAAAATACAAAAAACTAGCCGGGCGAAGTGGCGGGCGCCTGTAGTCCCAGCTACTCGGGAGGCTGAGGCAGGAGAATGGCGTGAACCTGGGAGGCGGAGCTTGCAGTGAGCTGAGATCCAGCCACTGCACTCCAGCCTGGGTGACAGAGCGAGACTCCGTCTCAAAAAAAAAAAAAAAAAAAAAGCATATGTGAATAAATGAACAGACATGCCATACTATTAACTGGGGAAATTTAATGTCATAAAAATCAATTTTGCCCAAATTAATATGTAAATTTCAGGTAATGACAATTAGAATCAGATGAGCCTCTTTCCAAAGCCTGGGTTTGGCAAGATTCACCAAGACTGCAATTACAAAGCATGAAAATGCTACCTTAAAAAGTTTAATGTAGTTTCATCATGTCATAGTTACTTGCTGAAATGACTCACTTTGTCGCTTGAAAAGCTAGTACTATGAGGCATTGTTCTTGTTCTTGTTGATGTTATGAAAAGTTAGACTAAAGCACAGGGAAAATGCACCTTGGGCACTGCCAGGTTTTTGCAAAGCAAGATATAAAACCAGGTCTGCATCCGGGCCAGCATGGTGAAACCGCGTCACTACTAAAAATACAAAAAAAATTAGCTGGGTGTGGTGGCACGTGCCTGTAGTCCCAGCTACTCAGGAGGCTGAGGCAGGAGAAGCACTTGAACCCGGGAGGCAGAGGTTGCAGTGAGCTGAAATCACACCATTACACTCCAGCCTGGCAACAGAGCAAGACTCTATCTAAAAAAAAATAAAGTAAAATAAAATAAAAATAAAACCAGGTCTGATCTGCCTTTGCATGTTCCACGTACACCTCCTTCTGTGTGTTGTAGCTAAAAGGGGAAAGCTATGTTTAAGTGAAAGAGGATTAATGATGAAATGGAAAATAAGGTATCAGTGGTTCCTTTTAGGATTGTTCTCTTCCATCATGCGGGAGCTTGCCAACATCACCCATGATGGGCCCAAGTGGATTTTACTGGATGGCGACATAGATCCAATGTGGATTGAGTCCCTGAATACTGTCATGGATGATAACAAGGTATGAAATTGGGGGAGATCCCTAGATCATTTCTAATCATCTGTGAAACCAGTCACCCAGTGTGGCAGGCGTATTTGCAAATCTAGATTCCACATGATGGCTGGCTCAGAATAAGGAACTCCCAGCACCCTGGGAGGCCAAGGTGGGCAGATCACCTGAGGTCAGGAGTTCAAGACCAACCTGGCCAACATGGTGAAACCCCATCTCTACGAAAAATACAAAAAAATAGGGCATTGTGGTAGACGCCTGTAATCCCAGCTACTCAGGAGGCTGAGGCAGGAGAATTGCTTGAACCCGGTAGGCAGAGATTGCAGTGAGCCAAGATCACGCCATGGCACTCCAGCCTGGGCAACAAGAGTGAAACTCCATCTCAAAAAACTAACTGGTGACTGTTAAGCTGGTGGCTGTTCCTAAACTTGTTCAGAGAGCATGTCCAGATTACAAGTTTTAAAATGCCTTCAACATTTACAGGATTGTTCGAATAAAAGTATGCTCTCCTGGAGAGACTACTTGATTTTTTTTTAACTTTTAGGTTTGAGGACACATGTGCAGGTTTGTTACATAGGCAAACTCATGTCACAGGGGTTTGTTGTACACATTGTTTCATCACCCAGGTACTAAGTTCAGTACCCAATAGTTACATTTTCTGCACCTCTCCCTCCCCCTACCTTGTGCCCTCAAGGGGGCTCCAGTGTCCTGTCTGTTGTTCCCTTCTTTGTGTTCACGAGTTCTCATCATTTAGCTCCCACTTATAAATGAGAACATGTAGCATTTGGTCTTCTGTTCCTGCATTAGTTTGCTAAGGTAATGGTCTCCTGCTCCATCCATATTCCCACAAAAAAGAACATGATCTCATTCTTTTTATGGCTGCATAATATTCCATAGTGTGTATGTACCACATTTTCTTTATCTAATCTGTCATTGATGGGCATTTAGGTTGGTTCAATGTCTTTGCCATTGTGAAGAGTGTGGCAATAAACATTTGCGTGCATGTGTCTTTATAGTAGAATGATTTATATTCCTCTGGATATATGTCCAGTAATGAAATAGCTGGGTCGAACAGTAGTTCTGTTTTTAGCTCTTGAGGAGTCACCAAACTGGTTTCCACAATGGTTAAACTAATTTACACTCCCACCAACAGTGTATAAGTGTTCCCTTTTCTCCACAACCTCACCAGCATCTGTTCTTTTTTGATATTTTAGTAATAGCAATTCTGACTGGTGTGAGATGGAATCTCATTGTGGTTTTGATTTGCATTTCTCTCATAATCAGTGATGTTGAGATTTTTTTCATATGCTTTTTGGCCACATGTATGTCTTCTTTAGAGAAGTTTCTGTTCATGTTCTTTGTCCACTTTGTCATAGTGTTATTTGTTTGTTTGTCATAAGTTTGCTTAAGTTCCTTATAGATGCTGGATATTAGACATTTGTCAGATGCATGGTTTGCAAATATTTTTTCCCATTCTTTAGGTTGTCTGTTCACTCTGTTGATCATTTCCTTTGCTGTGCAGAAGCTCTTTAGTTTAATTAGATCCCATTTGTCAATTTTGCATTTGTTGCAATGACTTTTGGCATCTTTGTCATTAAATCTTCGCTCCTTCTTATGGCCAAGATGGTATTGCCTAGGTTGTCTTCCAGGGCTTTTATAGTTTTGGATTTACATTTAAGTTTTTAATCCTCTTGAGTTAATCTTTATATATCATGTAAAGAAGGGGGCCAGTTTCAGTCTTCTGCATATGGCTAGCCAGTTATCCCAGCAATGTGTATTAAATAGGCATTTCTTCCCCCATTGCTTGTTTTTGTCAGCTTTGTTGAAGATTAGATGGTCACAGGTGTGCAGCCTTGTTTCTGGGCTTTCTATTCTATTCCATTGATCTATGTGTCTGTTTTGGTACCAGTACCACACTGTTTTGGTTACTGTCACCCTGTCGTGTAGTTTGAAGTCAGGTAACATGATGCCTCCAGCCTTGTAGTTTTTTGTTTTGTTTTGTTTTGTTTTTGTTTTTTGTTTTGCTTATAATTGCCTTAGTTATTCTGGCTCTTTTTTGGTTCCATATGAATTTTAAAATAGATTTTCTAGTTCTATGAAGAATGTCATTGGTAGTTTAGTAGGAATAGCATTGAATCTATAAATTGCTTTGGGCAGTATGGTCATTTTAATGATTTTGATTCTTCCTATCCATGAACATGGGATATTTTTCCATTTGTTTGTGTAATCTCTGATTTTTTTAAGCAGAGTTTTGAAATTCTTTTTGTAGGGATCATTCATGAAGTACTATTATAAAAGGAACAGTATTAATATGAAATGTAAGTTATTTTCTTTTAAGAGTTCCATTGTTCCAGTATGGTCTAGTTCATTCAAATCATTGACATCACTTTAAACTGTTTAGATAACTTTTTTTTGTGATTCAACACACATACACACATATACACACAGGGGTGGTGGTGGAGAGTGTATAGGAAGAAAGAGAGGATTTTTGTAGAAAATTTAGAAAATACTAATTATCACAAAGAAGGAATGTATTTGTTCATTTTCACACTACTGATAAAGACATACCGGAAACTGGGTAATTTATAAAGAAAAGGAGGTTTAATGAACTCACAGTTCCACATAAATGAGGAGGCCTCACAATCATGGCAGAAGGCGAAAGGCATGTCTTACATGGCAGCAGACAAGAGAGAATGAGAGCCAAGTGAAAGGGGTTTCCCCTTATAAAACCACCAGATCGACTGGGTGACTCATGCCTGTTAGCACTCTGGGGAGCCGAGGTGGGCAGATCACGAGGTCAGGAGATCGAGACCATCCTGGCTAACACAGTGAAATCCCATCTCTACTAAAAATACAAAAAATTAGCCTGGCATGGTGGCGGGCACCTGTAGTTTCAGCTACTCAGGAGGCTGAGGCAGGAGAATGGCGTGAACCGAGGAGGCAGAGCTTGCAGTGAGCCGAGATCATGCCACTGCACTCTAGCCTGGGTGACAGAGTGAGACTCCGTCAAAAAAAAAAAAAAAAAAAAAAAAATCAGATTTTGTGAGACTCACTCACAACCATGAGAACAGTGTAGGGGAAACCACTCCCATGATTCAATTATCTCCCACTGGGTCCCTCCCACAACACATGGGAATTATGGGAGCTACAATTCAAGATGAGATTTGGGTGGGGACATGGTCAAACCATATCAAGGAAATAATTATCCATAATCCCAACCAAACCAATAACAATCAGCCAAATCCCCACAGGCTGGCAAGGCACTTACCTCCTTCCTCACTGGCATGCCCTTCCCTGTTGTTTCCAGGTGCTGACATTGGCCAGCAATGAGAGGATTCCTCTGAACCCCACCATGAAGCTCCTCTTTGAGATCAGCCACCTGCGCACAGCCACTCCAGCAACTGTCTCTAGAGCAGGTACGGCCCAAGAAGGGAAGAACCACAAAGCTACTCCACTTAGGCATGTGCCTCTCGCTTCACACGTAGTTCTGCTGACTCAGAAGGAATCTCCACATGGGAGCCAGAAGCCTGACGTGCAGTTTTGTGAATTTGGAAATGTTGTGGGAATAAGAAGGGAAAGAGCTTTTGAGCTGCACAATTATCCTCTGCACAGAAGTGTCCAACTTAGGCTACTTTTAGGCCAGTTCTAGCCTCCCCGTCAATGGAGATGACCAAATATCACTGTTTCTCACTAACTCCTGGTGCAGAATTGTAGCTCTATACCTTAACTTTCCTCTGTCTCCACTGAACAAATTTATTAACAGAGACTGGAAGAGTTTTTTAAAAATTGTTTGGCAAAATCAAACTTAAAGAAGCAGGAGTAGAATGTCAGTTGCCAAAGGTGAGGGTTGGGGGGACAGGGCAGATGTTGGTCAATGGGTACAAAATTCCAGTTCTGCAGGATGAGTAAGTCCTAGAGATATGCTGTATAACACAGTGCCTATAGTTAACAATACTGTAGTGTGCACTTAAAAAAATTGTTGGGCCAGGCTTGGTGGCTCACACCTATCATCCCAGCAATTTATGAGGCTGGGATGGGCAGAGAGCTTGAGCCTGGGAGATTGAGACCAGCCTAGGCAACACACCAAAGCCCAATTACTACAAAAAAAAAATACAAAAAAGTGTTAAAGAGGCTAGATCTCATGTTAAGTGTTCTTAACACACACACACACACACACACACACACACACACACACTTTTGGAAGTGATGGATGTTTATTACCTTGATTGCGATAATAGTTTCACTGGTGTATGCATATGTCCAATTTCAAATAGTATACCTTAAATATGTACAGCTTTTTATATATCAATTATACTCCAATAAAGCTGTTAAAAAATAATATTAATGATAAAATAAAAGGAAATAAATAGTAAAATAAAATAATTTAAAAAGAGATCTTGTTTGGCCTCTACCGTAATATTACATTCCCTTTCAAGAACCTCTGCTAAAATTGGTGGACACAGGCCAGGAGAGTTGTCTCTCCTGTCCTAGGGATACTCTAACAAGAGTAACGAATTTCCACAAACTTGGGGCTTTTAAATCAACAGAAATGTATTTTCTCACATTTCTGGAAGTTGGACATCCAAAATCAAGGTCAGCAGGGCTGTGCTTCCTCTAAAGGCTTTAGGGGAGAATCTTTTCTTGCATCTCCCAGCTTGGATGTTCCTTGGCTTGTGGCCCCATAATGCCAGTCTCTGGCTTCTTCCCATGGCCTTCTCTTCTGTGTATGTCTCTCCCCTCTGTCTCTTATTAGGACACTTAGAAATGTTCCACCCAGATAACTCAGGATAGTCTCATCTCAACATCTTTAACTTAATTACATCTGCAAAGACTCTTTTTCTTTTTTCTTTTCTTTTTTTTAAGACAGAGTCTTACTCTGTTGCCCAGGCTGGAGTGCAGTGGCACGATCTCGGCTCACTGCAAGCTCTGCCTCCCGGGTTCAAGCCGTTCTTCTGCCTCAGCCTCCCAAGTAGCTGGGATGACAGATGTGTGCCACCATGCGCAGTTAATTTTTTGTATTTTTAGTAGAGACGGGGTTTCACCATATTGGCCAGACTGGTCTTGAAGTCCTGACTTCAGGTGATCCACCTGCCTCAGCCTCCCAAAGTGCTGGGATTATAGGCGTGAGCCACTGTGCCCAGCCTGCAAAGACCCTTTCTCTAAATAAGATCACACTGGCAGGTTCCAGGGGTCAGGACATGGCCTTGACTTTCGGGGGACCACCATTCAACCCACTACATACCCCCCACATTCCCATGACAAGTATCGCTGATCTGTCACAGCCTTCTTTCTTCCTGAGCCTGGACTTGGCCTTGGGATTCTCAAAGCTGCTCCCCATCTATCTATCACCAGTCCATTGGAGTTGTTCCTCAATAGCAGACCCATTTACCCTCTCACATCTCAGCCAAATCTCCTTTTCTTTTCAGTTCAGTCTTCTGTACATTTTCCAAACAGAGAAAATAACTCCCTGGGGTGAAAAATATACTGATGTATACGGAATATTCACCTAACTATATTCTCTGTGCTCACAGGGATCTTGTACATCAACCCAGCAGACTTGGGATGGAACCCTCCGGTGAGCAGCTGGATTGACAAGAGGGAAATCCAGACAGAGAGAGCCAACCTAACCATTCTGTTTGACAAGTATATTCCAACCTGCTTAGACACACTCAGAACCAGGTAGGCCAAGAAATAAGGAAGATAGAGAGTCAAAGCAGCAATTAAAAGCCCATCGGTTCATACTTGGTGTCCTGCTGATGTTCTGTCCTGCCCCAAAGTCAGATGTTCCCAGAGCAATGCCTCCAGGCATGGCAGAAGGCAGAGGGAACACACATTAGGATGGCTATGGGATGCCTGTTGTCAGCTCAGGCATGAAGTGAGGTGAGTGAAGAGAAGGAAGATTGAAAGTTCCTTTCGTGAGTGCCACGTGGGTATATCTGAGGGAGGCTGTGGGTTGTAGTATCAGATTATAATCCAGAGACTCAGATCCTTCTGTGTACAGGGCAAGCAGCTCTGCATTTGTAATAAATAATCCACAGGCCAGATCAACAGACCTAGGGGTGAAAATGGCACATGTTGGTGACCTGTGGGGCCCACTCCCTGTGCCTGGCTGTGTGCGTTCACAGCCCAGATAATGTGGAATGGGGTATAATGTACCATCTGACGGTCCTGCCCTGTTGGATATTGTGAGTTTACCTTTCCTCTTATAGGTTTGTAAAAGTAAGAGCAACAAGCCCTGATCACTTATCACTTATTACTAAGCAAGAACTTAATCACTCTTGACCAAGAGGATACTTATTACAGCGAGAATACTATCTGTGTCAGCACAGGGAGCTGCCCGTGGTTGGAACCTGCTTTTGTTTTACACTATTTTTTGTTGTTGTCGTTGTTACCATTTGACACATCATTCTGTGAAGCTGACACCCATCCCCATAGCGGAGGCAAGAATAGGCCCCTGAGGCTGGCGCTGTGAAGGCAGTGTGACTCAGAGCCCCATGAAGACACCACAGTTTAGGGTCAGGGTTATGTTTCCCGGAAACTAAAGTCTATCATTGCAGTTGATCCCTGCCTCTTTCTTCCTTGGCTTGTCAAGCATGGGATATGATTGTGCCTCCAATGATTTGCAAGCACGGAGGCCAAGGGGAAGGGAGCACTTCAGACTGCAGGAAACAATACTACAAGAGGGTGCCAGGCGCTCCCATTCCATATGCCCTGCCCATACCCCAAAAAATCCACTCCCATTCAAAGTGAATTTTGTATACTTAAAAATTGAGTTGCAGTCATGTAGGCGACATTGTGGTCTATCTTCGTTGTTTAATGAAACATTACTTTTGATTTCATAGTTTTTCTATTTCGGGGTCAATAATTATTCTTCCAACTCAACATATGTATAAGCCTTTGAAAAGCTTTTAGTCCCTGGGTAGCCCGTGGGCTCTGTGGCCTTGGGATGTCATGGGCTAAAGCAGCCCGTGGAGCTAACAGAGTCTGGAAGTGGAAAACAGTAGTTAATATCACAGATGGACTCGGGCAGCCAAGAGTTAGAAAACCAGAGAAGGGTAAGGTTTTAGGAAAATAGTCTATCCCTGGTTTTTTTGTTTGTTTTTTGGTTTTTGAGTTTTAAAATGCTTTTTAAAGTTTTATTTGTATAGATTTAGGGATAGAAGTGCAGTTGTGTTACAGGGATATATGGCGTAGTGGTGAAATCTGGCCCTTTAGTGCACCCACCACCTGAATAGCATACATTGTATCCAATGGGGGTATTTTATCCTCACCCCCCTGCCACCCTCCCACCTTTTGGAGTCTCTGGTGTTTATTATTTCACTCTGTATTTCCATATATACCTACTGTTTAGATCCCACTTACAAGTGAGAACAAACAGTTTTTGACTATCCATTTCGCAGTCATTTCGCTAAGGATAATGGACTCCAGTTCCATGCATGTTGCTGCAAAAGACATGATTTCATTCTTTTTTATGACTAAGTAGTATTCCATCTGGTATACGTAGATATATATACACACCATTTTTTTTTTTTTTTGAGTCATTGTCTTGCTCTGTCACCCAGGCTGGAGTGCAGTGGTGCGATCTTGGCTCACTGCAGCCTCCACCTCCTGGGTTCAAGCGATTCTCCTGCCTCAGCCTTCTGAGTAGCTGGGATTACAAGTGAGCATTACCATATCCAGCTAATTTTTTTTTTTTTTTTTTTTTTTTTTGTCAGAGTCTCGCTCTGTAGCCCAGGCTGGAGTGCAGTGGCGCAACCTCAACTCACTGCAACCTCTGCCTTCTGGGTTCAAGCGATTCTCCTGCCTCACCTTGCCAAGTAGCTGGGACTATAGGCATGTGCCACCACGCCCAGCTAATTTTTTGTATTTTTAGTAGAGACGGGGTTTCACCATATTGGCCAGGATGGTCTCAGTCTCTTGACCTCGTGATCCGCCCGCCTTGGCCTCCCAAAGTGCTGGGATTACAGGCGTGAGCCACTGCACCCGGCCTAATTTTTGTATTTTTAGTAGAGATGGGGTTTTGCCATGTTGGCCAGGCTGGTCTCAAACCCCTGACCTCAGGTGATCCGCCTGCCTCAGCATCCCAAAGTCCTGAGATTATAGGTGTAAACCACTGCATCCTGCCTACACCACCTTTTAAATTCAATTGTCTGTTGATGGAAACTCAGGTTGATTCCATGACTTCGCTATTGTGAATAGTGCTGCAATAAACAAGAGTACAAGTATCTTTTTGATAAAATAATTTCTTTTCCTTTGCATTCCCGTTCTTTAGGATTTTCCTGAGACGCTTGTCCCATATACCTTTAATTAAAAGTCTGCTATTTCTCACTGTGGACATTTAGAACAAGAGATGGCAAACTCGTGTGTCTTTGTGTGTGCATGTGTGCCGGTGCATGCACAAGCCTTTAAAACAGCTTTGAATATTCTGAGTGTATTAAGTCTATCCAGAGGCAACTCTCCCCGGAACTCTCTGCCCATTCTAGGTGTAATGTCTTTTCTTTCTTTTTTTTTTTTTTTCTTTTAAACAGAGTCTCGCTCTGTCGCCCAGGCTGGAGTGCAGTGGTGCAATCTCGGCTCACTGCAACCTCCGCCTCCGGGTTCAAGAGATTCTCCTGCCTCAGCCTCCGAGTAGCTGGGACTATAGGCGCCCACCACCACACCCAGCTAATTTTTGTATTTTTAGTAGAGACAGAGTTTCACCATGTTGGCCAGGGTGGTCTCAATCTCTTGACCTCGTGATCTGCCCTCCTGGGCCTCCCAAAGTGCTGGGATTACAGGCATAAGCCACCATGCCCGGCCGATGTCTTTTCATTCTCACAGCCATCCTGCCGATGAGGGAGTTGTGGCTCCACGATGCTCCCCTGGCATCATAGCCAGTTAGTAACAGACACTTGCTTTAAAGCCTTCCTTCTATTTTATGCAGTCACAGTGTTGTAATGCTCGCTTCATGTGGCCCTGTCACTACAAAGCCGTGTCATGTCAACAGATAATAACTTCTTATTAAATAAGCAGGCCCATAAGGGGCAATTATAAAACAGCTTTATTTTATTTCCTACTGTTCCTTTAAAACCATTATATGTGACTAGTTCTTCTCCTGCCCCTGCGTGAGATCTAGGTCAAGGTCTATGACTTTTCTGTATGACTTTTCTGATAAAAAGGCATCTGATCACTTCTAGTCACACAGTCATACATACACTTGTGTGTTAGGCCAGTGAAAATATAAAGAAACAAACTCCATTCATAATGGAGGCTTCTGCCCCACCCGCCTCAGCTCAGGACTGCAATGGGAAAGGGGCGTGTTTTTGACTTCTCTCCTTTCTCTGCCAGTGACCTACTCCCTGGCTATAACTTCTGACCCCTCGGCATAAAAGAGGGGTGGAGAGAAGAGGGGAAGGGGCAGGAGAAATCCTTACCTGACTGCAACTGGTGCGGCCTTAGTTGGTTGCCCCAACTGTGATAGATCTTGAAATCCGACTTCTTCTCTTTGGTAATTTTTGGGAACTCCTTGGCTCCTCCCCATCACTGGAAATCTTTCATCTGTTATTCTGGAAGAAAGTAACTGCTTCTCTAGCCAGTCAGGTCCCGCTCCTACACAAACCCCATCTGACTCACCTGATCCCTCAGCCAGCACTCAGACAACCCCTGCTGCACACAGTCCACACCTGGATTCCAGGAGATGCTTACCCCTTCTCTGCTTTGACAAACTGGAGCACAGGCTGCACCCGCAAGGGACCTCCCCACTCTCCACTGGGAGATCAGCAACTCTCAGGGGTTTTCCAGGCAAGGGTCCTTCACCAACTCGGAGTAATCCTACTGAAGCCCCTTTCCCTGGCTGTTAGGGGAAAGCAGCTACCTTCCCTGTGCAGGAGGGGACACTCGTTGCCTACCCCGAGCTCTCTCTAGTATTCTGAATGCTAGTTTCCAGGCCTTCCAGCATCTCCCGCTTTGTCCTCTGTGCTCTTGAGAGGGTGAGAAGCCAGGGTTGCAAAACCCTCTGCGAGTCCCACCTAAGTTGTCTGGAATCTCTGTTTGGAATAGAAGGGCAGTTGGCACATATCCTCTTTGTTATCCTCTCAGGCTTATCCAGCACTGAGCCTGAGAGAGTTGTGTTGTATCTGTCTTGTTACAAATACACATCAAACAAATGAGGGAACACCCGTCGAGGAGTCACTCTTCTCATCACTCATGGAAGTAATACCTAGACTGTTACACTCTAAAAACATCATAGCATTTGTTGTAAGAATTGCAACTAGATTCAAAACCAGCACAAATGCTAAAAAGTGAATGGTGTGCCATGCAACTCTGAGGTTCAGTGCTGGGAAATGACTGTTAAGGTGTCCATTGACAGTGCCGTATATGTTATGAAAACAGACTCTGCCTCCAGGCTGCCTGTGAACATGTCATCCTGTGGGAGGTGGCGATGTGGGCTGAGTGTGGGGGTACGCTGTGTACTCTGCAGATACATGTGGTATGATGAGGGTACCCATGGAAAGGAAAGTATGTGTGCGTGAGCTTGTGTATGCTCCTGCTGCACGGGGCATAGGATGTCTTTTGTGCATCTCTTGATATCTGCCTTTCAATTGAGGCCTCTAAAGCCAAGATTAAAAGTGCAAACACCAGGCCAGGGCAGGGTTACAGAGGTGTACTTTCAGTTGAAGAACTCCATTCAGTTCATCATGATTGTATAAAATAACCATCTGTCCTGGTCCACTCTACTTCCCAGATAAGATCCCGGCCCCAGAAAAAGTCTTTTTGGTGTTTTCAATGGAAGGAAACTTCTGAGGTGAAGAGGTAAAAGGGCAAGCCTCAGAATTGCACCCAAAGTGCCTCTTTAGGTGCTTTTTTTTTTTTTTTTTTTTTTTTTTTGACGGAGTCTCACTCTGTCACCCAGGCTGGAATGCAGTGGTGTGATCTTGGCTCACTGCAAGCTCTGCCTCCCGGGTTCACGCCATTCTCCTGCCTCAGCCTCCTGAGTAGCTGGGACTACAGGCACCCACCACTGCACCTGGCTAATTTTTTGTATTTTTAGTAGAGACAGGGTTTCACCGTGTTAGCCAGGATGGTCTCCATCTCCTGACCTCATGATCCTCCAGCCTCGGCCTCCCAAAGTGCTGGGATTACAGTTTAGGTGCTTTTTGACAGTTGCAGAAATTGTGAAACGCGCGAAAAAGTGGTTTTGCCTTGTTGCAAACACCTGGGTTTCCCAGGGACTGAGAGGGGATCATCAACAGAAGGAGAAGCACGCAGGGAGAGGGTGTCAAAGGAAAGGAGATGAGAAAGTCCTCAGGAGAGCTCTGGGCCCTTACTTCCTTACAAAGGAAGCTGGCACGAGAACAGCTGATGAGAATAAAGGCTTAAGTGGCGCTCTGGTCGTCTGTAATCCCAAAGAACTTGACAGGCCGTGAGTCCACTGAAACTGAGTGGTTCCATAGCTGTCCAACAGCACCACCAGAATGGAATATCCACTGTGTTTCAGATCCCCTCGGGTCTCTCTTTGCAGGTTTAAGAAAATCATTCCCATCCCAGAGCAGAGCATGGTTCAGATGGTGTGTCACCTTCTGGAATGTCTCCTGACCACGGAGGATATCCCTGCAGACTGCCCTAAGGAAATTTATGAGCATTATTTTGTGTTTGCTGCCATCTGGGCTTTCGGCGGAGCAATGGTCCAGGATCAGGTAAGGAGATATATTGAGTTCAACATCCACGTTGAAGTCTGTAGCAGCAAAACAATGATCCTTTAGCAAAGATTTGGAAGATAGGACAGCTAAATGTCAGAATGGACTTGAAAGCAGCAAACTATTTAGTCACCTACCTATTACTCTGCTAAAGACATCAGTCCCCCTAGCAAGCCCTCATAGTGTGAGATACATGAGGTCGTGGTGTGTTCAGAGCTTTTCCTTTTTGAGCTACTGAACATACCTTTGATTTCTTGGGAACTTATACAGTGTTTGAGTTTGAGCAACTGCTGGTATATATGCACTACTTTGCCAGGTGGTGTGTTTGTGGAGAAAGGGGTGGAAGGAGGCTGTGCTCTGGAAGCTTGAGTGGAAGGAAACCCTTCAGTTTTCTTAAAAACCTCTAGAACAAGGATGTACCACTCCCTACCAGGCCAGAGTTAACCATCATATCTCCATACCCACGAAACTCAAAGCTGTCCAGAGAACGTTGGACCAAAGTCTAATTAGCATCTAGGATTGGAAAACCAAAGTGGAATTTATCTCATACTGTTAACTGCTATAGTCTCATGTTGATTGGAAGAAGGGATATGTGGTTTGGAATATCTTTGCATCCTATCCCCTCACCCTTCTGGTATTTCTAGCCTTTTTCTTTACTTATTTTTCTCCAAATAAAAGATATTTTATCTAGAAAGAAAAACATTCAATATTATGCAAACCAGTCTTTTATAAACTGATGATAGCTATTATGCAATATTGCATGGCAATTAAGAACATGGACTGTGTTAGCAAATTTTAAGTATACAATAGAGTATTGTTACTATAGGAACTTTCTGGTACAGAAGATTTATTCATCTTGGACTTAATCATTTTTATAACCAAAACTTTGTACCCTTTGACCTATACCTTCCATTGCTCCCTCCCCCAGCCACTGGCAACCTCAATTCCTCTCTTCACTTCTGTGAATTGACTATTTTAGCTGCATCTTGTAAGTGGAATCATGTCAGATTTGTTCTTCTGTGCCTGGCTTATTTCACCTAGCATGACAATCTCCAGGTTCATCACGTTGTTGCAAATGGAAAGATTTCCTTTTTCTTAAAAAAAGAAAAAAAAGAAAAAAGAAAGATTTCTAAGAGGGAAGATAAATCTTACATCAAATGTTCTTAGCACAAAACAACAATAACAATAATAGTAACGATGATAAATAAGAGCATGGAAGGGAACTTTGAAGGTGATATGGAGGTTTATGCTTAGACTGTGGTGATGGTTTCACAAGTATATTCTAAACTCATCACATCGTATGGGTTAAATATGTACAGGTTTTGTATATCAGTCATACTACCATAAAGTGATTTTTAAAAATCAATGAGAAAAGCAAAAAATAAAAATAAAAAAGAACATGAACTATGGATTTGAACTGTAACTCTGCCCCTATTATCTGGGGAACCTTAGTCAAGTAACTTAACCTCTCTCTACCTTACTCTCGCCATGTTCACAAAGGATAATGATGGGGTACCCAGCTCCTAGGAGGGTGGTGAGGATTAAGTTGAATGCATACTGTTCTAATCACTCAGCATGAATCTATGCAAGGTACTTAGCACAACCCATGGGTGTTTATTATTAATATTCTTCTAGTAAAAATATTCGGTTCCATAGCAAGTATCTGCTGCCTCTCTTGCAACAGGGGATCAGACCAAGCTGTAATTGTTAGAAAGTTATGATTTACCCTTTTCAGTCTGGATTGATTGTGAGCCTCTTTCAAAGAAAAGTAGAAAGTTTCAGCCTCCTCCGGCAAAATCATGTTCTAGAAATCCAAAATGAAAGTGAACTTGGACACAAAAGAATTAGCAATTAACTTCTTTTTCATTTTCAAGGGCCCTGGCTGTTAACATCCGTCCTACCACCCATCACTCCCTGATGTGTTCTTTGGTGCTCAAAATTCAGAAAGCAGCTCTCACAGTCTCTCAGGAAGTGCACCTTTCTCTACCGCCCTCCCCAGAGCCGGATGCCCTGGAGGCAGAAAGGGAAATCTCCAAGGACAGGAGGATAGATGAACCAGGAGTTCGACATCTGAGAATTTTCTGCTGTCTGTTCTGTAGTCTTTGGAGCTTCTCTGTGGACTACTTCTTTGACAGCTTTACGTTTCCCCTTTGAGGCAAGGAAGCAGAGATTTCAGCAGGATGGATGAGACCTGGCTGAACTGCACAGAAATCCCAAATGCATAGGTTATTACTCCCCATCAAATGCAGTCTCTGACCTGGGGCTGGCAAAATGTCAGACAGCGACCACTGGGCTTCTCTCTCGTATTGATGCTGAGCAGGCAGTGGGGTAACAGGATGAAAATATGTGATCAATTTTTCTAACTCTGGGTATAAAAATTTAAATCCCCTCAAGCCTTTTAAAAGCCCCGGAGAAAGCATCCCTCCAGGCGTCCTGGGCACTGGAGCACTTGAAGTAATCGACAGCCCTGCCGGCAACCTGGGGAGACGACAAGGGAGAAAGCTTTTAGCAGCAGGGCACATCCCAGACCCCTACACAGCCTGCATTAAAGCTAAACACCAAAAGTAGTGCTGTAAATTGGAAGGTAGGAATTTCGCCAACATATTCACATCAGGAACACCAATGGTGCTTACATTGAAAAAACTTTCATAAAAGCAGAACAGAACTACAAAAAAAACTCTCAGAAACATGAGGTGGAGAAAACACCAGATTGTGAGACTGACAACCTGAGTTCAACTCCCAATTCTGTCTTTTCATAAAACCCCACTTTATAAAATAGGAATAATTTTAAGTAACCAGGATAACCCATAGCATTGTGAAAATGAAGCGAAGTAACACTGGATTCCCAACTCTACCACAGTATGCCAGTAAAGTCCTCATGTCCTCCAGGTTAAAGGGCAGAAAGAAAACAGTGAACTGTCAGAGCCCAAGGGATATGGGGATTTCAGAAGGGACCATGCTGAAGAGATACCATGGAGTGGAATTAAGATAGGATCATTGGGCTGGGCGCAGGGGCTCAGGCCTGTAATCCCAGCACTTTGGGAGACCAAGGCAGGTGGATCACGAGGTCCATAGTTCAAGACCAGCCTAGACAATATGGTGAAACCCCGTCTCTACTAAAAATATAAGAAGTTAGCCAGGCTTGGGCATGGTGGTGGGCGCCTGTAGTCCCAGCTGCTTGAACCCGGGAGGCGGAGGTTGCTGTGAGCTGAGATCACGCCACTGCACTCCAGCCTAGGCGACAGAGTGAGACTCCAGGCTCCAAAAAAAAAAAAAAAAGAAAAAAGAAAAAGTAAAAGAAGGGACCATTGGACTGGCCCAGCAGAGGTCACCTTGATTTTACAGTGTCCAATTATAGTACAAGGTGCAGTCAAGTACTAGCTTACAGGAAGGTGAGACAATGTCTGTATGGCCCAGCCAAGGGCTTAGCTGAGAAATTGCCGGGCATCTCAAGGCAGCATCGGGGGTGAGGAAAGGAGAAGACCCACACTTCCTTCCTTCTAGAGGTGGCCTTCATTTCAGAGTTTCCATAGAAACCTAAAATCTGGTTTTTGTAGAAAGTTGAAGGTCTTGAAGCATATTATCTAGGAGTTAAGAATGGGGGTTTCCTCTAGGCTTCTGGTTCCAGAGAACAATATTGAGAAGTTATAACGTCCCCTTGATCTAAATTCAAATCAGAATCAGAACATCAAACAAATCTTTTCTTATCTTACCACCCATTTCCACTGTCATTTTAAAGCAAAAGACTTCAATCCTATTTACTTAACAGACAGCAAAATGAGGAATGCCCTTTTTTTGGGGTTCATAGTTGTTGCCATGTGCCCAGCTCCCTTTGAACTCTGTCTTTGTCCTGCCCTCCATGAATATTTTCTCTCTCTTTTTTTTTTTTCTTTTTTTTTTTTTTTTTTTTTGAGACAGAGTCTCGCTCTGTCGCCCAGGCTAGAGTGCAGTGGCACGGTCTCAGCTCACTGCAAGCTCCACCTCCTGGGTTCACACCATTCTCCTGCCTCAGCCTCCCGAGTAGCTGGGACTACAGGCGCCCACCACAACACCTGGCTAACTTTTTAGTATTTTTAGTAGAGACAGGGTTTCACCAGAATGGTTTAGCCAGAATGGTTTCCATCTCCTGACCTCCTGATCCGCCCGCCTCGGCCTCCCAAAGTCCTGCGATTATAGACATGAGTGACCCGCCCGGCCGAATGTTTTCTAAAATGTCCAATTTTTTTTTCTTTTAGGATTTTCCTTAGTTCGGTATGTTTAAAGAGTGGGTTTGCCCTCCCAGATAGTTGCCAGTAGCAATGGGTATGTTTTGGGTCTCAGTGTGTGTGTGTGTATGTGTTTGCTTGGACACAATAAGATGGTTTGAGTACACTGGGTGTACAGCCCATGCATAAGAGGCTCATTATGTAATAGGCATGCATGCAAATTATATGCCTCTACTTATTCCTTTTGTCAGAAAGACCAGTACAGCTCTGTCTCCCCTGCTGCTCCTAGATTCTAGGATTTTAGCTCTTGCAAGAACCTTGGAAATCTTTCTAGAAACCTCATTTTACAGATGAGGAGATTGAGGCATAGAAAGAAGGACCTGCCTGTGGTTACCTACCTGACACCCATACCCTTCTGAGGCTCTTCTCACTCCAGCGCTCTGTGCCCCAGGTGTCAAGAGTCACCGTTCCACTCCAACCTCAGGCTGCCACCCTGGGAACTGCAGAGAATCTCAGGCATCAAAGAATGGGGCCAATCTATCTCTCCAGGAGTTCTTGATTCTCCCCCATGTTCTTCCACCTCCCTCCCTCAACCCTCTCCACCCTTCAATGGCTGCAAGACATGGCAGGACCAGGCTGGCTCAGCTGCGTGGTCAAGCAAGGATGCCTGTGCGTGCCCCCTGCATAGTTGGGCCTGGTCAGGGTTGACCCTCAGGGCAGCGTTGCCTTCCTGGAGAAGCTGGTCTATCCGGCAGGCCTGCACAGGGAGGAGCACATTATCCTGCCCTGACCCTCTATCTTATGCTGTGGCCTCCTGTGTGGGCTTCTTGAGTTCTGGAGGACCTTGTCCCCTGACTGTCTTTGTTTTTACAGCTTGTGGACTACCGGGCAGAGTTCAGCAGATGGTGGCTGACTGAGTTCAAAACAGTCAAGTTTCCTGCCCAAGGAACCATCTTTGACTATTACATCGACCCAGAGACCAAGAAATTCGAGCCTTGGTCCAAGCTCATCCCCCAGTTTGAATTTGACCCCGAGATGCCCTTGCAGGTGAGTGCGGCTGAGCGGCCCAGGACGTGCGTGCAGTTACCCTCAAGGATCTGCAGTGGCTCCAGTAGCAGCCGCGCATGGGCATCTGAGCATTTGTCCTTGCTAGGAACTAGTCATCCCCAGCTCCATGACTTTGCAGAGGAGATGATAGGCGTAATGAAGTCACAGATTCTCCTAAAGGCCAGGACATTTCCTCAAGAGAGGAGGAAATGGCAGGGGCAGAAGATTTTAAAATGCATTAGAGAGGCCACAGAGAAAGAGGCCCGGGTGGTAGAGGAGAGTGGGGAAGCTCTCTGCCCAACTGCAGGGAGCCCAGAGAGCGAGTCTGTGGGATAGTCCCACTGTGAATATCAGGGAAGATACTCCTGACCTGTGTTGATTTGGGGAGCTCCACATCCACTCTTCTGAAATGCTTTGGAACATTGGTGGTACATCTGTTTCTCCCTGGAACCCACCCTTGGCAGGTTTATTGTGCTCCTGTTCCAGGCATGTTTGGTGCACACGAGTGAGACCATCCGTGTGTGCTACTTCATGGAGCGGCTGATGGCGCGGCGGCGGCCTGTCATGCTGGTGGGCACAGCTGGCACTGGCAAGTCAGTGCTGGTGAGAGCTAAGCTGGCCAGCCTCGACCCCGAGGCATACCTGGTGAAAAACGTGCCATTCAACTACTACACCACGTCGGCAATGCTGCAGGGTAAGCAGCCCAGGGCACCTGGGGTGGGGAGGTGTGTGGGTGGCCGTGTCACCTGACACAGAGCTGAAGCTGAGCGTCAGGTGCCTGCCTGGCTGTACTTCTGCATACCCCAGCACTGTGCACTTCCTCCCACGTGCCCCTTCTCACCTCTCCCCACATGCCTCTTTCTGGCTCCTCCAGGACCCCTTAGCTCCGCTTCTGGTCTTTCTTTCTACATTCCTCCCTGGCCTGTTAAATTCCTCAAGAGCAAGGTGTTCAACACAGAGCAGTTCAGCACCTTGATGACAAAGACAGCTACAAGCCATGGAGAAATTTGCAAGAACTTGCAGGCTTCTGGCACTGAAAGTGTCTCTAGAGATCATTTAATTCCTCTCTCATATTATGGATGGGGAAACTGAGGCTCTGGTAAAAGGATGTGATTGCCCAAAGTCACCGCCAAGTGGCGAGGCAGGCATGACACATCCGGTCTTCTGACTCCACCTGGGGCTTGCTTTTCCCCGGTGTTGACACACAGAGCTCCCAAATAGACATGGGCCACTGGTGATGTTTTCCTCTTGCCAGAGTCTCTCTCTGCTTAACTCATTTACAACACAGTCTTCTTTTTCATGGAAACAACACATTGACTAAAAACAGCTTTGTTTTGGAGAAGCTTCCAAGCCATTCTTTCAACAAAATGAGGGGAGAGGCAGGGCTGGGGAGAAACCCTGTTGTTACTTCCCAAACAGCGACAGCCTTGTCCCACTCTGTTACTTGGTCTGAATTTCCCAGGTGACACTGCAGTGCCTCCCCACACCTAGATGTGAGCTGTTTGCAGATGGATAAGTTAGGAGCCATAGCTTATAACGTGAAAAGTGAACCTGGCACTCTCGTTATCCGCTACATCACCCAGGCCTTAGGTCAGCAGACTTGCAAAGCAGGCTTTGTGTGCACCACCATTTACTCTGCCTTGACCATTTTACCCAGTCCTTCTGCCATCCCTGCCTGGTGTAAACCCCGGAGTCGGCCTGCAGTGTTGCCCCTGCTAACAGTCTACTTTGCCCCCGGGGGAATTCTTTCTGCACAGTTTTGCCAGCTCTTGTAGGATTCGGGTCCAGCCAACTCAAAATGCTGATGGTGGGGAGCACCGCCTCTGCTCTCTGCCCCTCAGAGCAGCTAGGTGCCTCAAGCATGCGGACAGAGGTTCAGGCTTCCCCCCACCCGCCCTTCAGTGCCAGAGACTTCTTCACCTATTTCAAACTCACCTCTGGACTACATCTGCTGCTGAACCAATCCCAATCCAGCAACTGACTGTAGTTCAGACATGAACATTAACAAGTAAGACAAAACGAAACAACAAAGATTTACATCAGAACTTTACTAGTTTGTCAAAGATGTAAACATCTTCTATTCAAATACTGAAAGAATTGTTCGTCCACTTTTTGTGCTCTTCACAATGTTGCAGCAACAAGCATAACACACTTTTAAGTATAATCGGAATTGTTAACATTTTCCTTATTATTTTCACAAGTCTACAAAACAAATCAAGTCCTAGATTGTAGCGTTTGCCAATTTCCATGTTGTAAATACTCCCACCACGGCCAATTGTAAGCTACCAATGCAATGTCAGTGAACAAGGAGTCAGGAAGTACACCATTATAAGCATTTCCACTTTACAGATACAATGGATGAAAATAACCTCCAGTATACACATGATAGTAAATGTCATAAAATAATTAAGATGTGATGAGTTTTGAATATTTATTACCATGATTTTCAATATAATTTACTTAATTATACATTTGTCTATATTTATTTATTTATTTGTTTATTTTTGAGATGGAGTTTCACTCTTTCTCACCCAGGCTGGAGTTCTGTGGCGTGATCCTGGCTCACTGCAACCTCTGCCTCCCGGGTTCAAGCAATTCTCTTGTCTCAGCCTCCCAAGTAGCTGGGGTTTCAGGTGCCTGTCAAGACACAGGGCTAATTTTTGGATTTTTAGGAGAGACGGGGTTTAACCATGTTGGCCAGGCTGGTCTCAAACTCCTGAGCTCAGGTGATCCGCCTGCCTTGGCCTCCCAAAGTCTTGGGATTACAGGCTTGAGCCACTGCGATCGGCCTAATTTATTTTTTAATAATGGTCATGTTTAACAACCGGCTTGCACAATTCCCTTGGTTTCAATAATCAGCTCCAGTAAACCACTGGCTTAGTCTTTACTCCATGAGGCCTCAGCACCATCACATCGTAACCTTCCATCAAGGCCGAAGACATCGCATCAGCACCTGGCCGTGACCTTAAGCAGACTTCACCTGTCTGGCTAATTTAAATCTTAGCACTTCGCCGTCTGCCTCATAGAATTCCTCTTTCTTGTTCAAATATCTACCCTTATTTGCAAGCCTCGAGTCCAACAACTGATCGGATTACCAGCTCTGCCCCTTTACCTCAATTCTTACTACTGTGACAACTACATTACTACTACTACTACTACTACTACTACTAATAATAATAATAATAATAGCAACAACAACTGACATTTATCAAAGACTTATCTGGAATGTGAATCTGACTTAGACTTTTACACGTTTTTTATTTTTTACTTCTTTAATCTTGTACAGCTCTGTGAATAAGAATTTGTATTACCTTCATTTTATACATGAGAAAACTAAGGCACAGAGAAGTTAAACAAGCTACCCTGTGACACACAGTAAGTGGGGGCGCCAGGGTTCCAGAGAGTCTGACTTCAGAGCCTGTGCTCTTAACCACTAGGCTATACTGCTTCCCTGCTAAGAAAATACTTTGAAAACTGTAATAAATATTCAACATTATTACTATTATCATTAGTAGTACTATTCAGGTATTCCAGAGGAATGATTTTCTATTTAATTGATTTTTCTATGTAAATGATTTTCTATTTAATTTTATTAAATAGAATATATTTAATAATTTATTCTAAAATTATTACAATTAATGATTTAATAAAATTAAACAGAAAAATTGATTTAATTCTATTAAAGAGGTTTTATAATATTTTTTAAATATCCTTTAAATAGAGGGTAAACATTTGGAATCAAGGAAGAGAAGATGAGTTTCTCACACTGCCCTGACCTGTCATTCTCACTCTGGATCTCTCACCTAGAGGGCTTTCTCCTTCCCTCCTGTTAGAACACAGAGAATTCCTTTTTTCTTTCTTGAGACAGTCTCGCTCTGTCGCCCAGGCTGGAGTGCAGTGGTGTAATCTTGGTTCATTGTATCCTCTGCCTCCTAGGTTCAAGCGATTCTCCTGCCTCAGCCTCCCCAGTAGCTGTGACTACAAATAAATCTCAAAATGCTGTTACATAGAACCAGGATGAAAACTAGCTCTCACTGTAGCTGAGCATTCACCAAAACCCAACACTTTCTGTTTCTTGTTAATTCCCTAATGGCCTGTTGGTAACGTTAGACCTTGAAGCCATCCCTCCTCGCACCCTAAGGGATGGAGAAAGCTACTGTTCTCTAACCTCTCCTGTCCAGAGGCAACCAGGAACTGGGGAGTCAGCCGAAGCCCAGAGTAGCAGCATATATGTAACAACATTCATGCAATAAAGCTCAGACCCTTAACTCTGAAAAATGCTGTATTCCCTTTTATTCCCTTATGGGAACTTCCTTCCTCTTGCCTTATGCACAGTGCAAACAATCTTGATTATCTGGGCTTCTCAGCCTAAAACATTTTAAGAGCAACAACATGGCAGGAGAAAGGGTGTTACCAATGATTTAAAAAGTTACAGCTAGAAACCAGGTATCAAACAGGGATTTGGAGAATCAGCTGAATGTAAGAGAGATGTGTACACTCAAAAGACACCTGCTCTAGTATCATTCAATGAAGAGGGAAACTGTTGCAGCTCCTTTGTGAACCCGTTACTCATTTTGCAGCCCAGTGTCTTAATCGTTATTTGCACTTGAGACCCTGTGTATTTAAGAAAAAGTTGGATGTGAAGTGGCATAGTCTGCTTGAAAGGACAGTTAGCACACGCAAACAGATGTGCAAATTTATGTTTATAATGTGTCTGTAATGGTAAAAGGGGAGCAACAGCCTAATTGTCTGTATGATAGAATATTAAGCAATGTTCGAAAGAATGAGAAAATTCTATAAGTACTGAATTGGAACTATTTCCAAAATGTTGTTGACTGAGAAAAGGAAGATATAGAACAGTATATATAGCATGCTCCAAACTGTATCTTGTTTAAAAAGAAATATATAAAAATTTACTCACTTATATGATTTTCAAAAATATGTATAATATATACACACACACATAATTTATGCCTATATAAAAACTTAGACAATGTCCAGAAGGACACAAAAGAAACATAGACGGCACTTGTTGCTGGCAAGGGAAACTGACTGGGTGCTGACGGTGGGATAGAGAATTATTTAAACCTTTTATGTTTAACTATAAAATATTTCAAACATGTACAAAAGTACAGAAAATAATATAACAGATGCCAGTGTAGCACTATCCAGATTTAACAGATGCTAAAGTGTTAGCATTATGCTAAATGGAACTTAGCATTATGAGTGCAGCTAATAGGCGGGGCTAGAGGCTTCTGCCTGTAATCCCAGCACTTTGGGAGGCTGAAGGGGGCGGATCACCTGAGGTCAGGAGTTCGAGACCAGCCTGGCTAACATGGTGAAACCCTGTCTCTACCAAAAATATACAAAAAAATTAGCCGGGCATGGTGGTGCGTGCCTGTAGTCCCAGCTGCTCAGGAAGCAGAGGCAGGAGAATTGCTTAAACCTGGGAGGTTGAGGCTGCAGTGAGCCGAGATCGCACCACTGCACTCCAGCCTGGGCGACAGTGTGAGATCCCTGCCACAAAATAAAATAAAATAGAATAAAAACAAGTACAGTTAATACATCACCCCTGTCGCTCCTTTCTCCTTCCTGCCTCTTATTAACTAGAGTACTAAACTCAACGTGTCTCATTCCAAGTTTACACTTTTGAAACAAATATGTAGCCATAAAATACATAATGTTGCATATTTAAACTTTAAATATGCCATACTATACCTGTCTTTGGCGACTTACCTGTATTAGTCCATTCTCACACTGCTATAAAGACATACCTGAGACTGGGTAATTTATAAAGGAAAGAGATTTAATGGACTCACAGTTCCATATGACTGGGGAAGCCTCACAATCATGGTGGAAGGCAAAGGAGGAGCAAAGGCACATCCCACATGGTGGCAGGCAAGAGCGCGTGTGCAGGGGAACTGCCCTTTAGAAAGCCATCAAATCTCATGAGACGTATTCACTATCATGAGAACAGCACAGGAAAACCTGCCCCCATGATTCAATTACCTCCCAGCAGGTAGGACACGTAGGGATTATGGGAGCTACAATTCAACATGAGATTAGGGCGGTCACACAGGCAACCCATATGATTACTTTTGTAATCATTGTCTTAATTCATGCAGATCTATTTCATTTATTTTCACTGCTGCATAGAATTCCATTGTGTGAATAAATCACAGCTCATTTATCCTTTTTCCTACTGAAAGGCAGCATAATCTTTTTACATTTTTTTCTTTTCTAAAAAAAAGCTATATTGAGTTATAATTGACATAATAAACTGTACATATTTAAGGTGTACAATTTAATACATTTCAAAATATTTATACATCATGAAATCATCATAATTGAAATAATGAACATAACCATCACCTCCAAACGTTTCCTTACATTCCTTTGTAATCCCTTCCTCCCAACCCCCGCCCACCTGCCCTGTTTCAACCACTGATCTGCTTTCTATCACTATAAATTAGTTTGCATTTTCTAGAAATTTGTATAATGGAGTCACGAAATGTGCACTCTCTTTTTTTCCTGGCTTCTTTCACTCAGCATGATTTTGAGATGTATCCATGTTGTTGAGTGAATCAACGGTTCATTCTTTTCATTCTTGAATAGTAAGATAACGTATGTGAAACACTCAAAATGATTCCCAGCATACGATAAGTGCTTTGTAAATGGAAGCTGTTATTATAATAATATTAACAACCTACTTCTCAAATTTAAGAATCTATATCGAACAAAAATTTCTAAGCCCCAACTGCCAAAAAACAAAAAGCAACAAAAGCAAACCTTTTCTTCTTGAAAAATAAGTTGAACACAAGCTACGCTAAAACAGAAATAATGTTTTGGGGAGAAATATTCCAGCTTTCAAATAGACAGTAACTCCACCCAGCAAGTCAATTCCTAGAGGTCTCCAGGGGGACTTTTTGCAGCTCAATCATCCTGCCAGCCCATCAGATGCTATTTTTCTCAAAATCTGATGTTCTTTTTTAGAGGAGGCAGCTGGTTGATAATACCTGCATCTCTCCTCTCTTTCACTGCATCCAGTTCTGGAGTCTCCATTGTACTTCTCTAAACACGGATTCAGAACTCCTTGATACCAGTGGGGGCTGTACTGCGGGCTCACAGTGTGGGTGGCACACCCTTTAATGTTTACAGTGGGTCAACCTTTGTGCAAAGGGCTTTCCTCACCTACTTCATTTAATCCTCTCCAGCCTATGAGACTATTTCGATATGGCTTTTGACTGCAAGTAGTGGAAAATCTGACATTAGTGGCATAAATAGAGATTCTGTTTTTCACATGACAGGAATTCTGCAGGCAGGCAATTGTTAATCAGGTTATCACTGTTAGTAACAGTGATACCAATGCTAAGATATTCGCTCTTCTCTTGGCTCCTCCTTCAAGGTGGCAGAATGGCTGCTGCATCAGCCATCACATCCGCATCCAAAAAAAAAAAAAAAAAAAAGTGGTAGGGGGAGATAGTGCCCATGTCCTGACATGGTAGCTCTCCAGGAACTTTATACATTTATGCCTATGTCTTAATGTTCAAAACTGTGCCACATGACACCCCAGCTGAAGACTGGCTAAAGAGAAGGAGGTTGGAATGGTGTCCAACACGGATCTGATGATAGTCCCCAGTTTTACAAGTTAATCAAATGAAGCTTAGAGGTGTTAAGGACTTACCTCAAAGTCACCCTATGAGTTAACAGCAAAGCAGTCTTATTTCATGAAGCTATGAAGACCTTCTACTTTGATAAGACTTTTAAGTCATACATCTTAATTTTTCATAATAGAATGCCAACTCTGCTTCCGCTCATCTGATATCTAGAGCATATGGATATCTTTTTCTATGATAGTCAACAGAATAGGCCCTTCCATCAATCATTGAAAAATGTTTATTACTGGGTAACACATGCACAAACCACAGGTTCGTAACACTGACACCTCAAGCCGAGAGAGACAGACATGTGTTCATTCTCCATTCCAGCAGTTTCTCTGAACTCCACAAACCTAGCTGTACTGCTTTCATTCCCTTCATTAAATTACAATATAATCGTCCACCCTTGGGTTTTGTTGAGGGTTACTATAATAAAAAGTAACTTTAAGTTATTTAGTTCAACCTCAGTTGAAGACCATTCTGTAGCCTGATACCTGTTTTATAAGTATCTGTGATATATGCCTCCTGGAATTTGGTGCCTGCAAAATTTTTAGAGGAAAGAGGAGATGACTCTGTACCAGTAACCTGAGATGACATGGTTATTGTAATTAAACACAGATTTAGTTCTGAGCTTTCAGGCAAGCAGTTCATAAAGGAAAATGTGAGATAAATTTTTATGTGTTTACAGTAACTATGTCATCCTACATTACTAGTGTAGTTAAGTTTCTTCTCATTCTGTATTGTTTAGCAATCCCTATTTAGTCTTTATTTTAATTGGTCTGTTTAATGTCTCTTTAAAGACTTTAAGTCTCTTCTTGTTCTTTTTGAAAATATAAATAATTTTAAAACAAAAGAATTCATAGAGACCCACAAGACAGGATAGTTTAGAAGCAGGATAGTTTAGAAAAGTAGGAACAAAGAGCTTAGTTAAGGCTTCAATGTTCTTATAGTTTTAGCGTACAGGGAGAAGGCCAAAGATGAAGCTTATCACAGTTCTGAATTCTCTTGCCATCCAGCTGTGATTTGCATTATTAGCTCAACAAACATTTGAGTGCTTAATTACACTAATTATATAGGAGCTCAGATGTCTGAAATTTTGTATAAAATAGATCTCTGGGCCGGGTGCGGTGGCTCACGCCTGTAATCCCAGCACTTTGGGAGGCTGAGGTGGGCGGATCACAAGGTCAGGAGATCGAGACCATCCTGGCTAACATGGTGAAACCCTGTCTCTACTAAAAATACAAAAAATTAGCCGGGCGCGGTGGCGGGCGCCTGTGGTCCCAGCTACTCGGGAGGCTGAGGCAGGAGAATGGCGTGGGCCCGGGAGGTGGAGCTTGCAGTGAGCCAAGATCGTGCCACTGCACTCCAGCCTGGGCGACAGAGCAAGACTCCGTCTCAGAAAAAAAAAAAAAGAAAAGCATCTCTGTAACCTGTTTATAACCTGTTTATTATAAACCTCAAGGTTGGACAGGACCTTAAAAGATCTAATCAAATGTCCAATCTCAAAGGAGCATTGTGCTTACAATTATTACAAACAGACAGCTCTCTTCCACCTAATACGTTTTACTTCATGACAGAAATCAAAGTGAAATCATCAAAGATGTGTCATCTAGTGAGCAAGACATTCTACTTGGAATCATGGAAAGTTCAAATATAGTATAATGAAATTGAAAGCAACACATATTTTAGGCAATAGAAAAATAATTCCATAAATTTTGGTACATCCAAATTATGGAACACAACGCAGCAATTAAAATCATGTTTTAGGAGTATGTTTATTACCATATAAAGAGGTTTACAATACATTAAATTAAAAAATACAGGCAGTATATTCAGTATAATTTTGATTGTGTAGAAAAAAAATCTAAGCAAAAAAAAAAAAAAAAACCAGACTAGAGTAAAATACACCAAAATATTGAAAGAGAGTACTTACAGCTAGTTGATAGAACTATGGGTGACTTTCACTTCATTATTATAATTTTCTATGCTTTTTAGTCTTTCTAAAATGAATATGTATTATGTTTATAATCATGCAAAGTATGTTATTTTTTGAAAGAATAAATGCAAAGCCCTTACAAGATAACTGAAAAGTCTTAATACATGAAAAATTAAATAATATGAAAGGAAAAGGGTTCAAACAGGTATGCAAATCATATCCATGCAAAATAAGACATGATTAATTACTAATGATCTCTGTCAAAAATATGGTGCGGGCAATGAGTTGACTAAACTGATAATTTTCAAGGGCAGAAGCCATGTCTTTATAATGTTTAAGAAGTAAGGAAGGCCAGGTGCAGTGGCTCATTCCTGTAATCCCAACACTTTGGGAGGCCGAGGCAGGCAGATCACCTGAGGTTGGGAGTTCAAGACCAGCCTAACCAACATGGAGAAATCCTGTCTCTATTAAAAATACAAAATTAGCCAGGCATGGTGGCGCATGCCTGTAATCCCAGCTACTCAGGAGGGCTGAGGCAGGAGAATTGCTTGAACCTGGGAGGCAGAGGTTGCACTGAGCCAAGATCGCGCTATTGCATTCCAACTAGGCAACAAGAGTGAAACTCCATCTCAAAAAAAAAAAACAACAACAACAACAAAAGAAGAAGTAAATATTGCAGTAGTGGTTATGTGAGGTTTCATTGCCAGGTGGACCTGGGTTAAAATCCTGGCTTTGACACTTAGTAGCTGTTTGACTTTGGATAAAATCACTAAATTTCTCTAAGCCTCAGTCTTACCATGTATTCAAAGACTTTTAGGAGGCAATGATAATACATGATAGGGCTCTGTGAGGATCAGTGCTATAATCCATGTCAAGCACTCACTCACTGGTAATGCTTCGTGGTGAATGAAGGAACTGCTCTAAAGTTCAGGGCCTGGAGGAATCACTGGGACTAGAATTGTCCAGGAGGGTGGGAGCAAAGGCTTACAAGGGCTCTCTTGCTGGGTAACATGGAGAAGCTTTGGAATTACTATCTAAAAACCTGGATTCTAATTCCAGCAAGGTATTTAATCTGCCTTAGCCTCTTTGTCCTTAATTTCAAATGGGGAATAGTAAGACTTTCTTTACCTATATCATGGGGTTTGTAATAATAATAAGATACATTCATTCATTCATTTATTTAATAAGTGATTTTCGAGCACTATACTATGTGCTAGATAATACCCTAGGTCCAGAGGTTATGACAGTGAGACAAACAGTAAAATCCCTGTCCTCATGGGGTTTAGATTCTAGTGTTCAAGGGGATGGATGGGGCAATACACAAGATAATAAGTAAAGATATAGGATATTAGGTGGTAACAAGTGATGTAAAGAGACATGAAGCTGGGGCAGAGAATAGCAGGTGGGGCTTTGAATTTTAGGGTGCATACCAGGGAAGACCTTACTGGAAAAATAGCACCTGGGTAAATAAACTCCTGATGGGTGTGAGGGAGCAAACTGTGCTGGCATGTGGAAGAAGAGGATTCGAGGCAAGGGGTACAACCAGAGCAAAGCCTTGGGGCAGTGAGTGACTCATGAATCAGAAACAACTACTCGGGAGGCTGAGGCAGGAGACTTACTTGAACCCAGGAGACGGAGGTTGCAGTGAGCCAAAACTGCACTCCAGCCTGGGCAACAGAGTGAGACTCCGTCTCAAAAAGAAAGAAAGAAAGAGAAAGAGATAGAGAAAGAAAGAGAAAGGAAAGAAAGAAAGAGAGAGAGAGAGAAGGAAGGAAGGAAGGAAGGAAGGAAGGAAGGAAGGAAGGAAGGAAGGAAGGAAGGAAGGAAGGAAGGAAGGAAGGAAGGAAGGAAAAAAGAAACAGGGCGGCTGGGGCAGAGTGTGAGGAGGACAACAGGAGAGAAAAACAGATACAAGTTTAGTGAAAGTCAACAAACTGGCTTTTGCTCCAAGTGAGACAGGATGCCACTGGAGGGCATAAAACAGGGGATGGGCACGATCCAATTTGCATTTTACAAGGGTATTCTTGTCTGCTGTTTTGAGAATATAGTGTAGGGAGTCTAGGGCAAAAGCTGGGAGACCATTTGGGAAGATTCGTAATTACCAGGTGAGAGCAGATGGACAAGGAGGGCAGCAGTGGAGATGGCGAAAAGAGATAACAAATGGGAAGCCCCTTTGAAAATTAAATTACAGGTCGGGCACAGTGACTCACGCCTGTAATCCCAGCACTTTGGGAGGCTGAGGTGGGTGGATCACCTGAGGTCAGGAGTTCGAGACCAGCCTGACTAACATGGAGAAACCCCGTCTACTAAAAACACAAAATTAGCCAGGTGGTGTTCCATGCCTGTAATCCCAGCTACTCGGGAGGCTGAGGCAGGAGAATCGCTTGAACCCGGGAGGCAGAGATTGCAATAAGCCAAGGTCATGCCACTGCACTCCAGCCTGGGCAACAAAAGCGAAACTCCAGCTCAAAAAAAAAAGAAGAAGAAGAAGAAAATTAAATCGCCCTTCAAGTATAAGATGGCAGTGCAATAGTATCCAGAGAACAGCACGAATAAAACCATTCACCCTGGTGCAGCAGCTGACACGGTCTGTGTGGCCAAAGACTGAACCCCAAGCTATTCCATGCGGGTCTCGAGGAGAAATCAGTCAGAACGCACAAATGACCCTGGGCCCGGGCTCCAGGTGTGGGCTTGAGTTTCCAGGCTTGCTGAGAACGGTCAGAACCCAGAAGTGTGGCAAGAGGGTCACATTTCTTTACATGTCTTGTTCATTCAGCTCCTTCAACATCAACACTTTTCCTGAAACTCAGACCCTCTTCTGCTCCTCCAGTTCTGCCTGGAAACAGAGTAGATTGCTGTAATTCCATCCTAGGTGTGACATGGAGCAGAGCATGGCCAAGAAGGGGTCAGCAATGTGCCTGTCTTTCCTGGCGGATCCTTTCTTTCTCGGGAGAACTTAGTACCATCCGCCACGAGATAATCCCGTGCGCTCCACGGCCACTTCTTGCTAACTGACATGGTTCTTGCTAACTGACATGGTTCTTGCTAACTGACATGGTTTTCTCCTCAACGATCCTTTAAAAGCATAAAGAGCTTAATCAACCCAAATTACAGGGTCTGCTTAATTCCAGGGGTTGATTTGAATATCATTGCCTTGGGAGGAGGAGAAACAAGTCTTTCTTTCTAAGGAGAGAATTTCCTATTAGAAGAACTGTTCTCAAAAGCATGTCCTTGTCAACCCATTAATTATATTTCATGTTGACAGATCTCACATATAGTTGTTATGTCTTTAGGGGGGAAGAAGGTGTTGTGTGATTAATTGGTTGATAGTGTATGTTAATTGGATGCTAATTAAATTTAAATTTAATTCATATTTGAAACATTTAATTTAACTCAGGACCAGAAAATTAGAATATTCGAGCCTCTTGAAGGAACTTGTCTTTCTCTCTGTCACCTTCATATGTCTATTGACACTTTCTCCTTGTTTACAAACTTGTTTTTCAAGAGAAGAAATCAGATGATTCTTAGCGCTTCCAGCTGTAACAGGAAGTGTTGGTTCTTGCAATTCATAAATATTTCATTGCTTTACTGGAAAAAGTACATATATCTCCACCCTATTACTTAAGTTTGTTCTAAGCAAGTCCTGTCATGCTGGAAAACTGCTGTTAGATTCCTTTCTTTGGCTTGATAATTGAAGAAACCACTCCAGAGGAGAGTCAAGGCACCAAGGTGCTCAGACAGAGAGCCAGGAAACCTGAGAGCAGGGGAGGGCACCGTTGACACTGGAAGCATCTGGAAAATTCTCTGAGGCTGTTTTTACTACATCCTGCCAAGGAAAATCCCATGAGATGAACTCTCTGGGAACACAGTTGGCAAAACATACATTGACGCCTTTCTTATAGCCTCGGAGAGGAAAGGGCATCTACCCAGCCCTGAAAGGGGAACTGCAGCCTTTATGCATTTTTGCTGCCTTCAGTAGAGAGGGCAACTGTACCTAGGAATTCAACTATTCATAAGCTTCTTTGGAGTAGAGTACCTGGCCTTGGGACTGTAAAGATATTTTCCATTTTTAGTATATAAACCAAGAAAACTGGGGACCACAAGTATGACAGAAGAAGCATAGTCTGAGGTTTAACCACTGTGATTTGTATCCAGCCTTAGTAAAGTCGCTGAGTTCTTTTGAGCCTCAGTTTCCTCATCTGTAAAACGGGATAATACTAATCTCACAGTTATGTTATAAGGATTAAATGAGATAATTAAGATGGGTAAAAACGTAGCACAGCCCACGTGGTGAGGTATTCAGTCCCCATTACTGCCTAGTAATTTCAGTTTTCACTTTCCGGTCCTGTAGAATGCCCGTTGGGAGCAGCAGTGGTTGTTATTGTTGTTGTCTTTTGCGTTGCTGTTTTTTGCACACATGCAGGCAGCACAATTGCTTGTCCTTGACATCTTTGCTGTCTCATTACTGGCATCTGAGATTTGAGCCACCTTCCCTCACTGACTTGCTGTCTCCCCAGCTGTCCTGGAGAAGCCTCTGGAAAAGAAGGCTGGTAGAAACTACGGCCCTCCAGGCAACAAGAAGCTCATCTATTTCATTGATGACATGAACATGCCTGAGGTGGATGCCTACGGGACGGTGCAGCCCCACACCATCATCCGGCAGCATCTGGACTATGGCCACTGGTAAGAGTGCCCATGTAAAGGGACTGGCCCAAGGGGGCAGAGCCTAAGGCAGGGCTGAAGGCCAGTCTCTATTCTGCCTGAATGGCAAACCTCAGCATAGCTCTGGTGCCAGATGGGAATCTTTGTGGTAAACCACATTTCTCATGCAGTTCTCTATTTCCCAGAGTGGTTCCTTCAAACAGGGGCACTAATATTCACATGAAAAGTTTAACCAGAGAAGACACTGAGCTCTCATCTAAGGAAAAAAAGCCTACTTTTTGCTTCAAGACTCATGTCTGAAGTTGCCTTCTTCAAGTGCCGGAAGCAGAATTAACCACTTCCCCTGCACCATGGCCCCACAGCACTGGGCATGTGCTTCAGTGATAACTCCTAACACAGGCCAGGTGCGGTGGCTCATGCCTGTAATCCCAGCACTTTGGGAGGCCAAGGCAGGCAGATCACAAGGTCAGGAGTTCGAGATCAGCCTGGCCAATATAGTGAAGCCCTGTCTCTACTAAAAATACAAAAATTAGCCGGGCGTGGTGGCAGGAGCCTGTGGTCCCAGCTGCTCAGGAGGCTGAGGCAGGAAACTTGCATGAACCTGGGAGGCGGAGGTTACAATGAGCCAAGATCGTGCCACTGCACTCCAGCTTGGGTGACAAAGCGAGACTCTTCTCAAAAAAAAAAAAAAAAAAAAAAGGCTGGGCACAATGGCTCATGCTTATAATCCCATCACTTTGGGAGGCCGAGGCAGGTGGATCACAAGGTCAGGAGTTCGAGACCAGCTTGGCCTATATGGTGAAACCCCATCTCTACTAAAAAAAAATACAAAAATTAGCCAGGCATGTTGGTGCGCGCCTGTAGTCCCAGCTACTTGGGAGGCTGAGGCAGAAGAATGGCGTGAACCCAGGAGGCAGAGGTTGCAATGAGCCAAGTTTGGATCACTGCACTCCAGCCTGGGTGACAGTGCAAGACTCCATCTCACAAACAAACAAACGAAACACAACACCTAACACCCAGTACCATGTACGGTGTCTGCAGACCTTCCAGCCTCAGTGCCTTCAGAGCAGCTCAGAGGCCTGGATAGTATCTCTTGCAACAGCATAATTTTTAATGGCAAAAGGTCTGAACTTACTAGAAAAAAAAAAAAAAAAGTCACTGATTTGAGACAACTTTGACTCACCTTTCTACCACACACTGAATCTACTGCTGAGAAAGAGTGAGAAGAGAGAATTCAGAGAGAAAAACGGTAGTTAAGACGGCAACTTGAGTTGTCTTCCCTTCCTTCCCAAAATCTTTACTGGATGCCTGACATATGCAGCCGTTCACAATCTCCACACTGACATTTGAGCAGCTTAATTTCATGGGCAATAATTAAGAGTCAAGCTAACTAGTTTTACTTTAGATTTATGGTCACAAACCTTAAATGGAAAGTAGAAGCTTCCTGGAAATTCTACCATATGGTTTTAGTATGTCTACTCTCAGAAATGTCTATTTCATTCCATCTTCCCTGTCTTTGATCTTCCCACCACCCTCCGCTGATGGCCTTGCCTTCTCAGAGAACACAGATGCCACCTCCATTTCTTGCTTCCACATCCATACAACTCACCCGTGTCCCCATGCATCCCTCCTCCACACTCCTGTTACATCTTACCTAAGGCCGAACCATCCACCAGCCTCTTCATTCTACTGTCTCCCACTCCTGAAGTGCTCACTTCATCAGTTGGTCCCCATCTCCTCATTAGATGCTTCACATCATTTAAATTTGCATAAACGGGCTGGGTGCGGTAGCTCATGCCTGTAATCCCACCACTTTGGGAGGCCGAGGTGGGTGGATCACTTGAGCCCAGGAGTCCGAGATCAGCCCGGTCAACATGGTAAAACCCCATCTCTACTAAAAATATAAAAATTATCCAGGTGTGGTGACACATACCTGTAATCTCAGCTACTTCTGAGGCCGAGGCAGGAGAATCGCTTGAACCTGGAGACAGAGGTTGCAGTGAGCCGAGATCATGCCATTGCACTCTAGCCTGGGCGACAGAGTGAGACTCTGTCTCAAATAAATAAATAAATAAACAAACAAACTTGCATACATTTCTTCAACTGAGTTAAAAAATTACTTTCTAATTACTGTTCTGTCCCCACTCCCTTATCTCCCACTCACTCCTCAATCTACTGTTGTTTGATTTCTGTTCCCTCCACTGTTCTTGCTAACCTACTATCTGCATCATTATTGTAAAATCCAAGAAATCCTTTGCAAGCTTGTCCAGCCACCTTATTTTGTCGTTGTTGTTGTTGTTCTGTTTGGTTTTGTTTTTGGCTTTCAGCAGCCTGAAGCCATGGTTTTTAGTTTCTGTCTCCAGTGATAAGTGGAAAAGAGGGATGAGGAAGGGACATTACTGGCTCAACCAGAAACAGAAACTAAAAACCCATGAAGGATTCTCTCCCTTAGACACCCCTGCTGGAGTCACTACCTTTCTTGTTCTCTCTGCAGCCCTTGATGTGGTTGACCACTCTCTTCTTTTGGGAATACTGGCTTCCTTTGCCTTTTGGTATGGCATATACCCCCTGATTTTTCTCCTGCCTTTTTGTCCATCCTGTGGGCTCGTCTTTCTATGCTATTTCTTTAGATACTGAGGTCCCTTGGGAATCTGTCCTAGGCTCATATCTCTTCTCAATCCCTGCCAGTGGATCTAGACTTTTTATCACCCAAGCACATGAACAGTAGGGCACATCCTACCTCACCTTGACAAAGCACTCACCTGCCTCGGTCCTCAGACACATTTTACCTAGAGCTTCTGACTGTTCCAGGTATGATCGGAGCAAGCTGTCCCTAAAGGAGATCACAAATGTACAGTATGTTTCCTGTATGAACCCCACGGCAGGCAGCTTCACCATCAACCCCCGGCTTCAGGTACAGGAGGAGCCACGGGACCCGGGTTCTAATCATACCTTACTAGAGCAGATGCCCCTTGATTATAAGTAATAATTGGCTTTTTTCCCCACGCAGCCTCTCCGAACGGTAAATCAGATAGAATGCCAAATTTCATCTCTAGGGGAAAAGAGAAACTCCTAGACTTAGAGTCTCAAGATTGGAAGGGATCACAGATTTCATCTGATTTGATCCCTCTTTCTTCAGATGAGGGAACTTCAGAGAGATGAATGACTTTCCCAGGGTCATATGGATTCTCAGTATCAAATTCAGATTTGGACTCAGCTTCTCTGAGTCCAAGTTTAGTTCTCTTCCTACTGTCCCAGGCTGCCATCTTTGACTGAAGGTGCTTTGCCTGTTATTCCCCTAGTCATTTTAAGTTCAACCTAAATGTGGGCATAGTGTAAGCGATGGGACCAAAATACAGATTTAAAGGCTATAGAAGAATGTTCCGTTATTATCTCCAAATTCAGAAGAGGTGATTTCTACTCTGTGGTAAAGGATGTTGAGCTCATGCCTTTGTTTTCTGTGCAGCGTCACTTCAGCCTGTTTGTCCTCTCCTTCCCGGGGGCAGATGCCCTGTCCTCCATCTACAGCATCATCCTCACTCAACATCTGAAGCTTGGAAACTTCCCGGCATCCCTGCAGAAATCCATCCCCCCACTGATCAGTCTGGCCCTCGCCTTCCACCAGAAAGTTGCTACCACATTCTTACCCACAGCAGTCAAATTCCACTACATCTTCAACCTCAGAGATTTTGCCAACATTTTCCAGGTGAGTTCATCGACTCCGAGACACCCTAGGGGCTTATTCTTAATAAGCTCCTATTCTTAATAATAATAAGTAGCTAATGCCCAACTCTTAGGCACAGGCAAAGCCACTGTTCATACGTAATCATGAACATAAGGAGACACACACAGTGCCATGGGCTCCACAAGGAAGGCCCTCAATAAAATAGAGTTTCCTTTGCCAATTAAATTATTTCTCATTAAGCAGCATGCATCTCTGAGTTGGTTCCTTAGGGGCTGCAGAAGGCTCAACATCTTAGAGATAGTGTTATATAATGAGTCCAGTATGCCTGGGAAGAAAAATGGCCTGAAAGAAAGAGAACTATTTTGGATCTCTCATTGGTACATCTATTGATCTCGGGATGAAAAAGAATGTTCCCCAAACCGTGCAAGATAGCTCTGCTTCCTCAAAAAGCCACATTGTCATACTCCTAAGATGCCATCTGCCAGCCCCTGCGAGGGCCTCAGTCCTAAAATTCCCAGGTTCATTTCTAGGCCAAAGCTGTTTCAGATCTTTCCAGCTGCTTATCTGAATAGTGATGGCATATCTCTGCCCATTGCTTCCAATTGCTTAACTCATCACCGTCCAAGTCTCCAGAGCGCCATCTAGCAAACCCAGACCCTTTCTTCCATCTGGTCAGATATAGCATCCTCATGTAGCCAAGTCCACAACTCTCCCATTCTGGATAAGAATCTACAGAAACTCATTTACAGAGAGACCTTCCCCCAAGATAACACTGGGTGATTATTGAGGGAAGGATGCCTTTTACACCAAGCAGAGGCCACACCCATAAAGGAGTGTCAAAGTGAATTAATCAGGGAGTGACACCACCTTCCAATGAAAGCACATGTAATTGGAATTAATTTCCCAGAGCAATTGTGCAGGTAGGACTTTGAGCCAAACCAGCAAAACTCCGGACCCTGACGATATAGGGCCAGGTTGTTCCAGCCAGAGCTCCTGAATGTAAGGAGCGGAAACCTACTAAACCCCGGTTCAGAGACTCGAGAGCTATGGACCAGGAAGGCTTCACCTGAAGGTGGAATCAATGAGCCCCTCAGAATAAGTCTCTGAGAACACATCTAGGCTAGTTCAGGATACCACTCCTGAATTAGATATAGCTCCCAAACATTAATTCATTTTAAAAATTAAAAACAAACAGAGACCCACATAGATCATATATATTTGCCCAGGAGCCCAGGGAAGCCAGTAAAGGAACTGGAATCTAGGCCTTTAGGTTCCTGGCCTGGACGGCTTTCCACCACACCTTTCTGTCCTCATCTGAATTTCCAATGAGGAAAATAAGCATGTGATAGTTAAGGCAGCAAGAGAGACTCAGCTCTGAGCGTATAAAGCCTGCATCTCTGCAGCCCTCAAGACTGGATAGCAGCAAAGTTTCTACTTACCCACAACTGGCTCCCATTTTTTGAGCATTCATTGAGAAAGACTTTTTCACCACACAATCTCTCTCTCAAATATTACTGCAGCTCTATGAAGTGGGGGTGTTACTAGGTGGATTTTTCAAAAAAAAAAGAAGTTAACGTCGTTTGATCAAATCTACACTGCTCATAAGTGACAGAACTGAAGGGGAAAGCATCAGTTATGCTCCATTTACCAGAAGCAACCCAGAACCTTAGCTTCTGCCTGGAACAGCGGTCTTGTCACCTGTACCCCCTGAAATTTAATACTCACGACAACCCTTTGGGACAGAGATTGTTATCCCAATTTAACAGAGGCTCAGAGAAGTTACTGGCTGGTCAATGACAGCACAAATGGTCAGGGAGGTTAAAAAAAAAAAAAAAAAAGGTCTCGTGGAATATCGTAGAGTCTAGCCCAGTGGGAACGTTGAGTTTTATGGAGAGGAGAGATGAGGTTGGAAAGGTGACTTGAGACTAGAGTGGGCCCTACTTAAGACTTAAGAGTTAGACTTTAGTCTGTAATAATAGCTAACATTTACTGAGCAGTGCTAAGCCTTTTACATCTATGAATGCACTTAATCCTCACAACAACCCTAGAAGATAAAATACTGATTATTTTCAATTCAGAGATGACAAAACCGAGCCACAGACAAATCAGTCTCTTGAGCGTGACTGCGTGATTGCATAATGGTAAGCAGCAGCATTGATAGAACAGCTAGAATGTTCAGCCCTGCTGTGGAGGTAATTCAGGGTGACAAAAGGCTTCCGGAGGCAAGAGTGCACCTTGTGGTAGTGGTCACTGATGCAATATCAACGAGGAACCGGCCGGGCGCGGTGGCTCAAGCCTGTAATCCCAGCACTTTGGGAGGCCGAGACGGGCGGATCACGAGGTCAGGAGATCGAGACCATCCTGGCTAACATAGTGAAACCCCGTCTCTACTAAAAAATACAAAAAAAAACTAGCCGAGCGAGGTGGCGGGCGCCTGTAGTCCCAGCTACTCCGGAGGCTGAGGCAGGAGAATGGCGTGAACCCGGGAGGCAGAGCTTGCAGTGAGCTGAGATCCGGCCACTGCACTCCAGCCTGGGCGACAGAGCGAGACTCTGTCTCAAAAAAAAAAAAAGGAGGAACCAGAGAGCAGAGAGATGGGAGTGGAGATTGTTCCCCTGGCCTGTTTCTCTGCCTGATTCAGTTAGCCTGAGTGGAAACCCCCTGAGGTCTGCATCCCAGCCAGGCCTCTTTGCAGCCTGCCAGCTGTCAGCTGCTCCAAGTATGGAGAATGCGATACCCCTGAAGTGCTGCCTCCCTTCGGCTACATGGTCCCCTCACTCTCCTACTCTAATGAGAGTTTCAGGCTCATAGCTTGACCACAGTCTCCTCCTACCGGCTGTGAAAAGAAAAGCCTTAGCCAAATTAGATTTGGCAGAGTCTAACTGATCAAAGAACAATTCACAAATCCGAATCGGGCAGCCTACCGGGCCAGAGTAGGCTCAGAGAGACTCCAGCATAGCCACATAGTGGAAGAAGATTTCTGGACAGAAAAGCAAAAGTGATGTAAAGAAAACTGAAGTGAGGCACAGAAATGGCTGGATTGGTTACAGCTTGGTGTTTGCCTTATTTAAACAGAGTTTTAACAGCTGGCCACCTGCGACTGGGCGAAACTCAGTGATTGGCACAAGAGTAGGTTACAGTCAATTTACACCTCCTTTTAATTTATAGTTGACAACGTACAGAGCAACTTTTAGGCCAAACTTAAAGTACATCAGGAGGCAGCTTTCAGCTAAACTTGATTTAACACTCCCTTCCTCCCTGAGTGTCTAACCAAAGGCCTGATTAAGCACGTCACACACCAACTCTGCAGCATCTTAGATAGTTATGTGTTGCACTGAGATGGGGTGGTTTAATGTCTACAGCTTGGTGTTTGCCTTATTTGAACACCAGTTTTAACAGCTGGCCACCTGGGATTGGGCGAAACTTGGTGATCGGCACAAGAGTAGGTTACAGTCAATTTACATCTCCATTTCGATTACAGGTCACGATATACAGAGCAACTTTTAGGCCAAACTTAAAATACATCAGGAGGCAGCTTTAAACTAAACTTGATTTAACACTCCCTTCCTCTCTGAGTCTGACCAAAGGCCTGATTGAAGAGTATAGAGGATGGTTTAATGTCTACTAGGAGACAGGCACTGCCCAGAGTACGGTGTTGTTTTCCTTTATCCAACTTGATACCAGGCTCAGTAATTCAGACCTTCTCTGTACGCCCCTTGTTCTGTTCAGATCAGAACAGAATTTGATAGTGTTCTCATATGGTTTGACTCTGTGTCCCCACCCAAATCTCATCTTGAATTGTACTCCCATAATTCCCACATGTTGCAGGAGGGGCTGGTGGGAGATAATTGGAATCATGGGGGCAGTTTTTCCCATACTGTTCTTGTGGTAGTGAATAAGTCTCACAAGATCTGATGGTTTTATCAAGGGTTTCCGCTTTTGCATCTTTCTCATTTTCTCTTGCCACCGCCATGTAAGAAGTGCCTTTTGCTTCCCGCCATGATTCTGAGGCCTCCCCAGTCATGTAGAACTGTAAGTCCAATTAAACCCCTTTTCCTCCCAGTCTCAGGTATGTCTTTATCAGCAGCATGAAAATGAACCAACACATGCTCTGAGTAGCAGAAATCACTAACCATTCCCATCTCAGTGCAACACATAACTATCTAAGATGGTGCAGAGTTGGCATATGACATGCTCACATTTACTCAGCCTTAATTGTCAACCACCCTGACTATTTGGCTATAACAAGATTTATAAACTTCAACTGATGGCTTGCCTCACTGTAAAACACAAAATTCTAGAGGTCAGACTCCTGGTTGGTGCTTTCTCTTGTCCTCTGCATCTCGTATATTGCGGGTACCTAGCAGAGCTGAGGAGATAGAAGCTGAGATAAACATCTGGGTGGAGCCAAGGACACCTAATGGAATTTCTTTTCACTTTTAATAAACTTTATCAAAGTGTAACATACAAGTAGAAAAGCACAAAAGCCACAAGCATACACCTTGGTTAATTATCACAAAGGGATGCCACCTATGTAATCACAACTCAGATCAAGAAAGAAAACATTCTCAGTACATCCCTGATGTTCTCCTTTGCACTGTTCATTCATGCTTTCCTGCTTTCCTCCTCTTGCCAGCCCTAAATATTGTCTAAATGTCTAACATCATAAATTATTTTGGCCTATTTTTGAACTTTATATAAATAGAATATATAGTCAATATCACTTTGCATCTTTGTTCAGTATTATATGTGTACCTCTATTAATAATTGTTACTTTTAACTCAAACAAATTTACAAGAAAAAAAGAAACAACCCCATCAAAAAGTGGGCAAAGGATATGAACAGACATTTCTCAAAAGAAGACATGCATACAGCCAACAGACACATGAAAAAATGCTCGTCATCACTGGCCATCAGAGAAATGCAAATCAAAACCACAATGAGATACCATCTCACACCAGTTAGAATGGCAATCATTAAAAAGTCAGGAAACGGCCGGGCGCGGTGGCTCAGGCCTGTAATCCCAGCACTTTGGGAGGCCGAGACAGGCGGATCACGAGGTCAGGAGATCAAGACCATCCTGGCTAACACAGTGAAACCCCGTCTCTACTAAAAAATACAAAAAAAAAAAAAAAACTAGCCGGGCGAGGTAGCGGGCGCCTGTAGTCCCAGCTACACGGGAGGCTGAGGCAGGAGAATGGCGTAAACCCGGGAGGCAGAGCTTGCAGTGAGCCAAGATCCAGCCACTGCACTCCAGCCTGGGCGACAGAGCAAGACTCCGTCTCAAAAAAAAAAAAAAAAAAAAAAAAAGTCAGGAAACAACAGGTGCTGGTGAGGATGTGGAGAAATAGGAACACTTTTACACTGTTGGTGGGATTGTAAACTAGTTCAACCATTATGGAAAAGAGTATGGCGATTCCTCAAGGATCTAGAACTAGAAGTACCATATGATCCAGCCATCCCATTACTGGGGATATACCCAAAGGATTATAAATCATGCTGCTATAAAGACATGTGCACACATATGTTGATTGCGGCACTATTCACAATAGCAAAGACTTGGAATCAACCCAAATGTCCATCAATGACAGACTGGATTAAGAAAATGTGGCATATATACACCATGGAATACTATGCAGCCATTAAAAAGGATGAGTTCGTGTCCTTTGTAGGGACACGGATGCAGCTGGAAACCATCATTCTCAGCAAACTATCGCAAGAACAGAAAACCAAACACCGCATGTTCTCACTCATATGTGGGAACTGAACAATGAGATCACTTGGACTTGGGAAGGGGAACATCACACACCAGGGCATATTATGGGGAGGGGAGAAGGGGGAGGGATTGCACTGGGAGTTATACCTGATGTAAATGGCAAGTTGATGGGTGCTGACGAGTTGATGGGTGCAGCACGCCAACATGGCACAAGTATACATATTAAAAACCTGCACGTTATGCACATGTACCCTAGAACTTACAGTATAATAATAAAAAAAAGAAAAAATAATAATAATAATTGTTACTTTTTGCCTTAAAGAGTAACAGTTATGTTTCTTTCTTTTCAATCCTTAAATTGTTCAATTTCTTTTTCTTGTCTTATTGTGCTGGCTACAACTCAAGTACAATGTTGAGAAGCAGTGAGAGTAGCATTTTGTCACATTCCTAATTTTACAGGGAAACACTTTTAATAGTTTGCCATTAAATATGATGTTCTCTACTGGTTTTTCTGGGTACCTTTTACCTGGGTACCTTTTAAGGAAATATTTTTCTGTCTATAGTTTACTAAGAGTTTTAATTATGAATATGTGTTGAAACTTAACAAATGATTTTTCTGCATCTGTTTAATTATATAAATTTTTTCTCTTTTAGTCTGGTAATATGGTAAATTACATTGATTATTTTCAAACATTAAATCAACCATTCCTGGAATCAACTCATCTTGGTTGTTTCATGTCTTTGTTTTAATATTTTCCTAGATGTCATTTGATAATTTTTAATATAATTTTTGCATCTATATTCATAAGATTGTCTTGTAATCTTTCTCTAATATTCTAAGGTTATAAAGTCCTCATAAAATACTTTGAGAAATGTTCTCTCTTTTTCTGTTCTCTGAAAGATTTAGTAAAACATTGTGTTGCACCTTCCTTAAATGTTGGAAGAATTTACTGGTGAAACCACCTGGAGGTTTGTTTGGTAGAGGTTTTAAATTATAAATTCAAATTCTTTAATACATATAAGACTATTCAGATTTTCTGTTTCTTCATGCGTCAGTCATGTTAAGATATCCATGTTATCAATAGTTGCTAATTTACTGGCATAAAATTATTTGCAATATTTTCAGATTATCTTCAAAATATCTGCTGTATCTGACATTATGTCCTCTTCCTTATGTTGGGTATTATGTGTGTCTTTTCTCTTTTTTTCTCTTCATCATCCTTGCTAGGGAGTTAGCAATTGTGCTAGTCAAAAAACCTGAAGGGTATACCTGCATTATGCATTTGACTTTCTTACTGTCTTAATTTGATATCCATTTTGTATATTATTAATACTCACTCTTTGCTTTATAATTTTTATTCCTACTTACCCTGGGTTTGGTGTTAGTTTATTCTAACTTCTTGGCATGGCTACTTATATCATTAATTGTCATCTTTTGTCTCATCTAAAATACTCATTTTAAGGCTATATAAATTTATCTCTAATCATACCATTAGCTACATCATGCAAGCTTTTATATGCTGTATTTTATTATCATTCAGTTGATAATATTTAATCTCCACTATGATTTCTTCTTTGACTCATGGAATATTTAGAAGTGTATTGCTTTTTTTCAAACATGTAGAGATTTTCTAGTTATCTTTCTCTTATTGATGCCTACTGTTGTCAGAAAACACTCTATATGGTTTTATTCCTTTGAAATTTGTTGAGACTACTCTATGTCCCAAGATATAATCGATGTGCAGGTTTTTAAAAATGCATTCTGCAGATATTGGGCACGGTTTTATCAATATTCCAGTTAAAGCAACCTTGTAAATCATGTTGTTTAAAAAAATCCTATAATTTCTAGATTTTTTTGTCTGCTTGTTCTTTGAGTCCCTGAGAGAGATGTTAAGATATTTCACTGTGATTGTGGGTATGTTTATTTTTCCTTTTATTTGTCATATTCACTTTATACATTTTGAAACTATGCTATTTATTAGGTGCATACAAATTTAGAATTAGTATATCTTCCTAGCAGACTGATCTTTTTCTTATTTATTAAGTACACTTCTTTATCTCTAAAAACGATGTTTGCTTTAAAGTCAATTTTGTATGACATATGACTATTCCATATTCTTTAGTCAATATTTTTATGACATTTTCACTTTCTTGCACTCAGCTTTTCCATATTCTTATATTTAAGGTGTATCTCCCATAAGCAGCATACTGTTGGGCTCTTTAAACTCCAGCCTGACAACATAGCCTTTTAATTACAATGTTTAGTTCGTCTATGTTGTTTTATATAATAATATATTTATGATTAAATCTACTTACACTCTTTGTTTTTAATATATTCTACCTATTCTATTTCCTTTCTTCTAACTTCTTGTATTCTATCAAACTAATTATGTTTTTATAATTGTTCTCCCTCTTTTAGCATAGTATATATCCTTTTGCTATTCATCTAATGGTTATCAAAGGCATCATTTTATCTTTTTGTCTTTTATAAATTAGCATATTTATTAATTGCCATACAATGCAAGGATCTTGGGACAATTTACCTCCCATTGACTTTTGTGCTGTCATTTATTTTAATCCTCTGTATTTTGAAAACCCACTGATATCTGTGTTTTAGTAATTCAACATTCCTCTAGAATTACTCATACGTTACCTTTTCCATTGCTCTTTATTCCTGTAAATTTCTGTTCTTTCACCTAGGATCATTTTTATTTCACTTGAAGAACTTCTTTTTAGTATTTACTTTAGTTCATATCTATTGGAGAAATATCTCGCAATTTTAATTTGACCAAAAATATATTTCTTATTTTTAAAAAATTTTAGGGGTGACTTGGATTTCTAGGTTGGTAGCTATTTTCTTTCAGCAATTTGAAGGCTTCTTTTATTGTTTCCGTTGAGAAATTAGCTTCAGACTTATCACTTACTAAATACTAATAATACAATTGTAAAAATAAACCACAACCTAAATAAAGTCTGTCAAATTCCCTACCTTTGAGACATTTGCCATCACCTGGAAGAAGCAAACCTGTACAAAGACAAAGTAATAATTTGACAACGGGTGAGGTGGCTCATGCCTGTAATCCAGCACTTTGGGAGGCCAAGGCGGGCGGACCACTTGAGGCCAGGAGTTCAAGACCAGCCTGGCCAATATGGTGAAACCTTGTCTCTATTAAAAATACAAAAATTAGTTGGGTGTGGTGGTGCACGCCTGTAATCCCAGCTGTTCAGGAGGCTGAGGCACGAGAACTGCTTGAACCCAGGAGGTGGAGGCTGCTGCGAGCCGAGATCGCGCCACTGCACTCCAGTCTGAGTGACAAAAAGTGAGACTCTGTCACAAAAATAATATTGAAAATAATTTGAGAAACTAATAATTCTTCTGTAATCGAGATGTATACATAAAGGCTCTGTGAGGCACATGGGAGGGAACGTCACTGGGCAGGAGGGAACGTCACCGGGCAGGAGAGGTGTCTTGGGCGACTTCAACAAAGGCTTCAATTGAGCTAGATCTTGAAATATGAGCATGGCAAGCAAAACAAAAGGCATGAAGGCACAGAAAAGGGTACAGGATCAGAACATAATGGGAATTTTCTGAAACTGGAATCTAGGTTTTTTGGGAAGTAGTGATAAGAGTGGTCATGAGGGGCCGAACACAGTGGCTCATGCCTGTAATCCCAGCACTTTGGGGGGCCGAGGCAGGTGGATCACCTGAGGTCGGAAGTTCGAGACCAGACTGACCAACACGGAGACACCCCGTCTCTTCTAAAAATACAAAATTAGTTGGGCATGTTGGCACATGCCTGCAATCCCAGCTACTCAGGAGGCTGAGGCAGGAGAATTGCTTGAACCCGGGAAGCGGAGGTTGCGGTGAGCCAAGATTGAGCCATTGTACTCCAGACCTATATTCTATGCTAATGGATCTGCACATTATTCTCTGAATTTAAGTAAAGACCCATTAAATGATCCCTTTCCCTCTAAGACAAGAAAGTAAGCAATGAGAACAGGCACAGACATAGATGAGCTTGAACTTAGAGAATTTGTTGAGGTTATTGAGGGGCTCTAACATTGGGTCTCCACTTTTCAGTAAAAGAAAAGAAGGTTAGGACTTTGGCTAATAGTAAAAGAAAAAGATGACAGAGAAATTTGAAAAGAATAATAAATATTTGAAACCAATCCTGTAGCACATAGGAAGGGGAACTGACTAGAGAGATAAATAAATAGATTGCTGACCTGCCAAGGTTAGCTATATCCATTCTAGCCCTTTGTTATAGTTCTGATTTTACATAGTCAATTGTTATCTGAATCGGTTTTCAAAATGGCACTTGTGGAATTGAAATATAGCAGAGAAACCACTTTTTCCCTCATTGTGGTTGATTCAAAATGTAGTGGCTAGAATTCCAGGCATTATAGTCAGGAAGACCTGGTTTCAAAAATTTGTGGTTTGAAGGAAGGCAACTTACTCTATGAAATGGGGCATGTTTTCTTTCTGAATTCCAATCTTCACATTATACAAAATGGATTTAGTAATAATTATTTCAGGGGATCATCATGAGTATTAAAAGAGCTTCATCTGGCAAAGCATCTAGTCCAATGCTGGCTTCAATAGCATCTAATCCACATAACTTGCTTCAATAAATTATAGCTGTTGCAGTTGTTATTTTTATGATGAGCACAAAAGAATAATTCCAATGTATTGAGTATGTAAAATGAGCAATACTTGTTTCCTTAGGCATATTAATTTGAATTATTTAGACCACTTTAGAAAGTCAGTATTTTTATTTTACTTTGAAAAGTGAGAAAACTAAGACTCAGAGATGTCACATGCCTTGCCCGAAGTCACACAGTTGCCTAGTGGTTGCCCAAAGTCACAAGTCACATAGTGGTTGTGCAAGTATTTGAAGTCAGGTCTAACTGCAACCCTTGGGTCTTTCTTTACAAGCTCCCTTTCAGCTTTCCAAGTATTCCCGCCACTAGAATGATCTACTATTTAGCAAGACAAGCCCTGGGCATCATCCCAGGTTAGATAAAATGCTCCAGAAAGTTTTCCTAGCTATTGTACCTCTGGATGGTTACTAATGTTATTTTTTGTGTGTCTGTTCCCTTGAAGGGCATTCTCTTCTCCTCAGTGGAATGTGTGAAATCCACACGGGATCTCATAAGGCTCTATCTGCATGAATCAAATCGAGTTTATCGGGATAAGATGGTAGAAGAAAAGGACTTTGATCTTTTTGATAAAATCCAGAGAGAAGTGCTCAAGAAAACTTTTGATGTGAGTATTGCCCTATGGATTTTTTGGTATTTGAAAAAAAAAAGATAATTATACAGATGATCACCCAAATAATAAAATCTAGCTGTTTAATGGAGAAAGGCCAGAGTCTAGGTGAGGAAGGAAATTCTGTCATGATTTTGCCCAGGTAAAAAGTGCTGAGGCAAGAATAGATGCAAATTAATCCCAGAATCTCTGTGTTGAGAAGTCCATAGAGATCATCTGACCCAAGTCCCTACGTGGTACTTAGTCCCCTCGTAGCATTTCTCAGATTTGTTACCCCAGTGATGCTCTAGCATCCTTGAAAATGCATGATCCCATTGTTCCCAAGGCTGCCATTTTGGGGCCGCTAATAACTGGAAATTTTGAGCAATTTTGGAACTTGGAACATTTGAAATAATTTTAGAGACTGAACATTTGGTCTAATAATAATCTAGAAGTTATTTCTCTGTCCACTACTCAGGTCTACATGACAAACCCGCAAATATTTTAATGCCATTTATCTCACTCTCCCTGAGTCTTCTCTGCTCCAGGCCAAATAGCCTCAATGCTTTTAACCATTTCTGACATGGATTGGTTTCAAACCTAAAGAACTCTGACATCCTCCTGATTGCTCTCTCACCAGTCCTCCCCTCTGAAATTGTGGTGCCTGACTTTTCGTCGCACAGCCCAGCTGGGGTCTGACCAAAAGCAAGATCATCATTCTGCCTTTTCTTAAAGACCATAGTTTTGTTACTGTGTTTCCCAAAATATGTCCTGCTAAACAGTTTTACTACAAGGTACTTCTTGAGAAAGTGTCTGTCATGAAATAAGTTGAGAAAATGCTGTATTGTATATGACTCTCTTAGAAATTCATGGTGGATTTAAGACATTAAAGTCCTGAAATCTTGAATAACTCTAATTTACATATCAGTCTGCAAATGTATTGGACCCTAAAACTCTTTCCTCTCATTAAACTTACTAATAATTTACATAAAAATGGCCCATAGATTATGCCTTGGGAGGCACTGATATAGTAGCACAGCCTGAGATTGTATTGTATTTCTTAGTGTCGAAATTACTCCACAGTGAACACTGAGCCTTCTATTAACCAAAGCCCCATCTTTTCCACACATCCTGCTTGTCTGTCCCCTCTGGAAATTAGAAATATTCAAATTTTGTATTTAGGTATGCTATGTTGTCCTTATACTCACCTTGTTTGGTTTACCTCCGTATTTTTTTCCTGATAACACCTTGACTCTACCTCTGAAAATATTTACAGTCCATCCCAACCTATGTGACAGCCTTTTGAATGTTTAGACAGCATTTTAAGTCACTTATTTTAGTCTGCTTTTGACTAAGCCAGCCATCCTAAATTCTCCCACTTCTCTCAGCATTGTTATTGGAGCCTGATGTTTGAGACCCTCATGTTAGATGCCTTTCTCTGAGCATCGTAGAGTTACCCAATTCAGGTACTCATTGCTGGCCCTGCAGATTAGTCTTCATTGTCTTTATAAGTTGATCTGAGCTAGCACTTCAGAGTCATAACACTTGAACTTTCAAATAGAGTTTCCACGTGTGAGTCTATGTACTAAGAGCACTGCCTTTTGATCACAGACCCAGATATATGAATATTGCCATTATCCTTCCCCAACAACATTTGAAATGCCAGCCTGAAGCACCCTTGGTCACACCAAATCTTGGTATTGGTATCAAGGAAGAGTTGCCAGATTTCCACCAACGAAGCGATACAATTCTGTTTCCACTATTCAAAGCTTAAGCTTCTCTGATTCATGGCCCTGTGTGATTTGGCATCACTATTAAGGAATCTTTGATTCGCTGAGTTGGTTGATTTTCTCTCTGCCTTCTACACAGCATGGCTCTGATCATAAAATTGAAGACTTGTTTTGTTCATCAAAGAGTCTTTGTAAACCAGGCTTTCCAAAACTGTACTTTAGTTCCTCCTCCGCTAGATGGTTGGTGTCAATTGACTGCTATAAGAACAGATTCCCAGGACGTTAGCCCATTCTCGAACAGGGTAAATGCCTTCCCACATTATTTCCTCCGTCCTCATGTGTTTTCCTAATAGCAAGAATAGCCCTCCTGCACTGCATTTACATCTTATCCAAATGTCTGAGCATTTTTGTTACTGGTTGGCAAAGCCAGAATAGTTTAAAAGTTTTCTACAGTTTTTGAAACTACCTTCAAAATCTAATAACTTGTTTATTTTTAACTGTTTCCAGTCCTTTCTTCTTACACTCAGGCAGCAGCCCTGGTTTCTCTATAGATGTTACTGTCTTCCTCACTTGCCCTATATTAGGTTTGGTGAATCTTGTCCCATAGGTTTACATGGCTAACCCTACAGTGACTTATGCCCTGGGACGTGTGCCTGCTGATAAATAACATACTGGTTACCTCTTTCCCAGGTAGGTCTTCCAGTGTGAACTTTAGGAGGAAAAAACGACAGGTGGGGACAACTGCTCATGCTGGCATAACTTCCTATTTGTGTCTTAGAAAACCTATTCTTTCTCAGACTTTTCTCCTCGATAACCTTTTCTCCTATCTGAAGTCTCAGGTATTTGGGTTTTGACAGGCAAGTAGTTACTTTTTGTCTCCACTAACATGAAAGTTAAAAAATTGGTTTTCTCTTCAGTATTTAGAGGATACACTGGTGAAGAGACATATACTCCTTATCCTTCAAATTAATTGAGTTATACTATACTATAACCAGCCCATATTTATTCAACATGGTAACATTTCTCCTATGGGTGAGATTTGACACACAGCCCGAAAGTGTTGTAAGTAAGGAGTTCTACCATAACTGCGTTAAGATTACCATAAATGCACCAGTCACCTGAGGGTGGCTAGTAGCGCATTCTTCAGAAACCAAGTCCCTGGACCGAACCTATGAAGTCAGGGCTGGCAACATACTTGTGTAATCTCACAGGAAAAGATGTTGGATGGCTTTGCTATGGATTGAGGACCTAGATCTGTTGGAATGTACATGCAGAAAGTGAGGCGACTGGGCCACGATCCTCTTCATTCGATACTGGCGAAAGAGCCCCCACTTAGAGAAAGCCACCCATCCATCCCTATCTACTCTTCTTCTCACAGAGGCACTCTCTTACTGTGCTTGTGAGGAGGCTCCATCCCACCTCCCACTTCCCATCCTCAGGCCATAAGGAATAACAAACATGACCTGAGGCTTCATGGAGCTGGTAGATGGATGTCAAACATCCACTTAAAAGGACTTCTCAAGAGAAGGACATGTTGGAAGTAGCACTGATGCTTAATTTCCAGGGAATGTGCAGAGCAAATCAGGTGTCTCTGCTCTGTGGAACCAAGCCCTAGGAGTCAATAATGAGGGCCCTTATTCCTGTGTCTCATCACCAGGATATTGAAGACCCTGTGGAGCAGACCCAAAGCCCGAACCTGTATTGTCACTTTGCAAATGGTATTGGGGAGCCCAAATACATGCCTGTACAGTCTTGGGAACTTTTGACCCAGACTCTGGTGGAGGCCCTGGAGAACCACAATGAAGTCAACACAGTGATGGACCTAGTTCTCTTTGAGGATGCCATGCGCCATGTGTAAGTGTGCTTCTCATCTTCCTTTTCCTCAGTTGCTTCCTCTTCCCAGTCACAGGGGGTTTCATTCGGCTATTTGAGGTCACTTCTGTAAAACCAGGAAAGGAGCTCCAGCTTCTGCCTTAAAGGTCAACATGGCTGCTGGCAGAGCAGCTGCAGCTCCTGCCACCGGCCCTAGGGGGCAGCACAGTGCCGAGCTCAGGCAGGAATGGGTTCATTTCCAGGTCCGCCATTTGCTATCCTGGGCATGATCACAGTGACACCGAGGACAGACTTGAGGTCATAAAATGAGACCCAGAACAGCTCAGGAACTCCATCGCCACCTGGCTGTTAGTCCAAGGGTCATTTAAAAAAATGAGATAGGCCGGGCGGGATGGCTCACGCCTGTAATCCCAACACTTTGGGAGGTGGAAGAGGGTGGATCATGAGGTCAGGAGATCGAGACCACCCTGGCTAACACGGTGAAACCCCGTCTCTACTAAAAATACAAAAAAATTAGCCGGGCGTGGTGGCAGGCGCCTGTAGTCCCAGCTACTCAGGAGGCTGAGGCAAGAGAATTGCTGGAACCCGGGAGGCCCAGGTTGCAGTGAGCCAAGATCGCATCACTGCACTCCAGCATGGGCGACAGAGGCTAGACTCCATCTCAAAAAAAAAAAAAAAAAAAAAAAGAGATAGGGTTTGTGTTCAAGTGCATACATATTTCAAAAACAAATGTCCTTTGATGTTTTTGCCATCTAGTGAATCACTGAAAGTAATAACCAAGCCTCCAAGACTGTCTAGCCTCACACCAACACCATCCCGACCCTGCTTCTTACATTTCCCAATCTGAGACCTATCACCAGCGCTCACTGCCCTCCAAAATCCTTCCACCTTCCCCCAGGGTACTCACGGTCTTAGCAGCAACATCCGCTTCATTTCAACTTCTCTGAACTTTCCCTTTACTGCCAAATTCTAACTGATACCTGACTGACCCCTGAGTGGAGGAAAGCTGTTTTTTCTTCCCCATTCTATGTGCTCCATGACCTAGAGAGGAGTAAGTAACCTCCTTACCCCCAGTCCCCCAACCCAATGGCACATTTAAGTCCTTTCTTCTCTTATCCTTCACAAAACCCAGTTCTTTTGAGCACAGGTCACCTGCATTTCATACTCATTCTTTCTCCTTGTCACTGTTATCTGCTGACAGCCAATTACTCCCCATCATCGGCTAATGGCCTTAGTCCCTGCCCGCCCTTCCTCCTCACCCATGTCTCACTCCTGGCATCTAGCTAATAATTCTTTCTGTTCCTTGGCTTGCTTGGCTCCCATGGTCTTTTCTTCTAGCCCACCTCAGCCCTCACTCTCATGTTCCTATCATAGGAACCCACCTCAAAATCCCAATTTCAAACATCCCACTTTCTGACCTGTACCTGCCACTCTCCCACTCATCTGCTCTAGTCTTTCATTCAATTTCATCACGACTTCATTCATTGGACCAACTACTTCCCCAGACTCCATTGTCTCTCCCCCTACCATGTCTTTACTTTCCCTTTTTAAAAATTTAATTTAACTTAATTTAATTCAATTTAATTTAATTGTTTTTTGAGACAGAGTCTCTCTGTGTCTCCCAGGCTGGAGTGCAGTGGCGTGATCTCAGCTCATTGCAAACTCTGCCTCTTGGATTCAAGAGATTCTCCTTACTTTCCTTTTTAACCACCATAGACCCCATCATCCCAGGGCCAGCTCCCCTAACTTTCTTGTCATTGTATCCACAAAATCTCACTCAGGCTAAACCTCACTATCTTTTTTTTGTTTTTTGAAAGGGAGTCTCACTCTGTCACCCAGGCTGAAGTGCAGTGGTGCGATCTCAGCTCACTGCAGCCTCCGCCTCCTGGGTTCAAGCACTTCTCCTGCCTCCGCCTCTGAAGTAGCTGGGATTACAGGCGCCCACCACCACACCCGGCTAATTTTTGTATTTTTAGTAGAGACAGGGTTTCACCACATGGGTCAGGCTGGTCTCGAACTCCTGACCTCAGGTGATCCACCCACCTCAGCCTCCCAAAGTTCTGGGATTACAGGTGTGAGCCACTGCGCCCAGCCCCAACTATCTTCTCATTTCACCCTGCCCCTAAGCAGCTAGACAACTGTTGAAGAAAAATCTCCCACCATGTTGATTGTTTTTGCTCCAGATCTGCAGCCATAAATATCAAACAGGCCTCAACATTGTTAGAAATTGCCCTTTTCTACCCTAGGCATGTTGCTCCTTTCACCATTCCGTGATAACTGCGTTACACATTTTCCTTCTCTTTTCAAACTCCCAGTGCCTTATTCCCAGTTAATGAGCACCTCTCTTTTTTCACTGGGATAATGAAAGTGACCAGAAGAGAATCTCACATCGTCCCATCATCAAATCTAACAGCCTATGTGTATCCCTGCATCCCTCCCACAAGTCCTGCCTTCCCTACAACTTCGGTTCATGAACACCCCTGTCCCTGCCTAAGTCTAGTCCCTCCACCTGCGCCCTGGATCCCATCTCCTCTCACCTTCTCAGTGGCTTCACCTCTCGCTGTAATTATCTCCTCTCTCTCTCTCTCTCCTTCTCCCTCTCCTATTTTCTCTCTCCCCTCTTTTATCGTACTCCATCATTAATTTCTGGATTATATGCATCAGCATACAAACATGCTGTGTTATCACTTATCAAAAAATAATAAACTATTCCTTGCCTCTTACATTCCTTTCCATCTGCTACCCCCATTTCTCTGCTCCTGTTCACAATGATGCTCATCCAAAATGTTGCCCATCTTTGTCTTACTTTCTCATTTCTGATTTCATTCTCTGCCCACTTCTTAGCCCTTGAACAAAGCAATGCTTGTCATCGTCACCTCTGTAGTGAGGTGACCCACGTCTTGCTGAAGTCAGTTGTCACTGCTAAGTCCTCGCCTATATTACATGATGCCCCTGTGACACTGGTCAATGATTAACCTCTCTTTTTACATCATCCACTCATCCAACATATATTTATTGATTAGACAATCTTAGGATGAGTGCCAGGATCCTAACCCCTAGGACAGTGTGTGGAACCTAGCAGGCTCTCAGTAAAACTGCTTAGCATGTTATATGAGAATAAATCATGCAGAGGAAAACAGAGAGGGAAGGGGAGTAGAGAGGACTGAGGGTGATCCTAATTATAAATAGGGTCGTCAGGAAAGCCTCCCTGAGAGGGTAGCATTTAATACGACTTGTAACTCGACATAGAACTCTCCATGTGCCTGGTGCATAGTGCTTTGCATGTATCATTATATTTAGTTTTCGCAAAAACCCTGAAGAAGTAAAGTTTTGTTACTGTCTCTATATTATCAATGAGGAAACTGAGACTGAGAGGAGAGAAGTTGCCTAAAGTCACACTCCTCATAAATAGGTAAAACTTGCAATAGCACGATCTGGCTCTAGAGTCTGTGCTCTCTACTATCATCCTATGAAGCTTCTTCAAATATTTTCTTGTATCCCCCTAATCTGATGTGAACTTCTTGAGCACACAGAGTGTCTTGCTCACTGCTGAAACCTTAGTACCTTAGACAATGCCTAGTGCCTGGTAGGGTTCAGGAAATGAGGGATTAAAAGTTCAACCTGCCAGGCACAGTGGCTCGTGCCTATAATCCCAGTACTTTGGGAGGCCAAAGCGGGCGGATCATCTGAGGTGAGGAGTTTGAGGCCAGCCTGACCAACATGGCGAAACCCCACCTTTACTGAAAATACAAATTAACTGGATGTGGTGGCGGTGTGCACCTGTAATCTCAGCTACTCAGGAAGCTGAGGCAAGGGAATCACTTGAACCCAGGAGGCGGAGGTTGCAGTGAGCCAAGATTGTGTCATTGCACTCCAGCCTGGGCAACAAGAGCAAAATCCATCTCAAAAACAACCACAAAAAAAAGTTCAACCTTGTGAAGCTCCAGTGAGTATTTATTTTTCTCCTTAAGAGCCATCAGTATGTCTGTCATAGTCTTGGAATCGAGGCAAGTCTCTGTCCTTTAAGGGCTAATTTAATTTGAAAGAATTGTAAGTGATTCTATCAATGTGGCTTCCAACATGGGTGATCGAACTAATATTGTTTTTAGAAAAAAAAATAACAAGTACTGACTACAAACACTGGCTTTCTTCCATAGGCTTATAAACAAACTCTGAAGTTAATATCCAAAGAGAAGCCTGAGCCTCATTTAGCAATGGCAAAATAACTGGGAAAATGAACTGCCTGGAGGGGGACAACTCTGAAGAATAAAGTGTATTTAGATGTATAATTTCCCATACGTTTGTTTAAAGACATCAACTACCCGTTACTTTATCCTCACTCTGCCCTTCCCTCCCTTCCCTGGGGCTCATGGACCTCTCGTTGCTGCCTCTACCAACCAAAAAAGCAGAAGGATTCCCCTTCTTAGATCAGAAAAAGGATACCAGGCAGTACAGGGAGAAACACAGATAACCTAAGAGTGTGGGAAGACTCCATGGCCTCACACCACTGCACACACAGCACTCCAGGAGGCTCCCACCTTCTGAGACCCAAAGTGGAGTAGGCTGGGCATGGTGGCTCACACCTGTAATCCCAGCTGTTTGGGAGGCCAAGGTGGATGGATCACCTGAGGTCAGCAGTTGGAGAACAGCCTGGCCAACATGGTGAAATCCCATCTCTACTCAAAATACCAAAACACTTAGCCAGGCGTGGTGGCGGGCACCTGTAATCCCAGCTACTCAGGAGGCTGAAGCAGGAGAATCACTTGAACCCGGGAGGTGGAAGTTGCAGTGAGCCCAGATTGTACCACTGCACCCCAGCCTGAGCAACAAGAGTGAAACTCTGTCTCAAGAAAACACACAGACAAAAAAAAAAAAAATTGGGAGTAGGACAGAGCAGAGGAGGAAGGAGGCTGTGTGTGCCTTCCCGGCAACTCACAGGTCCAGGGAGCCAAGTTGAGAACGGATTTTTATAATAACTCCATCCAGCTGTTTGTTTTTACCACTCAAGCACTCATCATCTTTTTTGTTAGAGCCCCCTACACCCTTCCCCAGCTTTGCTGCTGTCCCTTTCTGCAGCTCTGAGCTGAACTCAGTAACGGAGCACTGTGTAGTGGTTATAGACACAGGTTCCGGAGATAAAACCAAACCAAAGTTCAAATCCTTGTTCTGCCACAAATTGGTTGGGATGCTTTGGGAAGGATGCTTAACCCCGAAGCCTAAATATCCTCAGCTGGGGAATTAGGCTATTAAGAATGCCTGCTATTAAGAATGTCGTAGGGTTGTTGCTATCTATGCGAAGTGCTTTGCAGTCAGTACATATTAAAGTGTTTTTTCTTTGTGCTATTGCCTTATTTCCTTAGTAGTACCACTTTTCTACTGACTTTCGTCACCGCTTCAGCAGATTCTTGTTACGCTTTTTCTTCAAGCTTTAAACCAGATCTTTTCCCCCGCTTTTGGCATAATCTCCATTTATCTTTTTCTGTCTGTTTTTTCACTCCCACATGTATTTTCTTCTCTTAGAATCACTTAGCAATCATTAACAACAACAACAACGACAAACCCTCAGATGTACTTCTTTTGTGCCCTGAGAATCTTACCCATTCTCTAGGGGGGGGGTGTGCGTGTGTGTGCGCGTGTGTGGGCTTGCGCACATGCACATGCGTGTCTAGTCCAATAAATCAGCTTCCTCCAGCTGTGCGGTGGTGCATCTTCAGCTTTTGTTTTTAATCTCTCAGAAATTCAGTAATGGACTTAACTTAGACTGCCTTGGTTTTCTGGCCCAGGAGCCCTTTAGAATATTGATCTTCTTTTTAAATTTTGTAATTTAAATGCAGAGTTCTTTGCCCTCATCAGAGGTTGGTAATGAATCGCCAGCTGGAGTCCAGTGCTGACGGTTGCAGACTTAACCACACTTCTCTGGAAACTTCATCACTAACGATGCATTTCCCGTTGAGATATTGAATGGCATGGGCCACGCTAAGCTGAGTTCAGGCCTTCAGAATAGGGCTGGGGCGTTGGGTGACCCAGAGAACCCAGCTGGACTCCAACTCCTCCGACTCCTCCTCCATGCCTGCCTCTCTCTTTCCTCCACTAATCCTTTCCTGCCCCACCTTTCCTGAATCAGGAGAGAGGGCCTGGGTGTCTTAGCACCATGGTTTCTCCCGTCATCAGGCACCATCTCATTCTGACACAAAGCAGATAACCCGTTGCACCCAGCATAATGAATCATTGTGTGCATCACCCCAAATGTGGAGCTAGTATAAGGCGTGGGTTTTTCTGTTTAAATTTAACAAAAATGTATTAGATACCTTCAAAGTACTATCACTGCAGAGATAACAAAATGACTATATGCACTCTTCAGACATCTAGAAATTACGGTTTCATAGGAAAGCAAGAGAAGTATAAATCTGTCTGTTATAAGACAGAGTGTAAGTATCACAGTAAAATAATTAAAGTGGAAAAGTAAAATCATAAAATTACTGAATGTAGGTCAATAAATAACTCCTGAATATTTAAGTCAAAACATTTTAACTACATAAAATTTAGTAGTTAACTACGTCCAACTGTAAGACCTAAAAATATTTATATATCTGAAACACCTTAAAAAAACCAGAAGATAAAAGTGAGAAACTGGAGGGTAACTGAAAACATACATAAAGGGGTTTCACAAATTGAGAGAAACACTTCAACTGAAAAGCAGGCAATAGGCGCGAACAGAAAGTTTACAAAACAAAAATACTAAAATGCTTCATAAACATTTAAAAATGTTCAATTCCCTAGAAACCAAATAAATAAAAATAAAAACAGTAATTTTTCCACCATTAAATTGGCAAAGATTAAAAATTAGAGGTAAGGCTGGGCACGGTGCTCACACCTGTAATCCCAGCACTTTGCGAGGCCGAGGCGGATGGATTACCTGAGGTCAGGAGTTGGAGACTAGCCCGGCCAACATGGTGAAACCCCATCTGGAGAGGGTTCAATATTTCAGTCTGGATGTCTGAAACATTTGTAGCAATAAAAAGTTCTTTGGGGGCCAGGCGTGGTGGCAGGTAACTGTAATCTCCGCTGCTACTCGAGAGGCTGAAGCAGGAGAATTGCTTGAACCTGGGAGGCAGAGGTTGCAGCGAACTGAGATCGCACCATTACACTACAGCTTGGGCGAGAAAGCAAGGCTCTGTCTCAAAAAAAATTAAAATTAAAATTAAATGTAAGATGCAGTGGCAACAAGGGTTGGGGGCCAGACTCCCACACACTGCTAGCGAGATTTCAGAGCAGCAAGCACACCCCACAGGAGACATGGAGCAATGAGTACCCACAAACATTTAGCTTATTTATGTTCATTGTGAGTAAGTCATCAGTACATGCAAGAAATTTGCAGAAATAGGAAACTTCAAACCACAGAGGCTCAACACAAGCTCTGTAACTTTATATACACTCACATGTTGTTCATGTGTCGAACCCCACCCACCAAAACCCATACCCAGAGTTTCTTCCAAACTGGAGCTAGCTAGGTCTTATGTTGCTCCACCAGTACTTAATTTGAATATGGCATTTCTAGTTATAACATCATTAACACAGACAGGAGCAGAGGATTGTAGCCCGTGCAATTCAATCTCAAACATATCCCTTACTCTATTCGGCCAAACTTTACCTGAGTTTTGTTTTTTTTGTTTTTTTTGTTTTTTTTTTTGAGATACAGTCTCTCTCTATCACCCAGGCTGGAGTGCAGTGGAGCAATCTTGGCTCACTGCAACCTGTAACCTCCGCCTCCCTCAATCAAGAGATACTCCTGCCTCAGCTTCCCTAGTAGGTGGGATTACAAGCACACACCACCACATCTGCTAATTTTTGTATTTTTGGTAGACACAGGGTTTCACCATGTTGGCCAGGCTGGTCTCGATCTCCTGACCTCAGGTGATCCACCCACCTTGGCTTCCCAAAGTGTTGGGATTACAGGCATGAACCACCGCACCTGGCCCCCAGAGAACTTTTTATTGCTACAAATGTTTTAGGCATCCAGACTGAAATCTTGAACCCTCTCCAGACGGGGTTTCACCATGTTGGCCAGGCTGGTCTCGAACACCTGACCTCAGGTGATCCTCCCACCTCGGCCTCCCAAAGTGCTGGGATTACAGACGTGAGCCACCGCTCCCGGCCCAACTTCCTATTCTCACACTCTTTTGGTCCTCAAATCACTAATACCTGCTGTCTCTTCTTCCATATCCATTTCCCTAAAGTAGCTGATCACTGTGTTACGTAGCCCTGCATTCACTGACTTAACACATTCTAATTCAACTAACATATCCAGTATATTCAAATCCTCCAATATAGCAGATCCACCTTTTGGTCAGTTCTACCTAGGAAAAGTACATATTGGTGCCGTCATTCTGTGTGGCAATCTCTAAAGAGTGTCTTACTGTTTGGCTCGACAGTTTTACTTCTAGAACTTATCCTGAGGATATAACTAGAGATATAAACTTAAAAAATATATACAGCATTGCTTATAACTGGAAAATGTTGGAAGCAACATACATATCCAACAGCAGGCTGTTACAGACAGGCAATTTATTCTATCCTTATTACCAACACAATGTTGGTATTCTACACGATACCATTCCACCATCAAAAGTCTGGTTTAGCTGAATTTTTAATGGTTTAGGGAAACAACCACAGTACATTGCTAAATGAAAAAAAAAGTTTTCAAACCACTATGTTCAGTATAAAAGATGAACTCAATTTTTAAAATACACATAACAGAAATGTATTGACTTTTCAGGTATAATCAATGTATATACAAACATATGTATTTATAAAAATGTGGACAGACACTAGAAAAAAGTCTAGAAGGACCTATAATTTACGTCAGTAGTGTTTATTGCTAAATAGTAGAATTGTGGATTTTCTTCTGTATTGTACGCATTTTGTACAATGCAGAGCCATTGTTTCTAAGATGAGAAAAGAAGAGGAAATCAGGGTTATTTTTATAAAGGGTGTAGCACCTTGCGTAAGGTATATGCATACTGCTGAGAGGGGTTAGACAAACAATTGGAAGTGGATCCTGGAGGAGAGGCTGTTGAAGGGTGGCCTTTGAGGAAGGGCTGGAGGGCAGGAAGAGTGGTTTCTTCTGAAGGGGATGAGGCCTGGAATAGTCTTCCATTGCAAGGAAGGCGGCAAGGAGAGAGGAACATGGGCACTGAGAGCGGTGAGCAGTAAGGCTATGAAAGGAGGAATCCAGAAGCCAGGAATGCATGTGTCTTACCTGTTGATAATAAGAACCCACAAACCTTCATTACAAGGGCATCGATGCCCAGGAAGGATTGAAGGAGAGAGACAGATGAGCTCTGTCTGAGCTCCCTGTTCCTCTCCTGCTGACTTTGGTTTGGCTTCTCTTCTTTCCTAAGAGGAACCAACTTCTGCTCCTGCTTTGTCCTCCAGCCTTTCCTGAATTTTTTAAATTGTATGTTTTCCACTGTTTCGCTTTTTCCGTCCCCTCTTCTTGCCCAAAAGAATTGAAGTGGGAGGTGTGGCAGGGTCAGGTATGGTGGAGGAGAAGGGCAGGAGCAACCCTGAGTCCCCTCCCAATCACATCACTCATGCCCCTGCAATCCTGCTCCCTTCCATGGGCTCCGCCAAGCTGTCCCTGGTTCACTAGAGGCTGTGGCTTAAGGCAAAGCAATGGCAGCTTCCGTCAACTCAGGCAAGAAGGTGAGGCCAGGTTTGGGGACAATCTCATTAACGTTTCCCACAGCTCAGCCTGTGACATGCCTCCAAGGAAGGCCCCTGCTCCCACTCAAGCCTTTTTACATGCTTCTGACTGCAGAAAGTCTGATCAAAGCAACATGTGCCTGCTTCCTTCTCTTTAGCTGCCATATCAATCGCATCTTGGAGTCCCCGCGGGGAAATGCTCTGCTGGTTGGTGTAGGTGGGAGTGGCAAGCAGAGTCTGACAAGGCTGGCAGCTTTCATCAGCTACATGGATGTCTTCCAGATCACACTGCGGAAAGGCTACCAGATCCAGGACTTCAAGGTAAAAGGTCAGGCGGCTGCAGGGAGGAGGCTCAGCTTCCCTCCAACCAGCCACAGCTCCGTCATCCTTCACTCGTTCTCCAGTTCCCCTGTCCGGAGCCTCCCCTTCAATATCTGTCCATTTTGTCTTAGATTCTGGGCTGCCGACGTGAATGACTTTTCTCATTAGACTCAGCCTGAGAACAGTGGCCTTTCCAAAGTCTGCCTTTGGGAGACCCCAGGTGTCCTAGTTACGTCTGTGGGGCCTCCACTCTTGCTCAAATCAGAAGCACATCTATACCAAATTCAGCACACAGCTCACCTACAGTGGGAGCAGATAGATGGAATTCTGAAGGTCTGCTTGAGTTCCCTAAGAAATTCAGATTTTTAAAAGATGGGTCAGTAACCACTGGCCTCTGGGACCTTCAGTGACATATCCTGGTTTCAGACAGCCAGCACTTGGAGGCACGATGAGTGCTCTGGAAAGTAGAGAAAGACACTATATACAACCTTCAAAGGTCATTGTGTCCAGTCCCCTTCCTTTTATCCATGGCCACAACAGTCTTGGTAGGAAGTCACGGTGTAACTTCTATCAAGAGGCTGCTCTTGCTATTCCTGGAAGAACTCCAGCCAGCACTGAGCCAGTCCCACCCACTTGTCCTCATAATCTCTCAGCCAGTGACAGAAGAGGGAGGTGCTCACTTCTGCCCTAAAACCACAGCTCAGCCTCTCGACAACTGGCTGAATCTAAGGTCATACATCATGTTCACATTAGGTCTTTCTTTAGTGTTTCCAAAAGAGACATGATAGTGTGATAGGAATTACGCATTTACAGAATGAGCTGAGACTATGGGTCTCAACTTCTGCTCTATATGGGAATCGCTGGGCATCTAGAAAGAATACTGATGCCTGTGTCCCACCCGCCAATGTTCTGGTTTAACTAGTCTGGGGAATGGCCTTGGGCATCATGATTTTTCAAAGCATCCCCAAGATGATTCCCGTTAGGACTGAGAAACACTGTCTTAGATCACTTAGAGCATGCGGTGAGAACCATTGACCTAAAACGAAAATCAGTATCTTTAAAGGGGAGCTATTTGGACACTAAGGTAGCTCTGTGGTAAAGAAATGTGTGGAGTTGTTAGAAATAGCTGTGAGTAGTGTGAGAGAAAGAAAGGCAACATCAGGAACTGATGGCTGAGCCTGCGGAGGGTGATACAGCAAAGGAACTGAGATTGATCAAGCTGGATAAGTTCAGAACTTGGCATCCTAGCCCAAAATGTCATCCATCTGCAGTTTTCAATGGATATAATTTCCTACAGGTGATTGCATTTGTGTGTGTGTGTGTGCTTGTGTGCATGTGTTGCCCCAGTGTGTTTTTTTCAACAAGTGTTTTGCTGGAGCTAGTCATAAGAACACAAGAGGCCGGGCATGGTGGCTCATGCCTGTACTCCCAGCACTTTGGAAGGCTGAGGGGAGTGGATCACAAGGTCAAGAGATCGAGACCATCCTGGCTAACATAGTGAAACCCCGTCTCTACAACAAAAATATGAAAAGTTAGCCGGGCATGGTGGCACGCACCTGTAGAACCAGCTACTTGGAGGCTGAGGCAGGAGAATACCCTGAACCTGGGAGGCAGAGGTTGCAATGAGCCGAGATCACACCACTGAACTCCAGCCTGGGTGACAGAGCGAGAATCCATCTCAAAAAAAAAAAAAAAAAAGAACACAAGATCCTGCTAGCATAAAATATATTCATCCCCCATGCTGGTAGCCCCAAGTACATCACTCTCAGTCAAGACCAAGAGCAATGGCTTGCCTTCAGGAGCAGGTCATTCACTTGTATGAGGACGTAAGTAAGAGAGATAAATAGAGGATCACCTGTGGGCTTTGGAAAGCTGTAACCTCTTTGCACAGAGCAGGAGCTCCAGAAGCTTTACCTTAAAGCCTAATTTCTAAATCAACCTAAGAGAGGTACAGGAGCTACCACAGTTGTATGAATTAGAGGCCATCAATATGTAGTTTCTCTCGCCCACCTTTATTGGCACCGAAGCCTGCGAATGAGGCATAGTTTCCTGCCCACCAGTGCAAGATAGCACTCCCCCAGCTTCCCGTTGTCACCTTGCTTTAATTCCCATTCAAGCAGAGAAGAAAATGGTTCTATTTCTAAAGGATGGGTAGAAGTTCTCTTTCAAGGAGGCCTTCTTTTCAGAGATTTCTGATATTGACTGTTTCTACAGATGGACCTGGCCAGCCTGTGTCTGAAAGCCGGAGTGAAGAATCTCAACACAGTGTTCCTCATGACTGATGCCCAAGTGGCTGATGAGAGGTTCCTTGTGCTCATCAATGATCTTCTGGCATCCGGTAAGAGATTCCTTGCACTTGGTGTCACTGATAAATTCCCCCTGGAATCAGAGTTATACAAAGGTGAAGATTTGGTCCAGAGTCGGAAGAGCAAGGACATAGGAATGAGGAAGAAAACTGATACAGCCAAGGACTGGTTCATCGAGTCCCTTCTCAGCCTTGATGCTGGGCCTGCTGTCCTGTCTCTTTCATTCTTATTTCATTGCAAAACAGGCAGTAATCATGGGGCTCTCTTAGTGGGACTAGATCTGATTATGGCAAGAAGAGAGGGTGAAGAGCTTGGTGACGTGCTGAGTGCAGAGAGAAGGTGCTGTTCCCTCTCAGCTATCCAAATCAAAGAGAAACTAGAATGTGTGTAGTACTTGAGGAAGCTCAGGCTTTGGGAGGAAGATACACAAGAAGAGAGCATGCACACATAAAACTTACATGGTAGGGCAAGATGAGGTTACCAATGTAATTAACTAGTGATTTACAATCTCATTCGAGCAAAGTGGAAGCTCCACATAGTTTTCCTTGGTCCCCAAAAAACTTGACAGGGGGTGTGAAGTGCCCTGTGACGCTGTCTGTGCAAGACAGGACTTCAGTGGAAAGCTCAATGCTTGCTATTTTGTTGTCCCTCTTTAATTAGGAATTCAGTACTTACGCCAACAATCCCCTACAAAGAAAACTCACGCCTGTAATCCCAGCACTTTGAGAGGCCAAGGTGGACGGATCACCTGGTCAAGAGATTGAGACCATCCTGGCCAACATGGCGAAACCCTGTCTCTACTAAAAATACAAAAATTAGCTGTGCATGGTGGTGGGCACCTGTAGTCCCAGCTACTTGGGAGGCTGAGGCAGGAGAATTGCTTGAACCCGGAAGGTGAAGGTTGCAGTGAGCTGAGATTATGCCACTGCACTCCAGCCTGGGCAACAGAGTGAGACACTATCTCAATTAAAAAAAAGAAAAAAGAAAAAGATTTTAAAAATAAGAGATGAAGAGGCAGGGAGAAGAGATCAGTATGGTGGATACCATCCTCTGACCTACTCCCTCTATGTAAATTGGGTCTGTCTCCCCTTCTCTCTTATCAGGGCAGTGACAGGTCTACCATAATTACTTTACAAACTCTCATGCCCCCAACCAGAGATACAGAGGACACAGATAACTGGTAGTGGAACCTGTTGGTCACATCCCTGCTGTTGATCCAACATTCGTCTGGCTATTCCTCCTTTCAATCTCATCACTCCAACCTCAGCTGTCCATCATCCCAGAGTGGGTATGACCTGGTTTATCTGTCTTACCCATCATTGCTTTTCATATTTCCTATCTTGTCTCTACCTAGAACGAAGTCTTTCATATTTGGAGAAATCCCACTAATCTGGCAATAAGCATCTTCCCTCAAAGGTATATTGTTCCTGGACACTGTTACAGATATGCTCTGTCCTGCTCAGAGGCAATATCTCCAATGTTCTTCAGATCCAAGTGCAGGACTGAGACTGCAAAAGGCCTGTAATCCTAGCTACTTGGGAGGCTGAGGCAGGAGAATTGCTTGAGCCGGGGAGGTGGAGGTTGCAGTGAGTTGTGATTGGGCCACTGCACTCTAGTCTGGGTGACTGAGCGAGATTCTGTCTCAAAAAAAAACCAAAAAATTATATATACATCCAAGAATATGAGACAATGTAATGCATAAATTATGCATTTATATAAATATGTTTGTGTTTATATTAAAGAAAGAATATATTTTCCTGGCTGTTAAAACAAATGCATCATCTACAAAAACCACCTCTTCATCTCAATTGAGAAAACAGTCAGTGTACAAATGTTCCTGAACAAAATTTCTGCCTTCAGACTTCCAGCATCTTAACAGCCTGTCTCTCTCTCCACACTCCCTTCCCTGGCTCTGATTAAATACTCTTTAGTTTATAAAGTCCAAGGACCACAGTCACAAGTACCTTTCTCCATAGTCTATCTAGTATATATAGATATAGTAGTATATAGTCTACTATATATTGTAAGTAATATATTTTAGGATCGTTCCTGACAACCTCCAGGAAGTTCCTGGCTTTGGAATCATTGTCTGCTTCATATTTTGTGGCATTGCACCCCATGCCATCTTGCTGTCATTTTCATCAAGAGCCACTGGTCCCTAGTCCAGAGCGTGTACTAGCAGGCATTGTGAGCAACCTTTGGCTTCTTTCAGGTGAGATGGGTGTCCCAGGTTTCCTTACTGTGCTGGCTGCTAGCATTGCACTAATACCACCCTCATTCTCTTCCCTCCCTGCCCTGTTCAAGTTAGCTTTATATCAGAGAGTTTGCCTACCAACTCTTACACCTTTTCCCCTCCAATGCCACCATTTTTTCCTTTCTTAAATGCAATCTCTAACATCTCATCACCTTCTACAATAGTATTTAATCTACAACATAGCCTCATCTTTTATTATTCTACTAAATAATGAGAGAGGGATCCAACTTCCTCCTACCCCGAAGCTACCCTGAAGCCTAATTTCTAAATCAACCTGAGAGAATACAGCTTTAGAGATGTCGGGCGTGTTGCCAGCCTCACACCATTGTATTTCAATTGGCTATAATCCAGCCAGGTCACCTTTTCCTAAAATAATATCTGAGACACAAAGTTGTTACATTTTCACCAATTGAAATTTTATTCCTCAATTAAGTATTGATGATTTTACATTTACAAGACAACTTTTTTTTCAAGTGCAAATGGATTTCTAAACCCCTCTCAGTAAAAATGCAATCAGCCAGCTCCAAAGTCATGGAGTTTTAGGCCCCATTTTAAGGCTTCTATATATTCTTTAAGAAGAAAAAAAAAGGTAAGATTTGTGTATACATATTCAAGTGGAGATACAGTTAAGATGAACAGTTTTGTCTTCTAACCTACCCCCTTTTTTTCTTAACCTTTTCAGCAGGGAGAATTAGAGTATATCTTGGTTCTAACATTCCCTATCAAATAAGTAATTTCTGGCTGGAAAGTAACTGATTGCCAGTTCTGCCAAAGCTGCGGGGATGACTCAGAACCTCATTGTCTCCCAACTTTTTCAATTTTGTGGGGTTATGCAATGACTCCACCCTTGGATAACACAGTAGGGACTAGGAAACCATAACTTAGACTACCTTGCAATTAACTCATCCCTCTGTAGCTATGTACAAGTCCTACAAGGTTGGATATAAAGGTATAGTGAATGCAATTCTCTCCCAAAAACATCTCCCTCAGAAAACCAATGATCTCATGCCCTGGGCTGAGTTTCCTCTCACACTTCTTTATCTCACCATTTCACTTCTTGTTTTCCTGGCACCATGTCTAAAATCAAACCATGATAGTAATTTGGCTTATGAATCCCACTTCTGACACCAACTATAGCATTTCAGAACCCATCTTTATGCCAGTTGTATCTCAAATGAGTTATAGATGGACATGAAGAAATCTTACACACAAAGCAAAAATATTAAATTAGGTTCCTGGCTTAATTAGCAAAAGATATATATAACTGTATAAGAAGTAGAGTGGCTTCCCAGGGTAAGAGCAGATGAAACACATATTTGAGTCACTTCCCTTGGCTGCTGGGGTCCTTGATAGGGGTCATGCAACTGCTGGTGACACTGTGCATGAAATGTGAGTCCTTGCTGGATCTGAAAGGTTCATTACTTGCTATGTTCTTATTGACCTGTTATAATAATTCCTGAGGAAGGTGCACTGATCATCAAACCCAGGCCTTTAAGGAATTCTTACAAAACTTGTTCTCTTCAACCTTGACTCAAACTCAGCATCAGCAAGACCCCACTCTAACTTTAGAGGGGAAAAAAATCAGAATTATCCCATGGCTTTCCAGGAAAACACCTCTTCCTCCAGCTTTCCAGCCTTCCAGAAGGCCCATTTTACTCTGGCCCCTGCCAGTTAGCACTAGCCAGCTAAGAAAACCTAGTCAGCTCCCAGTGTGATGTTTCTTCCGCCCCTAGCTATGACAGATTTTATATTTTATTTTACTTTGGAATCCTATGTTATGTTAGGATTTTCCTTTTGCTTTCCAAAAGGCTGAATTGTTTTATTCAAAATTATAATTCATTTTCCTGTCCCAGGCTAGATGACTTTCTGTGTATTCATATATTCAATAATCATTTACTAAGAGTGCACGCTCAGTCACTAGGTACTGTGCTCGAAGATGGATAACATGTCGCCTCTGTGCAGTCTCGTAGAAGAGTTTATAACCAATGGGTTCCCTCTCTTCTAAAGTCATATTCTTCTTTATCTCTAAACCAAACTGTTCTTTTTCTATATCTGTGGGCCAAATCTCCTCTTAGGATCTAGAACATAAAAAGATCCACCTCATGTTCCAGGTGCTTTAAGATTAGAGCCAGGGTTGGTATGTTATGTTCAACACACATCCTATGAGAATGCAGAGCCCAGAAATGTTTATAACAGACTTGGCATTGGATTGTTCTCCTCTGGTGGCATCTGGAACTGGACTTCCTGAGGAGCCATCTATGCTGTTAAATAAATTGAATGGTGGCCCAGTTTCCCTAGAAAGAAAAAAAAAACAACAATAAAGTTGGGGCAAAAGAGCAACCATCAAGCATGCACTGATCCTCTAAGACATACTTAGTGGACTCATTAGATCTGCTCACCCCATGTGCCCTCAAACTACAGACAGTGGAACTTTAAACCAGGACCGGTTTGGTTCTCCAGCTGCAAAACAGAAACTCCCAAAGAGCAATGCAAAAAGAAGCGTGAGCAATCAGACTTTTCTTTTCCTTTTGTGGTAATAAACTGGTTTTTTTTTTTCTTGTGGAACCGAAGTCCTATACAAGTTACTCAAGAGACTTTGGTTCTGTGGATTCCCTACATTGCTAACCTCTTCCTTACCACCTATATCCGAGAGAAAATCTATTGCCACCAATTTTCCCCTTATCTATTTCTGAATCCGTATCTTCTCTATCCTCACTACCACTGGTTTTGCCTTCTTTTGCCTTGACAAATGCCAACAATCCTTAACTTATCTCTCTACTTCCCATGCTATCCCCACTCCAATCCATTCTCCTCACTGCTTTCAAAAGGGTCTGTCTCAACTATAATTCCTGGCCAGGAGCAGTGGTTTACACCTGTAATCCCAGCACTTTGGGAGGCCAAGACGTGTGGGTCACTTGAGCCCCAGAGTTCAAGGCCAGCCTGGGCAACACGGCAAAACCCTATCTCCATGAAAAGTACAAAGAGTATCGGGGCTTGATGGAGAGCACCTCAGGTCCCAGCAACTCGGGAGGCTAAGGTGGGAAGATCACTTGTGCCCAGGAGGTCGAGGCTGCAATGAGTTGTGACTGTGCCATTGAACTCTAGCCCGGGTGACAGAGCAAGACCATATCTCAAAACAAAGAAAAAAAACAAAAAGAAAAAACCACTGTAATTTTTTTTTATTAGTTCCCAACTGGTTGCAGAATGAATTCCAAGCTCCTTTGTCTGGTTTTCTTCCTTCCTTACTAGTCTCACTTCCCACATTGTGATCTAGTGATTCCTGATTCCTTAAGGTAACACGTTGTGCTACTTCCTGACATTGTTAATTACTTAGGTCGTTCCTTTTGAACCTCAAGTCCTTCTTTGTCTGGATTAACTTCTACCCACAGTAGAATACCTACCTTGAGTGTTCCCTCTCTAGAAAATCTAGAGACAGATCCACTGTCAGTCTTAGGAACGAGTTTCCCCATGTTTCTACAGCACTCAATAGCTGCACGTACCACCACTGCATTGAAACGAGATTGCAAATTTATGAAAGGCAGAGATTATTGTTTGTTGTTGATCACAATCCAGAAATACAAAAAAAAAAAAAGAAGAAGAAGAAGAATTAAACACCTACTTCCCAGTTTAGGAAATAAAATAACACTGATGTAACTATTGTTTCATGTATCCATGGGAAGAGATCACCAAACAGGCTTTGTGTGAGCAACATGGCTGTTTATTTCACCTGGGTGCAGGTGGGCTGAGTCCGAAAAAGGAGTCAGCAAAGGGTGGTGGGATTATCATTAGTTCTTATAGGTTTGGGAATAGGTGGTGGAGTTTTGGGGGCAGGGGGTGGATCTCACAAAGTACTTCTCAAGGGTGGGGAGAATTACAAAGCACCTTCTTAAGGGTGGGGGAGATTACAAAGTACATTGATCAGTTAGGGTGGAGCAGAAACAAATCACAATGGTGGATTGTCATCAGTTTAGGCTATTTTCACTTCTGTGGATCTTCAGTTGCTTCAGGCCATCTGGAAGTATACGTGCAGGTCACTGAGGATATGATGGCTTAGCTTGGGCTCAGAGGCCTGACAGCTATTACTCTGTGCAGAGTCCGTTTTTTCATCATTTGTATTGTCAGTTCTTAATACATCTCCCGGCCCATAATTGACATTCAGGAGGTACTTCTTTAAGTAAAGCCGGTAACAGCATGAGAATGATGTGCCATCTCATATGTTAAATATTACGATTGGACAGTTGCTTTGGAAAGTTTTCCAGCAGTGAAGAGAGAGGGACGGGGTACTGAAATAGCCTCCACACTCCCTTGCTTTTTCTCCTTTAAGAATAGGGAAATGTTTTTTAAACTATCATGTCTAGATAGGGTCGAAGTCCTTACACCAGTGTGAAGTGGGGAATCTAACCCTTAGCTTCACCCTTTTTATTGCCAAGTAACTAATCCATGTTAAATGATCAGGATCTCTTTCCTGAAAAGCAGCTGGGGTCTTTAAGGAGTTCTGTACTAACATACAGAAGATGGTGAGTAGTCTGGCTTCCAAAATATTAGAATATTTCAATACTATTTCTAATTCCAAGTACTGCATGAAGCCTGAAACTACTTGGAGTTAGAAATAGCGTTTCCCAACTGTAGGTCTCAGGAGGAAACTTCTCAAATATTTAAATAGCCTCTGCCCCTGTTCACATCACAGAATCCCCTCCGGCAATTCAGTTTCCTGCTTTCAGCATGACTACCTACATCACAAAACAAGTGATGAGAATATTGTCAAGAGGCATTATAGGAACAAATGTGAAAATGCAAATTTTTGTTCCTAATTCAGAGATGTTTATCCCCAGCTACTCCATCCGATGGTCTTCTTCTTAAAGGTTCTAGGGATCTTGTGACAAATACCACCATCATATGGCATGGAAAATGTCTCTAAGTGGCCCAGGTGCTTTCAACATCTTGGAATTAAGAGTATTAATAAACCAGGGTCAGCAAATTTCTTCTATAAAGTGTCAGGAAGTAAATGTTTTAGGCTTTGCAGATCACACAGTCTGTCACAAGTGCTCAGCTCTGTCTTTGTAGGGCAAAAACAGCCATAGATAATGTCAGGCCTCTGAGCCCAAGCTAAGCCATCATATCCCCTGTGACCTGCATGTATACATCCAGATGGCCCGAAGCAACTGAAGATCCACCAAAGAAGTGAAAATAGTCTTAACTGATGACAATCCACCATTGTGATTTGTTTCTGCCCCACCCTTACAAAGATCAATGTACTTTGTAATCTCTCCCACCCTTAAGAAGGTTTTTTATAATCTCCCCCACCCTTAAGAAGATTCTTTGTAATTCTCCCCACCCTTGAGAATGTACTTTGAGAGATCTACCCCCTGCCCCTAAAACGTTGCTCTTAATTCCACCGCCTATCCCAAAACCTATAAGAACTAATGATAATCCCGTCACCCTTTGCTGACTCTCTTTTCGGACTCAGCCCGCCTGCACCCAGGTGAAATAAACAGCCTTGTTGCTCACACAAAGCCTGTTTGGTGGGCTCTTCACACGGACGTGCGTGAGACAGATAATACCTAATGATCCTGGCTATGGTCAATTAAAGCTTATTTATGAACAGTAAAAATTGAACTTCACATAATTTCCACATTCCATTAAATATTATTATTTAAACTTTCAACACATGCTAAATATCATTTTATTTTTTTTTACCGGTTTTCTTTCACTCCTATTTTTATCAGAAGAGGCTGAAATGAGTCATTCTATTAGTAAGATCTTGATTTTGACAAATTATAGTATGGGAATTTTATATGCATGCCATTATCTATCTCAAAGAATAGAAATTAAATAAGTTGGTACAATTAAGGGAAAACAGTAAATGATCACTTTCATGGTAATTCATTTTTTTATTTCGACCTTTTAAATGATTAAAGCTAATTAGTATGAAACTCTTAGTAGACTCCTAATTGGTTTAGTGCTGTCAAACCATGAAGGCCATAATTTGTTGGAAAGTTGGCGTGAGTTGCCTCCAGATACAGTCGTTCAAGAAAGTGCAGCAGCTTCAATGACTGATACAATCACAATTACTCACACTCTGATTATTACTGATCATCTGCCAGACCACTTACTTTGAGCACCTCACCAAAGTCCATAAGAAAGTGGGATGGGCGGGGAATGGTGGCTCACGCCTATAATCCCAGCACTTTGGGAGGCCGAGGCAGGTAGATCACAAGGTCAGGAGATCAAGACCATCCTGGCCAACATGGCGAAACCCCATCTCTACTAAAAATACAAAAATTAGCTGGGCATGGTGGCGTGCGCCTGTAGTAGCTGGGACTCCAGCTACTTGGGAGGCTGAGGCAGAATTGCTTGAACCTGGGAGGCGGAGGTTGCAGTGAGCCAAGATCATACCACTGCACTCCAGCCTGGTGACAGAGCAAGAGTCTGTCTTAAAAAAAAAAAGACGGCCAGGCGCGGTGGCTCACGCCCGTAATCCCAGCACTTTGGGAGGCCGAGTCGGGCGGATCACGAGGTCAAGAGATCGAGACCATCCCGGCTAACACGGTGAAACCCCGTCTCTACTAGAAATATTAAAAAATAATAATAATAAAAATAAAAATAAATTTTAAAAAAAGAAAAAAGAAAGTGGGATGTAACATGGTCCCAATGACTTCTTTCATTGCTAACACTCCTGTGATGCTAACATTTCTGTCAGTTACAGAAGAAGGAAAAAGCATGTGTGAACAGCTTTAAAAAAAACTTTTACAAAAGCATCATGTTGGTGAAAAATAGACCGCATTAAAGAAGAACTTGTATATGATTCCAGTCCCAGATAACTTCAACAGCTACCTAAAGACTTGTTCTAGAAATGGGAACATTTTGCTTTTCTGATACCCATTGCTTTTCTGGAGTGAACCACGTTCACCTTGACATCATATCCAGTGTTTGCAACTTTTTAGCTATAGTATTTCCTTCGTTCTTACCTCCCTCAATCTCATCTTTTTCATTGAGAAAACTGATGTCATTTAGTTTGGACCTCACAGCTACTTTATACCTCACAGTCTGTCTCCATTATTATTATTCTTATTTTGCAGTTTTCTCTTTTCCTCCAGTATTACCATTCCTCCTTTCCAAGGCCAACTTTTTGTCTGAGCTAGGAGCCCACCCCTAGTTCCTAATTCAGAATTCTTCTCTATTCCATCTTTTCTTTCAATTTCTGACTCTCCCTCTTCTCCACTTTCAAACATAGCCCATTATCTCCATCCTGAACGTTTTTAAATTAATTTTCTTTGACTTGAAGTGACAGCCAAACAACAATCCTAGAACCTTCCCCAGACAAAATTCTCAAAAGAATAAAATTTACGGTTTTCACATTTTCCCGTTGTGTTTTTTGTATTTCCTATTTCCTTACAAAATAATTTGGACATTCTAAACACAATAAAACAAACACTTGTGTAATTATGAATAATAATGCAAAATAGAAAATTTTATTGTGCATCTGCAAGGGTTTCTTTCCAAAAGGTGTCCAATACCTAGATTACTAGTTTGTCTGATGTGTACATTTCAACTTTACCAAAAAGTGCCAAATTGTTCTCCATAGTAGTCATACACTTGTCTCTGGCCAGTAGTGCATGAACACCTGTTTCTGTCTAACCTCATCAATATTTGGCTTAGCTGACATATTAATTTTTGCCAGTAAGCATGAAATTAAATCCTATTATTTTCCTTTCCCTTTTCACTGGTGACACTGAGCATCATTTCGAGCGTTTATTGGCTCTTACTGCTTCTCTTCTTCTTCTCTTTTTTTTTTTTTTTGGTTTTTTTTTGATACGGAGTTTCTCTCTTGTTGCCCAGGCTGGAGTGTGCAATGGCTCAATCTTGGCTCACTGCAACCTCTGCCTCCCAGGTTCAAGTGATTCTCCTGCTTCAGCCTCCTGAGTAGCTGGGATTACAGGCATGCACCACCTTGCTTGGCTAATTTTTTGTATTTTTAGTAGAGACGGGATTTCTCCATGTTGGTCAGGCTGGTCTCGAACTCCCGAACTCAGATGATCCACCTGCCTTGGCCTCCCAAAGTGCTGGGATTACAGGCGTGAGCCACAGCGCCTGGCCTTACTGCTTCTCTTCTATGTGTTGCCTATTTATACAGTTTGCACTTTGGATCTTTTGCTTTTTGTCTTTTTCTTATGAAGTTCAGACATTCTTTACATGTTTTTGATATTTAGATTTTTTTGTTCATTATATGGACTGTAAATATCTTTTGGAAGTCTATATCTGACTTTTGTTGTGCCAATTAAGTTTTAATATTGTAATCGTCTTTTTTCTGTGCTTTTTGTGCTCTGTTTCACAAATGTTGTTTTATCCCAATGCCATAAAAATAATTGCCTGTGGTTTTTCAATTATCACTGTTTTACTTTTCATATGTATGTCTTTATTCACCTGGAAATTACTTTTACATAGTAATCTAATTATGTTTTTATATCAATATTGAATTATCTTAACATAACTTACTAATTAGTCCAGCCCTTGTCTGCCTCGTGATTTTTTTTTTTTTTTTTTTTTTTTTTGAGACAGAGTCTCTCTCTATAGCCCAGCCTGGAGTGCAGTGGCGCAATCTCAGCTCACTGCAACCTCCGCCTCCCGGGTTCAAGCGATTCTCCTGCCTCAGCCTCCTGAGTAGCTGAGACTACAGGCGCCTACCACCACGACCAGTTAATTTTTGCGTTTTTAGTAGAGACAGGGTTTCACTATATTGGCCAAGCTGGTCTTGAACTCCTGACCTCCTGATCTGCCTGCCTTGGCCTCCCAAAGTCCCTGCCTCCTGATTTTTCATATCAATTTCCTGTTTATATCTGGATCCATTTCTAGGTGTTTTACTCATTGTTCTATTTATTCACCCCAGTGTCAATTTCACATTGTTTTAACTAAGATAACTTCATAAGGAGACTTGATTTCTGGTGGAACAAATCACTCTTTCTGGTTCTTTCTCAACAATGCCATTTTTCATCCTTTGCTTTTCTGTATCAATTTTAGGAAATATTTGTCAGAATTAAGAGAGAAACCGATTTGATTTCTTATTGAAATTGCATTTTTGGGAAAGCGGTGATACCTCATCATCCCTCCATGAACTCAGTATTTCTCTCCATTTATTTCTGGTTTCATTTATTCCCTTCAATAGTATGCTGTAGCTTTCACATGAAGATCTGGCTCGTCCCTTTGTATATTTATTACTTACCTGCTCTGTGAGGGGTTTTTTTGCTGTTTTAATTGATAACTTTTCAATTAACAATTTGTTTTTGCTGAGGTACAAAATGTGATTTCCTTTCCAGTATTAATTTTCTATCCAACAAGCTTGTTGTTAAATGCTCTTATGAGTTCCGGTTGTTTATGTGAATATTCTCTTAGATTTTCTAAGTAGAAAATTAGATTTTGAACAGTAATAGTTTTATTACATCTTTAACTATCCTTACACATTTTATTTTTTTCTTCACTTTTTGCACAATTTGTAGCCTCCTATATAATGATGACTAGAAAACACCATAGCAGACATATTTGTCATATTCTTGATTTGAAAGAGAATATTTTATTTTACTATTAGGTATGTTTGCTGTAGGTTTGGGGGTGATATCTATTATTAAAGAGAAAACTCATTTATTGCTAGTTTGCTAGCAGTTTTTAGAAACCTTACGCATCCATTTCAATGTCATATTGTTTTACTTTGTTAATCAATTAATGTAGTAAATTATTTTCATAGTTTTTTTTCTAGTATTTCTCCTTGCATTTCCAGGACAGGGTTTACGCTTGGTCATCATATACTAATTTATACATATTTAGTTGGGATTTTAAAAATTGTTATTCATCAGGGAGATTAAGCATATAATTTTACTTTCACATACTGCATCATTAATACAGTGTTTTCATTTAACTTTCAGATTTTTTGCCAATCTGGTAAAAAATAATAATAATAATAAGGTGTAGTTTTAATATACATTTTCATTACAAGTGAGATTGACTGTCCTTGTTCATTAACCTCATTTGTACAAACAAAAAGTAACTAAGTGTAGTTTTGATGTATATTTCTGTTATTATGAGTGAGGTGAAGCATCTATTAATGTTCAACAGAAATTTTTATTTCCTTCACCGTGAACTTTCTTTTCATATCCTTCACCTCATCTATCTATTGAATTATTGATTTTTTCTTTATTTGTAGAGAATTTCTTTACATATTAAGATTAACCATTTTACTATAACATATTTTCTTAGTTTATTCTTTGTGTTTTGCTCTTATTGCTATACTTTGCCTGTGATATTTTTGTCATGAAATATTTTTATTTTTCTGCAGTCAGATTGATCAATTTTTTTTTTTTTTTTTTTTTTTTTTTGAGACGGAGTCTCGCTCTGTCACCCAGGCTGGAGTGCAGTGGCTGGATCTCAGCTCACTGCAAGCTCCGCCTCCCGGGTTCACGCCATTCTCCTGCCTCAGCCTCCCGAGTAGCTGGGACTACAGGCGCCCGCCACCTCGCCCGGCTAGTTTTTTGTATTTTTTAGTAGAGACGGGGTTTCACCGTGTTAGCCAGGATGGTCTCGATCTCCTGACCTCGTGATCCGCCTGTCTCGGCCTCCCAAAGTGCTGGGATTACAGGCTTGAGCCACCGCGCCCGGCCAATTTTTATACATTCATGAAATTTATTTTTCTTTTAACACAGGTTGATTCAGATACAGTTAGAAAATCCTTCCCCACTCAGAGATTATTTCCCCCATTTTTTCTCTTATTTTCCTGTCTTTTTTTAGTTAAATCATTGATCCAGTTGGCATTTACTCTAGTGTGCTGTATAAGATCAAGATCTGGCCAGGTGCGGTAGCTCATGCCTGTAATCCCAGCACTTTGGGAGGCTGAGGCGGGTGGATCACCTGAGGTCGGGAGTTCGAGACCAGCCTGGCCAAACATGGTGAAATCCTGTCTCTACAAAATTACAAAAAAATTAGCCAGGCGTGGTGGCGCATGCCTGTAATCCCAGCTACTCGGGAGGCTGAGGCAGGAGAATCACTTGAACCTGTGAGGCGGAGGTTGCAGTGAGCTGAGATTGAACCACTGCACTCCAGCCTGGGCAACAAGAGCAAAACTCTATCTCAAAAAAAAAAAAAAGAATAAAAATAAAGATCAAGATCTAACCATAATCTTTTCAGATCCCAGTTTTCCCAATGTAGTACCATATATTGAATAGTTCATCTTTTCCCCGTCAATTTAAGGCGTGCTGCCTATCGTGTACTAAATACCATGAAGCCATTCTACTTTCTCCCCATTTTCTCTCATAAACAGTGATAGCTTGCTCTTGTTAAATATATGGACCTATCTGTATGTTTGTTATGGCCCTTTTTACTGGGGGTCTTATAGCTATTTTTGATCCTATTAGCCATGTTTCCTGCTAAATATTAAACTCCTGGAGGGCACAATACAAAAAGGGCAAAACAGTAGTTAGGAAATAAATGCTTTGAGCAAAAGAAGAGAAGACAGTTGAAGGCTCTTGTGCTGCCAACTGTCTACCTCAGGACAAGAGGGTACCCTACCCTCTGTTCCAATCATTAACATACTCATTCTCCTGCCCTGGGTTTGGAGTAGACATGGTGTCTGTCCAGCTTCACCAGCAAAAGAGTTGGTACGTGGCCTAAAAACCACTGACCTGTGTCCCAAGGTAGGATAACTTCCCATGTCTGATTGCATCATTTAGTGAGATGCCAAGGCTGCCTATCTGTGCTCCATTTTTTCCCAGGGGAGATACCAGATCTCTACTCTGATGATGAAGTCGAAAACATCATAAGCAATGTGAGGAATGAAGTCAAGAGCCAGGGTCTGGTTGACAACAGAGAGAACTGTTGGAAGTTCTTTATAGATCGGGTCCAGCGACAGCTGAAGGTAAAGAGCCTTTACTGACAGGGGCAGGCAGAGACCCGAGATGATTCATGGGAGCTTCCATTGATATTTCGGGCACAACTGTTCTTATTGTCTAGAGTGGGTGGTGAGTGTGCGGCACCCTTCTCAGCCTGAGCACAGTTGCCAGGACACCCTTCTCATCTGCTTTAAGGGCAGCAGCATCCCGTGTGGATCATGCAGTCTCAGCATTTTTGATCTCTTGGCTGGTGAGGCTGGCTAGCATTTACAGATATTGTCTCTGTTGGATGTACTTCCCAATCTTCCGGGAGCTAGAGAACCCAAGGCCATCTCTGCCTCTCTGTGAGTATTTCTCTGATGCCTTCCTGGTTCTCCCCACCCTTCTGACTTCTCAGGTGACTCTCTGTTTCTCCCCTGTGGGGAACAAGCTAAGAGTCCGCAGCAGGAAGTTCCCAGCCATTGTGAACTGCACAGCCATCCACTGGTTCCACGAGTGGCCTCAGCAAGCATTGGAGTCTGTCAGCCTCCGCTTCTTGCAGAACACAGAGGGCATTGAGGTGAGAGGGAAAAGGAGACACTCCTAAAGGTCCTTCCCAGATGAGGGTACAACGAACTCCATGTCCAGGATGTCAGGGTTAAAGATCAAGCTTGGAGCATAGGTTTCCACATGGTGGAGGAATGGGTGGGGTGAGGGGTGAGCCTCTAATCTTCAACAGGAGATAATCTTTTCATTTCTTGCTCTTTGGTTTTAGCCCACAGTAAAGCAGTCAATTAGCAAATTCATGGCCTTTGTCCACACAAGTGTCAACCAAACATCCCAGTCTTATCTGAGCAATGAACAGCGCTACAACTACACAACTCCCAAGTCCTTTCTGGAGTTCATCAGACTCTACCAGAGCTTGTTGCACAGGCACAGAAAAGAGCTCAAGTGCAAGACAGAGCGGCTGGAGAATGGGCTCCTGAAGCTGCACAGCACCTCCGCCCAGGTGAGCAATGTCCCACTCCCTCCACCTGCAGGGGAGTTGGAGCCGAAGCAGCCTTTTCCAGTGAACTGGAGGGATCACAATCAAGATCTGAAAAATATTTATGGTTTTCCAGGGACTCCCATGTCATCAGTGTCTATTATGTTCTCATGTATTGCTTTCATCCCTTTTTTCTCTACATTGTAGGAGAGCTTTTCAAGTTTATTCTTATCCATAGTAACAGTATCCTTACCACCAGAAACAGTACCAAAAGTTCAGACTGGGCCGGGCGCGGTGGCTCAAGCCTGTAATCCCAGCACTTTGGGAGGCCGAGACGGGCGGATCACGAGGTCAAGAGATCGAGACCATCCTGGCTAACACGGTGAAACCCCGTCTCTACTAAAAAATACAAAAAACTAGCCGGGCGAGGTGGCGGGCGCCTGTAGTCCCAGCTACTCGGGAGGCTGAGGCAGGAGAATGGTCTAAACCCGGGAGGCGGAGCTTGCAGTGAGCTGAGATCCGGCCACTGCACCCCAGCCTGGGCGACAGAGCAAGACTCTGTCTCAAAAAAAAAAAAAAAAAAAAAGTTCAGACTGAGTTCCCCAGCAGAAGTGCATATCCCCCACTCAGGTCTGATCCACCCTCTCTCATTGCTGCTGGAATCCCCTGAAGCACGTCTTCCCTCTTCCTCTTTGCAATTTCTTCCTTTTCCTCTCCAATTCACTTCCCTTCCGTCCTCAAAACCAAAAGAAATGAATGGTGAAAGGAAATGGGAAATGGCTGCAGGGTTATACCATTTTTGTTTGTTTTGGCTTATTCCGTTATTTGTCAAAGAGCCATTGGAACCTCAGTTTTTCAAAAAGTCCTGTCTCATTTCATGCATCTCTAAGTGGTTATCTATCTCTATCTGACTAGTTGGCCATTGAAAGAAGGTGCCTTTCGGCCGGGTGCGGTGGCTCACACCTGTAATCCCAACTTTGTGGGAGGCCAAGGCAGGCGGATCCTGAGGTCAGAAGATTGAGACCATCCTGGCCAACATGATGAAACCCCATCTCTACTAAAAATACAAAAATTTTCTGGGCATGGTGGCGGGCGCCTGTAGTTCCAGCTACTCAGGAGGCTGAGACAGGAGAATCACTTGAACCCGGGAGGTAGAGATTGCAGTAAGCCAAGATCACGCCACTGCAATCTAGCCTGGATGACAGAGTGAGACTCCGTCTCAAAAAAAAAAAAAAAGAAAGAAAAAAAAAGAAAGAAGGCCCCTGTCATCCTGTCCTTGTTATGTTTTTCTGTTTACTCCTCCAAATGGAACAGGTTTATTTCAGTCAATTTGCTCATCTTCCCTTGGGAGTTGGGGCCAACTCTTGCAGCTGCTTCGCCTCTGCTCACGCCCATCAAATACTGCCTCCTCGATGACCCCTTTCTATTTTCTCTTCTCCAGCAGCAGAGCCAGCCTCTCATTAAGGTGGTGAAATTTCATGAATTTGCACAATTAAACTGAAATCGTGATCCACCTAATTCTTGGACATCATGTGTTCCTGTAGTTATCTGAGCCTTTCATTTTGCCTGTGGAATTGTTCTATTGAACTTTCTCCTTTTGGCTTGTCCTTTTGCCCCTCTTCAGTTTCTTGATTCAGAAGTATTAAATGTACCTAAAGGATTTAAGTTCATTTAGTGGGATGCAGTGAGCCCTCGCAATCTATACACGTAGTCTTTCTTCTGCTCAGGAAATGGTCCTTCTGTGATACGGTTTCGCTCGTCAGATCTGGTCTCTCCTCTGGGAGCAATAGTCAGTTGGATGGGGTCCCCGTGCCCCGTATCTATTACGTTCTCATGTGTTGCTTTCATCCCGTTGGCTTTTTTTCTCTACATTGTAGGAGAGCTTTTCAAGTTCACCCTCACCAATACTAATTTAATAGTGTGTAATATTGCTTCTGCTTCTTAGGCTTGCAATGAAGACTTTAATTATGCCATTGAATTTTTAATTTCCTAACAACCATTTCTCATTTTATCCTTTCTTTTTTCAATGCATCCTATTGCTTTTTTATTTCGGCCTGTTTTTCTGCTACAGTTTCACAGAAACTATCCTATTGATAATGCCAAACAGGTTCCTCCATGTTTTTCCTAGGTCTGGTAATGGATCATTTTCAGTTTTTTCTTATTCTATTTCCCCTTCCCCTTCCCCTTCCCCTTCTCCTTCTCCTTCTCCTTCTTTTTCCATGCTATTCCATTCTTTGCTCTGTAGTTTTATATAGACCTTTTTTTCTTCTTTATTTACCTTCAGGCAACATGGGATCAGTTCAAACTCAATGTTTGCCAACAAATGGCATGTGCAAGTTATCTGTGATACCCCTGTCTTTCCCTTCGTATGATGATGAAACCCCTTCTTAGGATCCCAGTTCAGGGCAGGGTAAGCTACACAGATCCCAGTCTAGGTCCTAGGAGTTTACTTTTGCTATAGAAAGGTAACATCTTTTCTCCTGATCACTTTCTGTTTGTTTCAATCTCTGAATCCGTAGCAAACGGCATAGAATACAATCTCAGAATGCAGTACTACCAGATTTTTAAAAACATCTTCCACCTCCCCATTGTCCTTCCTCTCTTCACCACCTATCACGCCCTCACAACATTCTCCACCAGCCCTGTTCTCCCTCCTATCTATTTATCCTCTGGGAATTGCTGGCCCATCTGTGTGAAGAATGGTTGCCAGGAAGTAAGGGATAGTAAGAATACTTTGATCATGGGGCAGAACCCAGTATTCTCTTTTGTACAGAGCCTGGGTCTTTGAGCAGAGACTGTAGAAAGCACAGTTTCTGTGTTACTGTTTTAGGTGATCTCTATTTAACAAGGAGATGCCTGGCTATCCCATTAAGTGACTCCAGCTCTAGCTGCACACAGTGGAGAATCCTCCCAAGTCCTGGTCTTGCCAGGAGCCAGTACAGGTTCTTGTCTTTGCCACACAAAAGAATTTGAAGGCAAGACCAAAGTGATAGTATGTAAGCTTTATGCACACACTCAAGAGAGGAATGCCGGCATGCTAAAAAGAACAAGCCACGCCCAACATGGAGGGCTCACATACTATACGGAAAAGCATAATGAAGGCACAAAATATTCTATAATAAGGGAAGAGTTTTCTGGGAAATAGGCATGCAATTCCCTGAATCAGGACTTTTCTTGACTAAATATGGTTCATCTGAAACTATCGTAGTGTCAGGTGCATGATGGGAGTGGGAGGTTTCCCCATGGAAATTTTATGGTAATAGGGACATAATGAAGCCAAGGGTTGACAGCTGGTCAGGTTTTTGGCCATCTTGGATTTAACCAGTTTCAGCTGGTTTCTTCTTTGTTACATTCTTTTCTGTGCCTAAAGCAGGATGTGTGCAATCTGTCTTTATTGTTAAGCCTGTTAGAGCAGTTCCTTTCTACTAGGGGGTGGGTCTTTGTGCTAACCTGTTTGGCCTCGTTTGCATTGCTTTTAGTTGCCTGCAAGTAATCATGCCGATTGCCTGCTAACTGCCTGCCTCATTGGCATCAGATTCAGCATCTGAAACCATCAACAATGACCTTCTTATGTTATATTCTCTACTTCAATGAATGATACTTCCATCTATCCAGTTCCCTAGGCTGGAAGCTGGGGGGTAATTTTAGACTCTTCCCTTTCCTCAGTTCCCACCTTTAAAAATTAATAAATTCTCTATGTTTTCTAAATATCTCTCAATTCTGTCCTCTTGAGTCTTTCCTTCCTTCCTTCCTTCCCTCCTTTCTTCTTTCTCTCTTTCTCTTTCTCTCTCTCTCTCTCTTTCTCTCTTTCTCTCTTTCTTTCCTCACTGTATCGCCCAGGCTGGAGTACAGTGTCGTGATCTTGGCTCACTGCAACCTCCGCCTCCTGGGTTCAAGCAGTTCTCCTGCCTCGGCCTCCCCAGTAGCTGGGACTACAGGTACCTGCCACCATGCCCAGCAAATTTTTGTATTTTTAGTAGAGATGGGGTTTCCCCATGTTGGCCAGGATGGTCTCGATCTCTTGACCTCAAGTGATCCACCCGCCTCAGCTTCCCAAAGTGCTGGGATTACAGGTGTGAGTCACCATGCCCAGCCAAGTCCCTACTTTCAACGTCTTGATTTACACCTTCTTACCTGGATGATTTCAACAAACTGAACTCTCAATCCAGCAGCACCCACTATGTGAGGCCGTTCTTGCATTGCTATAAAATACCTGAGGCTGGGTCATTTATAAAGAAAAGAAGTTTAATTGACTCACAGTTCTGCTGGCTGTACAGGAAGCATTAACACTGGCATCTGCATGGCTTCTGTGAAAGCCTCAGGGAGCTTTTACTGATAGAGGAAAGTGAAGGGGGACTAAGCATCTTACATGGTAAGAATGAGAGTAAGACCAAGAGTTGGAGAGGAGGTGCCACACACTTTTAAATGACCACATCTCACAAGAACTCACTCTCACAAGGACAGTACCAAGGGGATGGTGCTAAACCATTCATGAGACCTATACCCCATGTTCCAGTCACCTCCTGCCAGGCCCCACCTCCAACATTTGACAATTTGACATGACATTTCTCAGGGACGTATATTCAAACTCTATTACCCACACAGGCGAAAGTTCTTGGGATCATCCTTGGTTCTTCTTCTTCTTTTTTTTTTTTTTTTGAGACGGAGCTTCACTCTATCACCCAGGCTGTAGTGCATTGGCACAGTCTCGGCTCACCGCAACCTCTGCCTTCCAGGTTCAAGTGATTCTCCTGCCTCAGCCTCCCAAGTAGCTGGGATTACAGGCATGTGCTACCATGCCTAGCTAATTTTTGTATTTTTAGTAGACACGGGGTTTCATCATATTGGTCAGGCTGGTCTTGAACTCCTGACCTCAGGTGATCCACATCCTTGGTTCTTCTTCCTCTCCTCTTACTCTCACACCCATACCCAAACCATGAGAAGATCACTATTGACTCTGACTTCAAAATATGCCCAGAATCCCACCATGTCTCACCCTCTTCAAAGCACTGCTGCTGAGTCACGGATATCTTTTACCTTCATAGCCACAAGACCCTTCTAACTAGTTTATTTGCTTCTACTCTTGCCCCCTCTGTAGTCTATTCTCAGCTGAGCAGCCAGAGTGGTCAATTTAGAACATAAATCAGAGGCTGGCCGTGGTGGCTCACACCTGTAATCCCAGCACTTTGGGAGTCCAAGGCGGGTGGATCACCTGAGGTCAGGAGTTCAACACCAGCCTCACCAACACAGTGAAATCTTGTCTCTACAAAAATATAAAAATTAGCCAGGCACAGTGGCGTGTGCCTGTAATCCCAGCTACTCGGGAGGCTGAAGCAGGAGAATCACTCGAACCTGGGAGGCAGAGGTTGCAGTGAGCTGAGATTGTGCCATTGCACTCCAGCCTGGGCAACAACAGTGAAACTCTGTCTCAAAAAAAAAAAAGATAGTGCCCGAACAAAGTGGGCACTCATTAAATATTTGTTGAATGAATAAATTACTGAATGAATAGCATTCTGTTTAGTTCCCCAGACCGTGTGCTAGTGGCATCCTAGACCAGCACTACCCTTGCATATTTCTGCATCCTTTTCTTCCTCAGTTCTACCACACTGTACCCTAGAGTCCAACAGTACTCTTGCAGTGCCCCCAAAACTCTACAACTGGTTCACATCTCTGTATCTTTACATGTGCCCCCACCTTGTCATCACTTCCAAGACCTGAACAATTTGTTCCCCGCTGCTCCAGAAGCCCTTTCTAAACTCTGAGCAGTTATGCATTCCCTTCTCTCTGGTTCCATCCTTGAATTACGTCTCCTCTCCTGCATCTATCAAGCTCTGCTGCTATTAGTCCTTCAAGGGCAGAGACCAGGATTCATTTATCTTTTAGCATCAGGAACTGACACATGGCAAGCACCCTACAAATGGGAGAATAAATGGATAGGTGAATAGATGATGGGTGGAGAGGCAAATTAACATTGATCAGTCCCAACATCACCTGCGAGCTCAGAGTGGGGGTGGGGGATAATTCTCGGCAATATTGTGCACATGGTATTCATTCCATAAACACTTAGCAATGGTTATAGTAATGACTCTTCTAGTAAAAATGGTATCTATGGTTCCTATCTCTGTAATAAACTCTTAATCTGCAGTTGTTCCTTTGGTATAAAAAGACCGAAGTATACCATGAAAATAGTGGTATAAGGCTAAGGACTTGAGTTATTTTGTGTTGGTATCCTACTGCTTGATTATGAGAGGTTTTGATGCTAGTAATCTGGTGGGAGGAGACAAAATGAATGTTATGGCCTTAGCTCAGATAAAAGACAAATCTATTTAGCAATGATAATTGTGTTAGAAGTAGTAATGATAATTGGAATAGTGACGAAAATTAACAATTATATTGTTAACTTCAGGAATTTATTTAATTACTTATTTATTTATTTATTCATTTTTGAGACTGAGTCTCGCTCTGTCACCCAGGCTGGAGTGTAGTGGCCTGATCTTGGCTCACTGCAACCTCTGCCTCCCAGGTTCAAATGATTCTCATGCCTCAGCCTCTGAAGTAGCTGGGACTACAGGCACGTGCCACCACTCCCAGCTAATTTTTGTATTTTTAGTAGGTCTCGCCATGTTGGCCAGGCTGGTCTCAAACTCTTGGCCTCAGGTGATCCTCCTGCCTGGGCCTTCCAAAGTGCTGGGATTACAGGCATGAGCCACCACACCTGGTCAAAGTTCATAAACTTTAGTCTTATAATTTCATTCTTAGAGCTGATCGTAAATGTAACTTTATTTTTCTGTAGCTGAATTCAACATGGCTCTGGATCCATCTTATTCATTTAAGAGTAGAAAGCTCTTAATATTAATCTTGCATTGCATTGTGACGTAGTCACATCAAGTTAAAAACTTAGTCTTTGGGGAGCAGTCAGTTCAGAGTTAAAACTCTCCCACAGGCCTGTTTCCCTCTGGAGGGTCTTTTCCTCCTTCTTCTCTCTGTGGTGGGCTTGGGTTTCCAAAGGTGTGACGAAACATCCTGGCGGACCCCTCCAGTTCTCACTGGCTCTGGTGACAAATGCTGGTCCAACCAGATCTGTAGGTGGTATCTTCTGTTTTTGCATCAGTGTCAGCTGAAGTCTCACAGCTGATGTCATTGCATCCTTTCTCTTGACATTGCCAGGTCCCCCTTTCCTGACTTGCGTTTCACTTGTCCCTCATTGGCATTGCTCAGAGACCACAGTCCTCCCAGCACCTACATCTAACTCAGGTGTAGTCATGAGGAAGAGAGGGTTGTTGGATTGAAGAAATGTTTATAAAAGACCTGAAGGTCATTGCCAATTGCCTACATATAGGACTTCAGCTACACATCTGTCAATCTGGAAATTTAAATTCAGTTTATCTTGGGGTTTTCAAAGAGTCTCAGGTCATCAAACTTACCTGAAGTTGAAAGTTTCATAATTCATGATGACGTATTAGGATTCTTTTGGTTGTAACTGAAAATTCTAACTCAAATTCATTTAGTGAGAAAAAACTAAAAATGAAGGGAAGATGGGAAGGGATGGGAGGGAAAGTAAAGAGAGGAAAGAGAAAATCTTGAGATTACATGATGTAGTTATCAAGACCTTTTTGATGGCAACCAGTGAAAATCCAACTAAAGTTGGTTTAGGCAAAACGACAAAATAAAATGAATGAATTGGTTCGTATAACTGAAAATTCAGAGATAGAGCTTAATTTGAACAGGGCTGGGGCTAGAGACTTGCATGATATTCTGTACATCTCAGTTTTCCCATAGCTGAAGAATCTCTGTGACTTGGATACTCTCAATGGGCAAGGCAGGATCAAATGACAGCTGGAATACCCCAGTGAAACTATAAGGATTTGGAAGTGGGAGTTCTCCAAAGGAAACTTAAACTAAGTAACCAGAATAAAAGTGAACATTTATTAGGCAGGCAAATATTACAGGCCTAGGTAGGACATCTGTATCTAAAAGGAAAGCTTCCTTGAAATGCAAATTCGTATCAGAAAGTGTTGGATGACTATATGGACACAGAGTAAGCAGGAAAATATCTCTAAGTTTCTGTTTTAGTCCAGTTTATGTTGTGCTAAAGGAATACCTAAGGCTGGGCAATTTATAAAGAAAAGAGGTTTCTTTGGCTCATGGTTCTGCAGGCTCTACACAGAGCACTGCACCGATGTCTGCATCTGATGAAGGCCTTAAGCTGCTTCTTTCCATGGTGGAAGGGAAAGTGGAGCTAATGTGTGCAGATATCACATGGCAAGAGAGGAGGCAAGAGAGAGAGGGGAGGGAGGTGCCAGGCTTTTTAAAAATAATCAGCTCTCAAGGGAACTAATAAAGTGAGAACTCACTCACCCACCCCCACAGGAAGGGCATTCATCTCTTCATGATGGTCCCACCTCCATGACACAAATATCTTCCACTTGTCCCCACCTCCAACATAGGGGATCAAATTTCAACATGAGGTTTGGAGGGTCAAATATCCAAACTGTAACAGTCTCCAGCCCTCAGTGGAGTATTTATTGCTGCTGACTGCCCTGGGCTGCTTCTCTTTCTCTGGCACCAGTGATGCTATCCCATCTTTCCCCAAATCCTAGAGCTGCCTGAAGAAAGAGAGTTCTCCCCCATAGGCAATGCAGGGAAAACAATCCTTTTCAGTTCTTCTAGTTCCTTCTCAGTTTTATGCCCCAGCTGACTGGAGCACAGCAGAAACATCGTGGGAAGCCTGACTGCTCTCTTTAGCGTCATGTGCCTGGTTCCTTGAAGAAGGGAGGGTCACCCACCACCACTGCATCGTCACCGCACTCACTCAGCACCATTTACTATGGTCCCGATTCAGGGGACCAGCAGGGCTGAGGAAAAGGGTCTCTCCTGTGTTTATGGCATGCTCCCTCTCAACCTTCCCATCCAAGTGTGGGTGTGTCTAAATAAAGAGACCTCCAAAGTATAGCTGGGATGTTTTAAATAAGGGAGAAGAGAAAGATGTAAAGTGACCATTTCAACTTCTCATTCTATTGCAGAAGAACCATAAAATGAACCTGAGTTATGCGTCCTCTGAAGCTTGGTTGGGGGAGCCCTAATTCTGACTGATGGGACCCTCCTGTCACTCCACGTCATGGTTTTGTTGGAACCGAACTGTCGATTCCCTCCTGGGCAGGGGTTGCCGCGAAGGATCACCGACACGAGATTCACAGCAGAGAGTTATTTATTACTAGCGCGCTAGGGTCCCAAGCTCTAAGTTGGCCCTGGGACCCCGACTGCTTGTTACAGGCTGTTTATATAGGCAAACACAAGTTCAAACACAGCTTATGGCGCGAAATTCAAACAAAGCTTAAGGCGCAAAATGATTGGGTCTAGCTATGGCCTGAGCAAGGTGTCTTATGCTAATTGGTTAGAGCAGGACCTTATGAGGTTTTTTTCCTGGAGTTGTTGATTCCGGGAACTTCGAGGCAGGGTGGGACCCCCGGAATTGGCAGGGTGGGACCCCATGAGGTTGTTTCCCGGAATTGGCAGGGTGGGACCCTATCAGGGTGGGTCCTTATCGAGGCAGGGTGGGACCCTATCCAGAGCCACCTGGTGTTAATTTTTTTCTATATGAGGCCTAGTTTCTAAGTTTTATGAGGCCTAGTTTCAGTTTAAGAGCTGTGAAGCTCCTATTCACAGTGCTGGTGGCTATTTACCTTGGGCTTGAGGTCATAAGCCATATCTGCAATCAACAAAACAAAACAACCAAAAAAAAAAAGCCACTTCAATTTTCTCAGATCCCCCAAGATTTAAAAAGGAACAAAAAGTTACTGGTGTGTTTGCTGACTGAAGTGATTATGCCGCTCAATCATTTTGATTTACAATTGCATCTTTGTCCCTGTAGAAATAACTCTCTGCAGCTGAACAACGGGAGATGGAAACGGATTAACCTTTCAACTCGTGAATATAAGACGAGTTGTAGGGAGCAGGCCTCCATTTGAGGTTAACACAATGTCTCCTGTTTCTGTGAATACACAAAATTAAAGAGCATTCTCTTTTTTCCCTTTTCTTTCCTTTTCTTTTGATCTGCCATGAAAAGGGAGTTATCAGCAGCGTCTAAGCCTCAGTTTTATTTTTCCCCTTGTGCATTTTGCATCACAAAGCATTTGAATGTGTTTGACGTGTTCCAGGAGCTCTGAAGTAACCTTTGGTTGTTGCGTGAAATAGACTGCAGAAAAATGAGAGGCAAGAGGCCGTTCTGGAATGTAAAGTTTATGGACCATATTGCAAATACAAATAGCTTCTTTACTTTCTAGAAATAAATAGGTCTGTGTCTTTCCTTTGCATCTGAAAAGGCCATTACACTAGGCCAAGACACTCAAACCTAGATGGGCATCAGAGTCACTGCTAAAACAGATTGCCACCCCCAGAATTTCTGATTCAGTACATCTGGATTAAGACTTGAGTGTCTGCATTTCTAACAAGTTCCCAGGTGATGCTGATGCTGCTGGTCCAGGGATCACATCACTCAGCTGATCTGAATGTAGATAGAAAACTGTCCTTCCCTCCCAGCTCATGAGCAGAATAGATGTTTTCTCAGGTGCTGATAGTCCCATCACTTTATTACTGCCTCCAGGTGACATATGACTTCAGAGGCTGGGCTGGATGGGAAACTCAGCTGGCCTTGGCCACTGGGACTCTTACTGTTCCACTTTAATCTGGCCATCTATTTCTAGTAAGGATTGTGTAAACAAATGAAGACCAATCACATGAGAACAATCAAAGGCTGTTTATTCAGAGCTGGCTCTAGCAAGAAAGTCAGCCACCATCACTTGTGCTTAGCCACTCAAAGGCAGGCAGAAAAGTAGAAAAACTTTATAGTCAAAACAGGGAAGGCTTCCAGTATGCCCTGCGGTAGGCGGGCTCACTGGAAGTCCAGTGTTCTATGTGATTGGTTAGGGGCCCATGTTTGGCTTTCTCTGGTTGGTCCACGGTTGGAAGCAGGGATAAAAATTAAGGAAGTTGTTTATCATTAATCAAGTCCTGGCCATTTGGAGCCAATTGCTATAGGAGTTTTTGTTTGTCTTCCTGGAATATTACTAGAGATAGAAGTCCGACTTCCTACAAGTCTGACTTAGCAAGCTGGCTTCCTGGGCTGGTTATTGTAGAAAAGGGGTTGGTTCCTGGGCAGGTTGCTTCAGATTGTGGATCAGAGGTCAGTTTTTATATATGGTCTGTCATTGTCCATGTGGACATTCAGTCTCTCAGGATTCACAGTAGACATTCCCTTTTTGTGTCTTGTTTAAATCTTTGGCACACTCCACATTCGCCACTTTTAATTAAATTAGGGCCTACTCTGTGAAAAGTATTATGTTAAGTACATGAAGCTTTATAAGCTATAGCTACCAATGTCAGCGAGAAGCAGCCTAAGCCATTTTGTCATCAAGGAGAAAGGTCAGGGCCAGGTGTGTGGCTCACGCCTGTAATTTCAACACTTTGGGAGGCTAAGGCTGACAGATCACGTGAGATCAGGAGTTCGAGACCAGCCTGACCAACATGGTGAAACTCCGTCTCTACTAAAAATACAAAAATTAGCTTGGCTTGGTGGCACATGCCTGTAGTTCCAGTTACCTGGGCGGCTGAGACAGGAGAATCTCTTGAACCCAGGAGGCGGAGGTTGCAGTGAGCCGAGATCACGCCACTGCATTCCAGCCTGGGTGACAGAGTGAGACTCCGTCTCAAAAAAAGAAAGAAGAAATAAAAAAGAAAGGTCAGGACACATGTAATTTAGAATATTCCAGCACATTTACTATGGTGGAGAGAGGACATCCAGAGTTCCTGGGAAAGAAACCCAGGTAGGGGAGCCTGGTCCCATCCGAGAGCACAGCTTTGTACCTTTGTATCAGGAGCTGTCATCTGTTCTGCTCCACAGAGTTGGGTCCTCAGGTCATGCCCAATAGGCCAGTGACTAGTCCAGTTCCCACAGTCCCTTTGGTCATGACTCCTGATAGGTCCCGTGCTTCTCCAACACAGGTGGATGATCTGAAAACCAAGTTGGCCACCCAGGAAGTGGAGCTGAAGCAGAAAAATGAAGATGCAGACAAACTGATTCAGGTGGTGGGTGTGGAGACTGACAAAGTGAGCAGAGAGAAAGCCATGGCAGATGAGGAGGAGCAGAAGGTGGCCCTCATCATGCTAGAGGTGAAACAGAAGCAGAAGGACTGTGAGGAGGACCTGGCAAAGGCAGAGCCAGCACTCATGGCAGCGCAGGCAGCCCTAAACACCCTCAACAAGGTAAGAGGACTGTCTGCCATACGTGCTCATCTTTCAGGGGCTGGTAGACCCAGAGACCACCTTGGCATTCCCAAGAGATGCAAGGCCAGTGTTGGGAGGGTTTAGGGTGGGCTCCAGCTGTCGCTGATTTACTCATTAAGCAAGCAAATATTTCTTAGGACTGTCTGTTCAGTTCCACGAGCTACCAATGAAACCCAGAGATGGGAATCTTAGAACCATCTAGAACGTGAAAAGTCATCTGATCCAAACTCCTCACTTCACATATAAGAAAACCAAGGCCCAGGGAGGAGGACGGACTAGGCCAGAGCCATAAACTTAGATAATAGAGCAGAGACTTGAATTTACGTCTTCAAAATCCAATCCCAGAGATCTTCCTTCTCCAGTAACCCAGGACCATCTTGCCCGTTAGGTTCTGTGGGACACACGAGCCCTCTAAGGTTCTTTTGTTAAATGTTTAAGAAAAGACAATAAAATAAGATGTTAGCCTCAAAATATACTTTTTAATCTATAAAATCAAAATTGGTAAGTATTTCATTAAGTGGCAACCACATAACTGTATGTCAACTAAATTAAACTCATAAGTTTACTCTGGAAGGAAGGTGGGGAGGGCACGAGGCTAAGCCATTCTTTTCTCATTTTTCATTTTAACTTTTTTTCCCACTTGGATAACCATGGCTGAGAGGCAAAGGTGGAAGGAAAAAAGGGGGCAGTCAGACTCAAGTCATTATGAGTTGGCACCAGAGATGGACAGAAAGCTGCCCCCTCTTCTGTTGAGATGCTCACATATGTTTTTTGGAGATGCTCTACCAGTCACTGGGGACCTCACCCCTACAGACTGCTTTCTCTGCCTTCTCCCAAGAGTGTGGCAATTCCCTTTCTTCCTTCAAACGAAACACTTAGGCAAGTTCTAAAACAACCTATGGCGGCTCAGCCATGCAAGTGGCTCACATCTGGTCCGCTGGAGATTCCCACGCCACCTTGCCCCGAGCAAGCTCTAAGAGGCCTCCCATGCCGAATACTCTGCCCACATGTCTCAGGGCTAGCCCGCTATTTGTATGCACTCCAGATTTCTGGGATATAAGTTAGGGCACCCAGTCCCCTGTGCCAGTCAAACTGCAGGAGAAACATGTTAAGCTCACTGAGTAGTCTTTCTGAAGTCCCTCCTTCCATATTTTCTGCGAAAAGAGGTGGCTGCCCCACATCCTCCCTTGAAGGCATGGTGGGTGGGACACACCAGTAATCCTCATGAAAATTTCCTCTTAATCTCTAACTTCCTGACTCTCTTATATCCTCAGTTAGAGTAAAGGGTTGGAGTCAAAAAAGCTCATCTTCTGAAGCCTTCTTGAATTCTGCATAGTCCCCTCATACCTCACTTTGGAATGTAGCATCTATTGGCTCAGTGCCTCAACTAGGCACATTGTAAAATCCTATTACATATGGTTATAAAAACAATTATATTTAATGTGAGCTGTGAGTGCATTTTTGTATTTTTTGTGATGTGGTATAGGGAAGCCCTAAAAGTAAGGGTGTCCAAGTCCAATCAAGTTCTTAAATGAGCCTCTACTGCAATGAAAAACACAAAATTTCTCCAATAGGAATTTGCCATATCATTGGGTAGGCCAGGATGAGAATGTTACCTGGCTGTGCCACTGTTTCTGAGCCTGAAGCTTTCCTCCAGCCAGACGGGCTTCTCTCTGGCCCCTCACAGCAACACTCTGCTCATCTGTAGGCCTTTGATTAGACTGTACCCTCCCTCTTCCTCATTTAGGGCCCCTCTCCTTTCATTCCGTCTAAATCTTACCCAAATTTCAAAATCAACCTTACATTCCAGATCCTTGTGTTCTGTTTCTGATTTCCAGAACACAAAAGATAGAACCACTTTATTTACACACCTTCATGTCTTGTTCACTGATCATTCCTTGCCAAGAAGACAAACGTCTTTCATAAGCTCTTTTGACACAGGCTTTGTATTTCCTAAGATGACCATAGTTCAAATACTGGCTGCACTGCTTACTAACTTCATGGCTCTGGGAATAATTTTTTTTTTTTTTTTGGAGACGGAATCTCGCTCTGTTGCCCAGGTTGGAGTGCAGTGGCACGATCTCGGCTCACTACAAGCTCCGCCTCCTGGGTTCCCGCCATTCTCCTGCCTCAGGCTCCAGAGTAGCTGGGATTACAGGCGCCTGCCACAACGCCTGGCTAATTTTTTGTATTTTTAGTAGAGACAGGGTTTCACCGTGTTAGCCAGGGTGGTCTGCATCTCCTGACCTCATTGTGATCTGTCCGCCTCGGGCTCCCAAAGTGCTGGGATTACAGGCATGAGCCACCGCACCTGGCCAACTCTGGGAATAATTTTATCTTCTCAGAGCTTCCGTTTTCTCATCTGTGAAATGGAAGTAATGGTAATACCGTCCCCATTACATCGTTTCAAGGATTAAATGAGATTAGTGTGTGAAAAGTAGCTAACAGATGATAGCCACTCAGTAAATATTTGTTGTTGGTGGTGGTGATGGTGGTGATGTTGTCATAACCAGAGTTATCACTTCTGTTTCCACAAAACTGCAAACAAAATGAACATTAATAAATACTGTTTGGTTAATTTGATTAATTGATAGATTGAAATAAATAATAGGTGCGTAACTTGAGAAGTGATGGAATAGAATACTGATGATCACACTGGATTTGAAGTCTAGACAACAGAAGTAAAATTCATTTTTAATAAGTGCCTACTATGTGCCAGGTAATATGATAGATGCTGTCTTCGAACTAGTGTATAGCTTGGTACAAGTCACTGAAGTCCCTAATTCCTCAGTTTCTTTTCCCTATAATTAGAGAGGGACAAACAGGAATTAACAGGTTCTTCATGTCACTTTACACTCCCATCCAATCTACAAACTACTTTCAAGGTATATCCAAAATTCAAATGCTTTGGAATTTTTTTTTTTTTTTTTTTTTTTTTTTTTTTTTTTGAGACGGAGTCATGCTCTGTCGCCCAGGCTGGAGTGCAGTGGCCGGATCTCAGCTCACTGCAAGCTCCGCCTCCCAGGTTCACGCCATTCTCCTGCCTCAGCCTCCCGAGTAGCTGGGACTACAGGCGCCCGCCACCTCGCCCGGCTAGTTTTTTGTATTTTTTAGTAGAGACGGGGTTTCACCGTGTTCGCCAGGATGGTCTCGATCTCCTGACCTCGTGATCCGCCCGTCTCAGCCTCCCAAAGTGCTGGGATTACAGGCTTGAGCCACCGCGCCCGGCCTGGATTTTTTTTATATGCTGCTAACACTTGGGTCCAAGCCACCATCATCTCTGCCTTGAACTATGGCAATAGCCTCTAAGTTGCTGTCTCTGCTCCCACCCGTACTCCAACACGGTCTTTGCCCATTACAGTAGTCTGAGTAACCTTTTTGTAAAAACAGGTGTTTGACCATGTCATCTCTGTGTTCAGAATCTTCCATGGTTTCCCATCACATTCAGAATAAAACCCAAAGATGTCACCATAGCCTAAAAGGCCCTCCATTATTTTGCCTGTGCCACCTCTCCCGCATCAGTTACCACTCTTCCTTTTGCCGTTCTACTCCACCCACGCCAGCCTTCTTGCTGGTCTTAAACGCTGCAAGCACAGTCCCACCCCAGGACCTTTGAACTAGTGCTTGCCTCTGCATGGAAGGTTTATCTTCCAAGTATCTCCATGGTTCCCTGCTGTTCTTTCAAGTGTTGGCCCAAAGTCACCTCATCAGGAAGCAAATAATAAAGGCATTCATTAATTTCAGAAAAAATTAAGATACACAAGAAAGAAAATTAATCCAAAGTGAACAATAGTTATATTCCTGGGCATACTGAGTGTTAATTTAACTAAAAGTTTGATATAACCATAATGGGGAGAGGGAAAGGAAGTCAGTAATGATAACTATGAATACTCAACATTCTACAGTAGCAAGTCCCTTGATAATGTCTTAAATGAAAAAGCAGCAGCATAAGCATGTTCTTTATCAATAAGGAGTAAAATCTAGAAAGTAATGGTGGGTGGCCAGGCGCGGTGGCTCACGCCTGTAGTCCCAGCACTTTGGGAAGCCGAGGTGGGCGGATCATGAGGTCAGGAGATCGAGACCATCTTGGCTAACACGGTGAAACCCCATCTCTACTAAAAATACAAAAAATTAGCCGGGCGCAGTGGTGGGCGCCTGTAGTCCCAGCTACTCAGGAGGCTGAGGCAGGAGAATGGCGTGAACCCGGGAGGCGGAGCTTGCAGTGAGCCGAGATCGCGCCACTGCACTCCAGCCTGGGCAACAGAGCAAGACTCCATCTCAAAAAAAAAAGAAAGTAATGGTGGAGGAAATTGAAAGTGGTGACTTCTGGAGAGACAACTGGCGTGAAATGGGCATGTGTTTTGTTCCCAGCCTTGTAGCGGTATTACAGCTTATAAACTACGTGCATGTGTTACATTAGCAGAAATAAAAATTAAAAAATTTCAGTGACTTGAGATTACGGAAGAAGGCATAGCCAACTGCCCAGCCTGGTAGGAAATAGGGAAGAGAAACCCCATGAAGCAGAGAGTATAAAGATGAGTATTTTACTAGATGGAGAAGGTGGTAGAAAAGAACATCCCAGGAAGGAACGACCTTTGCAAAGACCCAGATGAATGAAGGGTGCGGTATATCTGAGCTGTGGGTAGAGAAGTGGGTGCCTTAGAAGGTGATGTGGCAGGGGAGGCTCGAAAGGTGAGCTGAACAAGACAATTAACAGTCCATCCATCACTAAGAAGTTTAACTGTAGACCCGTTCACAATCTACAGGTGGCAATTCATTACTGGGTTGCAACAGCGCTTTTTTTTATGAAATAGAATGGTCCATAGTACACCATCTGTAGTAAGGACAAATATTGCTTCATGAACCCAAGGACTCCTGGACTATCCTTAAACCCTTCTGCACTCACAGGACTCTGGTATTTAAGGACCTTTTCTCTGTTTTCTCATTATTTGCAAAGTTAACAATAAATCTTTAATACATAAAGAATACCTATAAATCAGAGGTGGGTAGTAACTCTCTGCACACTTTAAGTCTCCATTTTGGCAGTTTTATTTTGTTTTTATAGCTGAACTAAAATAAATCCAGTATAACTTTTTCTGCCTTCATTTAGGAATGGTTTATCTTGCAATTTCATGGTCTTCCTCCCACCCCCTCAAAGTTATTTGGAAGGTTCTATTTACTTCCCATGCATTTTTTTTTTTACAGTGAACTTATTTCTTCTTATACAAATAATAGTTAACAGCATTTTTGTTGTTGAAAATGACTCAAATAGTATAGAATATATAGGGTCAACATGAAGTCACCCTTACTTTCCACTTCAGCCCCTGACCTCTCCTAATGATAGCTCCTATAATGATTTGGGGTGTGTCCATTTCAGTAGTTTTTCTACACATTTATATTTGTATTTATGCACATACAAAACAAATCTCAAATACAAATGGATATTACCAAATTACTTGCCCTCCTGTTTATTGTATGTATTTAAGGTATTATGCTTTTGATATGTATATACATAGTAAAATGATTGCCACAGTCGAGCAAACTAACATATTCATCACCTCACATAGTTATGTTTATATATGTATGGTGAGAGCACCTAAAATCTGCTTTCTTAGCAAATTTCCCATATACAATCATATGTGTTGGTGAAAGTGTGAAGAAATGGGAATGCTTGTGCACTGTTGGTGAGGATGCAGATCGGTACAGCTGCTATGCAAAACAGTACACGGAGGCTTCTCAAAACCTTAAAAATAGAAACAGCATGTGACCCAGCAATCCCTCTTTTGGGTATATACCCAAGGGAAATGAAATCAACACCTCATAGAGATGTCTGCACTCCTTTATTCATTGCAGCCTCATTCCCAAAAGCCACAATATGGAGAAAGCATAAATGTCCATCGACATTATACAAGACATCCTGCATTCGCAACAACACTGATGAGCCTAGAAGACATTATGCTAAGTGAAATGAGTCAGACATAAACAGAAATATGCTGTATGGTCTCACATATGGAATTTCACTTTCCCTCTTGATACAACATTTTATTTCATGTCAGTACATGTATTGAAACCCCATTTATTTAATGCTTCGTAATACTCTGTTTTCTAATAGTACTGCATTCTGTTTAACTATTCTTCTATTTTTGAGCATTTAGTTTATTTTTTCCAATACAATTTTCCTTGTACATATATCTTTTTTTTTTTTTTTTGAGACGGAGTCTCGCTCTGTCTCCCAGGCTGGAGTGCAGTGGTGCGATCTCGGCTCACTGCAAGCTCCGCCTCCCAGGTTCACGCTGTTCTCCTGCCTCAGCCTCCCGCATATATCTTTATTGTTTGTGTGTAAGAATTTCTCTGGGCAAACAAGAAGTACAATTGCTTGACAGAACAACATGGTAGGCTAAATAATGCCTCTCCGCCAAAGAGTTCCACATCCCAATCTCTGAAGCACGTGAATCTTGCCTCATATAACAGAAGTGACTTTGCAGATATCATTAAGTTAAGGATCTTGAGACAAGGGGATTATCTGGGATTATCCAGGTGGGCCCTAAGTAATCACAAGGGTTCAGAGAAGAGAGAGAAAAAAGGTCGGAATAAGGAAGTGACGTGATGACAGACGCAGAGGGAAAAAAATATTGTGTGATATGGGGCCATGAGCCAAGGAATCAGACAACCTCTGGAAGCTGAAAAGGGTGTGCAACGGATTCTCCACGAAAGCTTCTGGAAGGAATCAGCCCTCCCAACCGCTTGATTTTAGGACGTGTGACCTCCAGGATGGCAAGATAGTACATCCATGTTGTTTTGAGTCAGGAAGTTTGTTGTAACTTGTTATGGAAACAATAGAAACCTCTTAAAATAATATGCTCTTTTTAAAAAATACATTCTGCCAAATTTCTATCCAAAATAGCTGTTCTTACAGTTCTGAACACTGCTTCTCCCACATCCTGGCCAACCTTAGATATTTTTAGTCACTTCAGTTTTACTCAATGAAATGACTTTTCAAATTCTCACTTTTATTTTAACTTTAAGTGGTTTCATTCTAATGAGACCAGGTGTTGATCAAAGAAAATGACCAAGGCAAGTCTCAATCATTTTAGGAGGTTTATTTGCCAAGGTTAAGGACATGCCCATGCCCAGGAAAGAACATAGAGCCATGAGAAAAATGTGGTCCATGCTTTTTCCAAAGAGGCTCTGGAAACCTCAATGTTTAAAAGGAAAGGAGCAGGTATTGAGGAAAGAGAAAAAAACATTGTTTAAAGGGTGTGGGTAAGTTAAGAGGCAAATGGTTGCATCCTTTTGAGTCTGTTCAGCCGTTCACAAATGAGAGGAGGGTAGGGGAATAGTCACTTATGCGTCCATCTAGCTCAGTGAATCTGCATTTTTACGGAAGATAACATAAACATAGGGCGGAGGAAGCAATCAGACATGTATTTTTCTCAGGTGAACAGAAGGATGATTTTCAGTTCTGTCCTTTGTCCCGTCCCTGTGAAGATAAGCTGTCAATTTACATCGTCAGGGTGAAATTCAACAGAACTGTTTTAGGATAAAGATCTTGGGGTCCACAAGGAATTTCCTTTTGGGCAAATTGTGAGGGAAGTATGTAGCTTTTTTATCTTTGCAGCTATTTTATTTAGGAACCAAATGAGAGGCAGGTTTGTGTGACCCAGTTCACAGCTCAACTTTTCCCTTTGGCTTAGTGAGTTCGGGGTCCTGAGATTTATTTTCCTTTCACATGGGCATCTTTTTAAATCTTTAGATTTCTTTTTCTGTTCATTACCTATTCAGATCCTATGCCCATTTTCTCACAAGGTAGTTTTCCTTCTTTTTATTTCCTTCCTTTCTTTTTATACAGTTTCTCATTATAAACTTTTGCTATGAGTCCCTTGGTATATATATGTTGTAATATTGTTGCCAGTTTGTTATTTGTCCTCTAACTTAATATTAACAAGTAATAAAAAAGGATTTTATAATCTAATAATTTGGGGAATTCTAGGAGAAGTCAGGGTCTTCATTATAAGCTTAATACTAAAAGTGATAGATGTAGCACATGAAAATAAAACCTCAGATTAATCTAACTTATTAATGGTGGTGTAAGATATCAACATGAAATACTAGTAAGCTGACTTTAGCAATTTATTGAAACAATATGCTACCAACTGGTAAAGTTTTTAATTTAGTATATAATGCTATTTATGTATGCATACCCAAGCATACATGAAAAAGAAAAGCTTTGTAATCACTGTGTTAGTCAGGGTTCTCTAGAGGGATAGAACTAATAGGATAGATGGACATATGAAATGGAGTTTATTAAGGAGTATTGACTCCTACCATTGCAAGATAAAGCTCCACAATAAGCTATCTGCAAGCTGAGGATCAAGGAAGCCAGTCCGTGTCCCAACACCTCAAAAGTAGGGAAGCTGACAGTGCAGCCTTCAGTCTGTGGCCAAAGGCCTGAGAGCCCCTGGAAAACAACTGGTGTAAGTCCAAGAGTCCAAAAGCTGAAGAACTTGGAGTCTGATGTTAGAGGGCAGAAAGCATCCAGCACAGGACAAAGATGAAGACCAGTAGACTCAGCAAAAGTGGCTTCTCCCACCTTCTCCTGCCTGCTTTATTCTAGCTATTCTAGCGGTGCTGGCAGCTGATTAGATGGTGCCTACCCAGATTGAGGCTGGGTCTGCCTCTCCCGGTCCACTGACTCAAGTGTTAATCTCCTTTGGCAACACCCTCACAGACACACCCAGGAACAATACTTTGCATCCTTCAATCCAATCAAGTTGACACTTCATGTTAATCATCACAGTCACCCTGAGAAATGTCAAAATGATATTTAACACAATTCAACATCCATTCCTTGTTAAAACTCTCAGTCAAGTAGGAATAAAGTAGTATTTGAATACTTCGCTAGCAGATGGAAATCAATCCCAATCCAGGAGCAAAACCTTCTATCTAATGATAGAACCCAAGAGGTACTGCCATTAACACAGACAAAGTGCGATGACAACCCCCTTCAATACTATAATTTAAAAATGTGTCCTAGATTTCTAGACAATGAAATAATGAATTAAAAAATCTTAATCATATAAATGTTGTGAAATATCAAACATAATATTATTCATGGATGATATAAAAAATAAAACAAATAAAATGGAAAGTTAAGGATTCATTGCAAAATAAATTTTAAAATGCAATAGCTTTCTTAATATCCACAATAGCCAGTTAGAAAATATATCTTCAAAATAACAACCAAAACATATAGTACAAATAAGTGTAAAGAAATTTGTTGAAACTGTGAAGAAAACTACATATCCTTATTGAAGGATGTTTTAAAAGATGTGAATAAACAGATGTACTTTGTGTACTGGGAGATCCAATTTTATAAGGACACTATTTCTCCAATTTACTTAAAAGTAAAATACTACTCTAACTGAACTCCAATTTGATTTTTGGCATATTTGTCTCTACTGTTATTAAAAGTTCTTATCATTTAACCATTATTAAAGATCCAATAACCTACGTGTTCAACAATAAAAAGTTAGCCAAATAAATTATGTATATCCAGATGGAAGAAAAGTATGCATTGGTTATTTTAAATTATATTTCCAAAAGTAATTGATAAGAAAAACTTTAAGATTTTATTTTCAGTAAAAAAGTAGGTTCGAAATTAGTATAGTGATTGATATGTATATTTGTATACATATATGTATGTGTGTGTGTGTGTGTGTATATATATATATACACACACAGAGAGAGAGAGAGAATAATAGAGACACATAAAAAAGAAAGCTACTGAATGAATCACACCAGGATGTAATATTTTATCTCTAATTTTTTGTATTTTTAGTAGAGACGGGGTTTCACCATGCTGGCCAGGCTGGTGTCGAACTCCTGACTTTGTGATTCACCTGCCTGGGCCTCCCAAAGTGCTCGGATTACAGGTGTCAGCCACTGTGCCCGGCCAGTAACATCTTTTTTAATTATTTAACTTTTACTTTAAGTTCAGGGTACATGTGCAAGTTTCTGATAGAGATAAACTTGTGTCATGAAGGTTTGTTGTACAGATTATATCATCACCCAAGTACCAGGACCCAACACTGGTGCGAGATTGTATTTCATTGTGGTTTTGATTTGCATTTCTCTAATGATTAGCTATGTTGAGCTTTCTTTCATATGTTTGTTGGCCACATGAATGTCTTCTTTTAAGAAGTGTCTGTTCATGTCCTTTGTCCACTTTTTAATGAGGTTGTTTTTTTCTTGTAAATTTAAGTTCCTTACAGTTGCTGGATATTAGACTTTTGTCAGATCCAAGCTTGCAAAAACTTTCTCCTATTCTGTAGGTTCTCTGTTCACCCTGCTGATGGTTTTCTTTGCTGTGCAGAAGCTCTTTAGTTTAATTAGATCTCATTTGTCCGTTTCTGCTTTGGTTGCGATTGCTTTTGGTATCTTTGGCATGAAATCCTTGCTCATTCCTGTGTCCAGAATGGTATTGCCTAGGTTGTCTTCTTGGGTTTTTATAATTTTGGGTTTTACGTTTAAGTCTTTAATCCATCTTGAGTTAATTTTTGTATATGTTGTAAGGAAGGGGGTCCAGTTTAAATCTTCTGCATATGGCTAGCCAGTTACCTCAGCACTGTTTATCGAATAGAGAGTCATTTCCCCATTACTTGTTTTTGTCAGGTTTGTTGAAGATCAAATGGTTGTGGGTGTGTGGTCTTATATTTCTGAGTTCTCTATTCTGTCCCATTGGTCTGGTCTATGTGTCTGTTTTTGTACCAGTGACATAAACAAAATTTTAAAAGAGATTTGCAACACATATGCAAAAACAGTAAATATTCTCTATGTATGAAAAGCTCTCGTGAGGTGTACTGGGAATCTCTCATTTGTTCTACTCCCCTTCTCTTATTGCCCCCAACCCAGTTACACTTTGCCCTTCCCAACTCTGTTCTTTCCCTAACCTGGGAGACTTGATTTGCGTGAATTGTTTCAATGGACTGCCTTTGCCCTCTAGCTTTTTGTGACCTTTGAACGCTGAGTACCAGAAGATCATAGGAAGGAGAAAGAGAGTGAGATCCTGGTAGTCATTTCTTCGGCCTCCACCTGCCCTCCGTTAACAGTTACAGATCCTGTAGCCCTCCTTCACCAGAGGGCTCGCTCTCTCTCTCTCCAGGTTCTGCTAACCCCTCCTCTCCCTTGTCTCCTCAAGCCCAGAGTGGAAATGGAACCACCCCAGCTCCACTCACCCTAACATTACTAGCCCAGAGTAATGTACTATCGCGTAGGTCTCTTCAATCTACACTTTCATAAATAGTTCCTTTAGTTAACTTTCCTCAAAAGAGCTGGTATGTTGTATCATCATTTTGCCTGCAGAAACCCTAACAATTATAGTAATCAAAAAGAAAAATAGCCCAGTAGAAATGTAGGCAAAGGACAAGAACAAACAACTCACAAAATAAAAACTCCAAATAGTTTATCAACATGGAAGAAAGTTTAGCATCACTAGTAAATACACATATGTAGGCATAACATGCATATGTTAATTAAACCAGTGTTGTGATCTTATTTTTAATCTATTTTTTTATTTTAATAATATTTGCCAGTGCTGAAAGGATGGGAGTTTATATATGTGCTCTCAAATACTGATGATTGGGATTGAAATTTCTGAGAAATAATAATTATTTTTACTAATAATTTTAAAAATTGAATAATTATTGAATAAATCAAATAATTATTAAATAATTTAATAATTATTAATGATAATTTGTACAAAGGATATTAAAAATGTTTTTACCCTTTGACCCGGCAAATCTACTTCCGAGAAGATTGTCATAAGTAACTAAAATGTTCACAAAGATTTATATAGAATAATGTTCAGCAAAGCATTATCTGTGAGGTAAACTCCGGGAAATGACTTACATTTTCAAAATTAGATAAATTGTAGATAAAGTGTGGATTGTCCATATACAGACTTTCAAAAACTCCTGCTCTAGACGAACTAGTGACCTTCTCTCACACCTCTTTTTAAAACTACTCCTAAGTTCTGCCTACACTAGCTACAAAATATATCCCAAATCCAATCACTTCTCACCATCTCGCCTGCAAAAAGCCTGGACCAAGCCACCTTCAGTTCCTCACCTAGATGACTAAGCAGCCTCCTGAATCTCTTGTTCCTCATCCACCCTCCCCTGCCACAGTGTGTCCACACTGCAACAGGCACATCTGAGAGCATAAGCCACAGCATTCCATTTCCTGCCGAAAACACTCCAGTGGTTTCCCAGTGAAACTGGAGTAAAATCCATACTTCTCATACTCCTCCCCATGGCCTCCGGAGCCTCTGGCGGTCTGGTCCTGACTGCCTCTCAGCCATCCTCTTCACCACTCTCTGGACCGTCCGCCCCACTGTACGTCACAGCCAAGCTTGCTTCTGCCACAGGCCTTTACACTCGTTTGCTTAGCAGCCTGGAACAGTCTTCCTGCAGTCTGTAGAGCTGGCCGTTTCCCATCATTGAGATCCCAGTGAAATGTAGCTTCTTGAAGAGGCCTTCCCAGAGGAAGAGACCTTCCTAGCTAACGTGGCATCATCACATTCCAAGAATTCTCTGTCATGAGCCGTCGTGTTTGTTTTTGTCCGTATTCAGAATATCAAAGATGTATCTCTTTGTTGCCTGTCTCCCCCACCTGAATGAGCAAAAGGACTTTGCCTTTCTTGTATCCCCGTCACTCAAACTGAATGCCTAACGCATACTAAATAATATTTGTCCAATGATGACTGCACACATGTTGATTCATTCATTTAATCACTCAGCAAAGACTTTTTGAGTGCCCTTCCCAGGCCAGGCACCGCTCTGGGTACATGTGATACATCCATGAAGGAAGATCCTTGCCTCTCTGAAGCGTATACTCTAGCAGAAGTAAGGGGTGAGAGACAATAAATACAACTTCAAAGTGACTTATATAATGTAGTAGAGCATGACAGATGCTGTGGGGAACAAAGAAAAATATGGAGTAGAGTAGGAGAAGCACCAAGGCTGGGCATCTGGAGAGGATGGGTGGGAGGAGGCAGAGGTGGTAGGCCATCTTAGGAAGGAGGCATTTGAGAAAAACTTGGAGAAGAACAAATGCATCAGGCAGATATTTGGGGAAGAGCAGCCACACGGCTAGAACAATAGTCCTAAGACAGAAGTGGAGTGGAGCCCAGAGCGCCTGTGCCTAATAATTTCTGCCTTCTGAGAAATGTTTCTCCCAGGCTGGGAATTGGCTCACTTCCTGTAATCCCAGCACTTTGGGAGGCCCACGTGGGTGGATCAGTTGAGCTCAGGAGTTCAAGATCAGCCTGACCAACATAGTGAAACCCTGTCTCTACTACTATACAAAAACTAGCCAGGTGTGGTGGCAGGTGCCTGTAATCCCAACTACTCAGGAGGCTGAGGCAGGAGAATCGACTGAACCTGGGAGGTGGAGGTTGCAGTGAGCCGAGATCACGCCACTGCACTCCAGCCTGGGTGACAGTGTGAGACTCCATCTCAAAAATTAAAAAATAAAAATAAAAAAAGTTTCTTCCAGTCTTGTGTTTCTATTAGCGCCACACTGCTATATCTGCCTGCTCCATGCAAATCGGCTTGAGGGCCCATGCTTAACCAAACAAGATCTTTACCCAGGGCTTTTTAAAATTTTGACTTGCGTTGGAGAAAAAGTCTCTTTCCTTTGTCTTTCCATCCAATCACTCAACACATATTTTGACAAGCATTTACTACATAATTTCTTATGTTCTAGGCACTGGGGCTTCCATGGTTAACAGGATAAATGGGGGTCCCTGCTCTCATGAAGAGGAGGGATATAGTAAGTCAACAAGGAAAAACTGAAAATCGTTTCAGGTTCTCTGAAGGAAATAATCATGGCTCTAGGATGGGAATTGATTAAGAAGGGGAGGTTGGTAGGTAGAGTCTTACAGGGTGGGGGTCATTTGAATTGAGGTTTTGTTGTTGTTGTTGTTGTTGTTGTTGTTGTTGTTGTTGTTTGAGATGGAGTTTCATTCTTGTCACCCAGGCTGGAGTGCAATGGCATGATCTTGGCTCACTGCAGCCTCCGCCTCCCGAGTTCAAATGATTCTCCTGCCTCAGCCTCCTGCCTCAGAGTAGCTGGGGTTACAGGCGCCTACCGTCACACCCAGCTAATCTTTGTATTTTTAGTACAGATGGGGCTTTCACCATATTGGCCAGGCTGATCTCGAACTCCTGACCTCAGGTGATCCCCCCGCCTCAGTCTCCCGAAGTACTGGGACTACAGGCATGAGCCACCAGGCCCGGCCAGAATTGAGATCTGGATGGATGCAGAGGTGTCAGCCACGCAAATGGCTTAGGAGGAAGTGTTCCAGGCGGGGACCTGAGGTAGCAATGAGCTTGGCAAGTCAATACACTGAAAGAAGGTGATCACGGCTACAGCCTAGTGAGAAAAGGAGAAAATGGGCCACGGCCAGAGAGTTAGAACATGTGCCTTCCAACATGAAGAAACTAGGGTGTTAAAAAAGCAACCCACACACAGGGAGACAGGGAAGAAAGAGAAAGTCCACGGAGCCCTGCCGACAACGTTCAGAATGGGATTCCACTCATCATACTGCCAGCTCCGCGCCTGCCCTCACCAGATACTTGAGTGAGAAAATCCCCCTCTGTACTTCATCTAGGGTTTCTGTCACTAAAACCAAAAGAGTCATGATTAATTTATAGATATATATGAATATGAAAAAGACTGGAAGGAGTTACTGTACGTGGAAACATTGACAGTGATGTATCTGGGTTATAAAATTCATTTTCGTCTCTGTACATTGCTTAACTCAGGCTGTTTTAAAATCGTGGCTTTCTTTGGTTACATTTGTATTTTCTCACTTTGCCCTCTGTCACCTCAGGGGGCCGTGATGACAGATGTGCTGATATCCCTCTCACACCTGCCCGCCTCCCTGCCCTCACAGGTGTGTTGTAACCAAATGTGACAGCCATTGCAAGAGTGAATGAAGCATCTGCCACAGTACTTCCATTCAGAGCTAGAAATAATTCCCTTTGTTTGTGGATCAAGAGCACCTCAAATTAATTTGGCACAAGGATCTAATTTTTGACATCAAGATTTCCCCCCACTGACAAAGTCAGCACCATAAGCAAATGGTTTCACAGCATTTTAGGAGCCTCCAGCTACACTGGGGCTCCACTGCCCTCATGGGAAGTGATAGGGAGCGGGACGTGGGAGTCTGCAGTGCGTCTTTCACCGATATTTCTTTCACCTGGCAGACAGCCTAATGCTTAGCCGTCTGACCCATGGCCAGGGGGTCCCTCACATGGCAAAGTTGTTTATGTGGGCAGATCCCCTTGTGGCTCTTGTCCAATCCATGTCCAGTTTATGCCTGCCTGACCATCACTCTGAGCTGGAAGCTCGGTCTAGCACCCGGAGAAAACCCAGCCTGGAGCAGCCCCCTCACTCTTCAGATGGAAGGCGCAAATGCAGTACACCACCACAATGGGAAACACATTCAAAGATTTTTACTTACAGATCCTGGGCAGGGAGAACGCAGTGCGTTGGGAGGGTAGTGCTCTGACCCTGGGTCACGAGAGGTAGGAATGAAGAGTGAGGCAGAGAGAAAGAGAAGCGCATGGCAGCCAGCGGTATATATAAGAAATATGTATAAGAAAGTGTATATATATTATATATATATGAAAGTGTGTGTATACATATAAAAGAAAGGATGTATATATATAAAAAAGTATATATAAGAAATATATTTTTCATATTTAATATAAGATATATCTTATGTTAATGTATAAGTATATATAAGAAAGTAGGATGTGGGTCACTTTGGGTTTTCGGCAAATGCCTGAATGGTGGCAGGAAAGCAGGGAGCCCCGTCTGCTAGGCAGGAGAGATCCAAATACTCTGGCTACTGGCTTGAGCCATTTGGGTGTGGTATAGAACTGGAAACTGTGTCCAGGGTAACTGAGCCCTGCTTCTGGTATGAGAAAGTTAAACCTATATTCAAAACGGATGCGCAAGCAACAGAAAATTAGAATTCCCTACACCTGGTTGTAGGCTTCTCATTGAATGTCATAGCAGGCCTGAAATCAACTTCATATGCATTTATGACACCATTTTATGTACAGAGTAGTGAGTTCTCCTGCCCCCAATTTACAGATGAAGGTGGCAAGGTCTGGAAGGTTTAAGTGATTTGCCACGATCAACTCTTTCAGTCACGTCTTTCTGGAACAAGCGAAACTCTGGGCGAAGGACAAACCCAGGACCAGGCAGAGCAGCTGACTCACAGGTTGTGCCTTGCTTTCTGTCTGAATTATTTCTTGGCAGAAAATGCTGTTTTGCTATCAGGACAGTCAAGTGTAGTTAGAACAAGCTCATGGAACAAAGCAGTTTAATTAAGGAAAAAAAAAATTACTTGGGTTACAGTTCTATTCTCTTCAATCCGAGATGGAAATTAATTTATAATAACCTTATCTTTTATTCATAGCATGCTGCATATTTCAGAGTATGTCGGCATCCTTATATTTCTCAGTTGAATGTGAAATAATTGTGTGTTTCTAATGGGCTGCGAGTCAGTTAAAGTGCTGAAAGAACATAGCTGAGTCTTGGCTAACCATTCAGAGAAGTCTAAAGCCACTGGGTAGTAGCTTTGGCTTCCTTTTGATGAGTCAAGATATTTAAAATTCAGAGGGCTGCTGCAGGCTTCAAAGCAGCCCTTTCAAACTGATCACTCCACAAGCTAACTCCATCAGTGGCAGAGGACAAAGAAAGCCCATTCATGTTCCCCTAACGACCTCCTTCTCTTTTCCCAGACCAATCTGACGGAGTTGAAGTCATTTGGCTCTCCGCCTCTGGCCGTCAGCAATGTCAGCTCCGCGGTGATGGTGCTGATGGCCCCCGGGGGTAGGGTGCCCAAGGACCGGAGCTGGAAGGCTGCTAAGGTCACCATGGCCAAAGTGGATGGCTTCCTGGACTCGCTAATAAACTTCAACAAAGAGAACATTCACGAGAACTGCCTCAAAGCCATCAGGCCGTACCTGCAAGACCCCGAGTTCAATCCCGAGTTTGTGGCCACCAAATCCTATGCGGCTGCAGGCCTCTGCTCTTGGATTATCAATATTGTGAGGTTTTATGAGGTATTCTGTGACGTGGAACCCAAGCGCCAGGCACTGAGCAAAGCCACCGCGGACCTCACAGCTGCCCAGGAGAAGCTGGCCGCCATCAAAGCCAAGATCGCTGTGAGTGACCCCAGAGCCCCTCACCCTGCTAGTCCGCCTCCAATGCAAACAACACCCTTCGGTCACCACCTAACACCTAACGTTCTGGTTTTTAAAGAGAAGTGGGAACACCACATTTTCATGCAAAAATCTCATTTTTCAGTAGAGGCAACTTTTTACATTTCTTTCTCAAACACTGTATAGGCCACACAAGACAGTTCCACCGGACCCCTGGCTCACAAGCTGTGGGCCTAAAAGGTTTTCTCCTTTTCTGCTGAGGAAAGAAAAGATGACAGATGGATGTGTATAGTAGAGGAATCATATTCATGGAGCCCACTGTCAATTTATTGACCCCCAATGAATTTAATATTTTTTGCACATTCGACGTTAAAGAACAAAAGGTTACAATTTTGAGACCTTCTCTATTTCTCCTTGGAAATGTAGGTTTTAGCCACCTTACTTCACCTTTTTAACCTATTCCTTTCAGTTCTAGCCAACTATCTACCTGTCTCACTCTCAGTAGCATAGATGTGTGGAAATGTGTCAGCGATCTGCATTGTTTTGTGGAAGTTCTTTAAAGCAAGTTATATACTGTGACTTAGTGGGTGGCCCTTTGTCCATAAATATAAAACTGTGAAGGTCATTAGCTTTTATAAACTCATGTAGATATTGTTATTATGTCTGCTTCCCCCAGGATTTGGAGATGGGGATGGCGATCTTGGAATCACACCTATTTGGGGAGATTTTCCTAGTAAACATGAAATAATTGAAAGGATCAGAATCCTTTTTTTTTTTTTTTTTTAAATCTATAGAGGCAGGGTCTCCCAATGTTGCCCAGGTTGGTCTTGAACTCCTGGGCTCAGGTGATCCTCCCGCCTCAGCCTCCCAAAGTGCTGGGATTACAGATATGAGCCACTGAGCCCAGCCCCAGAATCCAGCTTTAAAGAGTTGATTTAAGTGAAAAACTGGGAATGGCCATTCGGAAAACATGAACTCCAAAGAGAGAGAGTGAGTGCTCCAAAGTAAAAAGTTAAGATGTTCCTTATATAGGCAGAAAACAAAGCAATTTAGTAGGATTATAACATTTTCTATAATAGGCTGGTTTATGAGTTACAACAATTTAATTAATTAGTTTTCTGTACAGCTTGTTTCATTTCCTTTTTGATTTACAAGAGTGTATTTAACCTTCCATCTTAGGGGAGTCTTTGTGTGAGAAAGGTAAGAGGGAGGTTAATCTACAACAAAGATTAGCAATGAAGCTGGAAGGAGTCTTCCCTTTAGTCATTCAGAATGTTTTACAAAACAATGTAGGTAAGGAAAAAGGCCAATCTATAATCACAGAAACAAAGGTTACAACTGCCTACGTTATAGCTGCCTGTGCTATGACTCCAGACCTCTAATCACGTTACCTTAAGGCTCAAAATATTTTAAAGTTCCATCAGCTTAGATCTTGAATTACTTACTTTCATACCCTTGAACTTCACCTTTCCCATAAAAATTTGTACTAATAAAGTAACAGGTAGAAATCAGAATTCTGGAGGATAGTATAGCAGCTAAAAATCCATCCTTCCACATACCTTAGTTCCAATCCAAGCTGTGATATTGACTGATCGTGTGATCTTTAGAAAGATTTCCGAAATGCCCAAAGCTTAAGAATGGACACAGTAATAGTACCTGCTTCATTGACTATTGTGAGGATTAAAGGATGTGATGTGTATAAATCATGAGACTAGAGCCCAGCCCGTGATGAAGGGAGCAGCAGGAGCCGCCACCACTACTGAGAGCGTGACTTTAACTGTTCAACCACTACTGCTCCATTCGACAGCATGTGCCGTCTACCACATCCAACCTCATGCATGGACTCAACCACGGCTGTGATCAAGTTCAATCCAAAAAATGTTCTGGATCTTTAATTTCTATATGTGCATTCTAGGCACATAAGATTCTTGCTACAAATTTGTCATGAGGGTAAGGAGGATTTTACAAGTTGTGAAAGGTAGGATTGTAGACATGCCATATGCCTCATGCGACATGGGTTTATTGACCGTTAGATTAAAATCTCTAGGAAAAAGTTCTAGATCAAAGATCCTTGAGACCAATCTCTCTATTTAAAAAGATACTTTGGGCCGGGCGCGGTGGCTCACGCCTGTAATCTCAGCACTTTGGGAGGCTGAGGCAGGCGGATCACAAGGTCAGGAGATCGAGACCATCCTGGCTAACATGGTGAAACCCTGTCTCTACTAAAAATACAAAAATACAAAAAAAAAAAAAATTAGCCAGGCATGGTGGCGGGCGCCTGTAGTCCCAACTTTTACGGAGGCTGAGGCAGGAGAACAGCATGAACCCGGGAGGCAGAGCTTGCAGTGGGCTGAGATCAGGCCACTGCACTCCAGCCTGGGTGACAGAGCGAGATCCCGTCTCAAACAAACTAACAAAAAAAGATACTTTGGCAAAGCAACTCACCTCCTCTCAATATGCTTGTTTCATAATTCACATGTTCATGGACTAGTTTACTTAAAACAGATGATAATCACCATAACAATGGCTCCCTTCAAAGAATATCACATGCAAGACACCGTCACATTCCCACTCCTGAATTTTTTTTTTTTAAAGAAGGGGTCTTGCTATGTTGCCCGGGCTGGTCTTGAACTCCTGGCCTCAAGTGAACTTCTTGCCATGGCCTCCCAAAGAGCTAGGATTACAGGCAGATTACAGGTATAAGCCACCATGTCCAGCCCATATTCCTGCTTGTTGGGAGGAAAAGATTTCCCAATAATTTTTATATTTTTCAGTCTCTTCCAGAAAAGCATAACAAGAACCGCATTTTCAAAGACTCTTGACTCAAGTTATTTTAACCAAAGGAACAGTTGGTGCAAAGAGAATGTTTTCAAAATGTTTATACCTTTTCAGTAGCCAACATTCACATGATGGGCCCACTCAACCTGCGGAAGCAATAAGAATATTTTAAAAATCCTTGGCTACCTTTGGAAGGCACTTCTTTTCTGCCAAAATATTTTCTGAAAAAAAAAAAAATGTATTCTTGCTTTTAACAACATCCTCTCCATCCTCCACTTAGACACATTCCCGTCAACATCCCAGGAATGTGAGCACTTCTTGCTAATAGCACAGGAGATGGGTTAACACCCATCCCTAACCTGGAGACCCACCCAGGGCAAGAAGATTCTTTCCTATATGCTGTGAGGCCATTCCCAGCCTAGTCCAATCTCACATACACACACCCAAGTCTTACTTTTCGGATTTTAGGATAGTTCCAAGTAAAGAATTTCATATTCATAATACAGAAAGTGGGGGGAAAAGCATATTTCAAGACAGATTTCAGTTTGATTACTGTATGTAGGACATGATATAGTTTGGATATTTGTTCCTGCCCAAATCTCGCATTGTATTGTAATCCCCAGTGCCAGAGATGAGGCCTGGTGGGAGGCCTTTGTGTCGTCAGGAGTTTCCTTCATAGCTTGGTACTGTCTTTATGACAGTGAGTGAGTTCTTGTGATATCTGGTCATTTAAAAGTACGTGGCACCTGCCCCACCAACTCCCTCTTGCTCCTGCTCTGGCCATGTGATGTGCCTGCTCCTGCTTTGCCTTCCACCATGAGTAAAAGCTCCCTGAGGCCTCCCCAGAGGAGGATGCCAGCACTATGCCTCCTATACAGCCTGCAGAATCATAAGCCCATGAAATCTCTTTTTTCATAAATTACCCAGTCTCAGGTATTCCTTTATAGCAATGCAAGAACAGCCTAATACAGAACGGAAATACGTAAAAATGTTAACAGTGGTGGTTACCCCTGGGTGATGAGTTTTGGATGGTTGTTTTGTCTCATCTATATTTTCTTTTGTTCTATAGTGAAGATATATTAATGTTATGATTTATAAAAATAATAGTAAGAACAAGGAGGGCCCTTTCCTTGAGCATATAATCACGCACACAGTGAAATATCAAATAGTAGAGAAAGGCTTCTGATGAGAAACAAGAATCCCCTTACATCCCTTTCTGGTGCTTGAGATCACATGACAGCCTGCTACCTAGCAGCTCAACTGTGTTCCCGTTGGCCCACGCAGTCTATTTGCAGATGATCTAATTAATTGCCAATATTTAAAACAGCAGGTACTTTTACATAAAAATCTTATTTTAGGCCAGTTTAAAAATAATCAAAAGATTCTCATACATCATTAATTGACCCTGGAATTAAGTAATGGCTTCCCATTCACACGATTTTGCTCATTTTGTCATAATCCCCACCAACTCCTATTTTTTTCAACACTAGACTCATCTGACAAGTTTCCATTATCTTCCCACTTCCTGATCCCTTGAATTTCTGACTTCTGTCCATGTGTTATGCTGGTATCTATTGCTTGATGAATCTTATTGAGACAGTTGACTTTCTGCCAGCTAGCCGGGGCTAGAAGTTGTTCATTTCCATGTCTTCTCAATGTACTTATGATAACCAGTTTTATTAGGTTAGCACAAAAGTAATTGTGGTTTTTGCCATTACTTTTAATGGCACAAGTAATGCCATTACTTTAATGGCCGGCACGGTGCCTCACGCCTGTAATCCCAGCACTTTGGGAGGCCAAGGTGGGTGGATCACTTGAGGTCAGGAGTTCCAGACCAGCCTGACCAACATGATGAAACCCAGTCTCCACTAAAAATACAAAATTAGTCAGGCATGGTGTTGCACGCCTGTATTCCCAGCTATTTGGGAGGCTGAGGCAGGAAAATCACTTGAACCCAGGAGGCGGAGGTTGCAGTGAACCAAGGTCGTAACATTGCACCCCAGCCTGGGCAGCAACAGCGAAACCCTATCTCAAAAAAAAAAAAAAAAAAAAAAAGCAATGGCAAAAACTGCAGTTACAGCCGGGCATGGTGGCTCATGCCTGTAATCCCAGCACTTTGGGAGGCCGAGGCAGGTGGATCACCTGAGGTCAGGAGTTTGAGACCACCCTGGTCAACATGGTGAAACCTCGTCTCTACTAAAAATACAAAATTAGGCCGGGCGCGGTGGCTTAAGCCTGTAATCCCAGCACTTTGGGAGGCCGAGACGGGCGGATCACGAGGTCAGGAGTTCGAGACCATCCTGGCTAACACGGTGAAACCCCGTCTCTACTAAAAAATACAAAAAACTAGCCGGGCGAGGTGGTGGGCGCCTATAGTCCCGGCTACTCGGGAGGCTGAGGCAGGAGAATGGCGTAAAAACCCGGGAGGCAGAGCTTGCAGTGAGCTGAGATCCGGCCACTGCACTCCAGCCTGGGCGACACAGCGAGACTCCGTCTCAAAAAAAAAAAAAAAAAAAAAAACAAAATTAGCCAGGCATGGTGGTGGGCTCCTGTAATCCCAGCTACTTGGGAGGCTGAGTCAGGAGAATTGTTTGAACCCGGGAGGCAGAGGTTGCAGTGAGCTGAGATCACACCATTGCACTCCAGCCTGAGCGACAAGAGCAAGACTCCATCTCAAAAAAAAAAAAAAAAAAAAAAAATGCGGTTCTTTTTGTGCCAACCTGATAGTTGATGTAACCTTTATTTCCTGTTCTATCACATAGAGGCAGCTCCCTTGGAGCTCTCAGCTTTCAAGATGTGTTAGTCTATTCTTGCATTACCGTGAAAAAATACCTGAGGCTGAGTTGGGCGGATCACCTGAGGTTGGAAGTTCAAGACCAGCCTGACCAACACGGAGAAACCCTGTCTCTACTAAAAATATAAAATTAACCGGGCGTGGTGACACATGCCTGTAATCCCAGTTACTCAGGAGACTGAGGCAGGAGAATCGCTTGGGAGGAAGGCTGCAGTGAGCCGAGATAGCGCCACGGCACTCCAGCCTGGGCAACGAGAGTGAAACTCCATCTCAAAAAAAAAAAAGAGAAATACCTGAGGCTGGGTAATTCGTAAAGAAAAGAAGTTTCATCGGCTCACAGTTCTGCAGGCTTTACAAGCAGCATGGTGCCGGCTTCTGGCGAGGCCTCAGGAAGCTTATAATCATGGTGGAAGGCAATGGGGAGTCAGCATGTCATATGGCAAGAACCGGAGCAAGAGAGGGAAGAGGGAGGTCCCAGACCCTCTTAAACAACCAGATCTCCTCGGAACTAACTGAGCAAGAACTCATTTACCAGCAAGGGAATGATGCTCAACCATTCATGAAAGACCTGCCCCCATGAGCCAATCACCTCCCACCAGGCCCCACCTCCAACACTGGGAATCACATTTCAACCTGAGATTTGGAGGGGACAGAGATCCAAACCATATCACAAGATGACGCTCTTACCCTGCCTTCAGCTCCCTTCCTTCTACTTCCCAACTTTTGTTATTACTGCTTATCATTACTTTTGCTTTGTAATCACCAAAACTGAAAATACATTCTCTTCTGTAACCAAAATTAAGTGACCCATGCTCTGTCCATAGACTGATCTGCAAAGTTAAAAAAGCAACAATTCCGTTTCTATTCTGTGAACGTGTCTATATTGTTCATAACAGACCTAGAATTACATTTTCTTTTTTTTACACAATCTCTTCACCCCCCCACTCCCCAGAGTGTCTACTTTTCTTTATTGTCTCTTTCTCTTGCATTAGATCCTTTTGCATAGCATATATTATTTTTTAACTCTCCATTCAATTAAGTATTCTTTGTTTCTCCTTCTTTGCTGCCACAACCTTTCTCTCTCTTATTCTGCTACGGCTCATTCTCAAAGAACGTTCTCAGAAATGTTAATGAAGAGGCAAATTTTCTGCATTGTTATAGTCTAGAAATGTCTTCGTTTTATTCATAAACTGAACAGTTTTGCAAAGTATTGAATTCTGAGTTGCTAATTTTTTGTGCATAGAACACTGAATTTTGTTGTTGTTGGTTTGTGTGTTTTTTTGTCGAGACAGAGTTTCATTCTTGTTGCCCAGGCTGGAGTGCAATGGCACACTCTCTGCTCACTGCAACCTCCGCCTCCCAGGTTCAAGCAATTCTCCTGCCTCAGTCTCCCAAGTAACTGGGATTACAGGCGTGTGCCCCCGTAACTGGCTAATTTTGTATTTTTAGTAGAGACGAGGTTTTTCCTTGTTAGTCAGCCTGGTCTCGAACTCCCGACCTCAGGTGATCTGCCCACCTCAGCCTCCCAAAGTGCTCTGTTCAGTGATGGCTATGAGAGCCTGTCCAGGGATTACAGCCTGTCCAGGGATTACAGGCGTGAGCCACCACACCCTGCCAGAACACTGAATGTTTTATGCTTTTGTCTGGTGAGAAGTCTCATGGGCAGTCAAGGTCCTGTTCTTTTGTGGATGCACTGTTTTCCCCCTTTCTTTGAAGTCTTCTAATCTTTTCTTTTTGGTTCTTGGTGTGTGAAACTTTACACTGATGTGCTTAGCTGTCATTCTTTTTTTATATTGTGTTTGGCATGTAAAGATTTATTTTCTTCAGCTCTAGAAAATTATTTTGTATTATTTATTTGGTAAATTCCTTCTGTTTACTGTTTACTCTTATTTTCTGAAATGCATCTCTGTCAGACGTTGGACCTCCTACATCGGTCCTCTGTGTTCTCCCATCTTTTTGTTGCTGTTTGTTTTCTTGTACTTTTTAGGAAATTTCCTCAAATTCATCTTTTAACCTTTCCCTTTATTTTGTTATTTTTTATGTTCACAACAATAGTGATTTCCACAAGAGTTTTTTTGTTGTTGTTGTTATTCTCTCTTCCTTTTAATAATGTCCTGTTCTTGTTTTGTGGATGAGTCATCTTGAATCTCTCCGAGAAACTGTGAAAGTTTTAACTTTGTTGTTGTAGTTGCTGTTTTTATTGTTACCAAAATTCTGCCTCTTTTTCCTAGGTCATTTTTTTCATCTTGTTTAACTTAATCTAAGCCTGCATTAAATTTCTTCTTGTCCTTTCATGTTTACAAGAGTAGTGATCAAAAGCTAATTCTAGGTCTGCAGGCAAGGGCAGAGCTGGTTGACTGGTAGAGTTTGTTTTCAAGATCTGATGAGTTATGCCAGGATGTGGCACCCTTATTTTCTGCCTCTATTGACTTTCTTACGCGGTGACATAGGTGACTGGTGGCATTGTAGACTGTGCATGTGGATGGAGATTTGAGGGCAAGAGTCAATAGGCTTCCAATTAATCCTCCTATTTTCATCTTCCCCTTTAGTCACACCTGACATTTCTGAGATCTCCAGTTTGTATAGGGCTCTGTGGGCTGATCAGTTTCCACTTTGGTGAGCAACAGCTAACTCTAAGTTGTTGTGTCCTCTGCCCTGCTCCAGCGGTCTCCACTCCTTCATCAGTGTGGTCCTCCATAAATCTGTTGGACTCCCTCACCCTCCAAATGGCCCTCACCCTCCAAATGGCCCTCACCCATTTGCTTGGTGTAATGGGCTTATGACTGTTTTAATTGCTTCATAATCATTTTAGAGAAGTCTTGGGAAGTATAGGAGGTAAATGAGCATGGCCAGTCTGCCATCCTTAATTGGATGGCTCACCACCTGCTTTTTAAACTGCTTGGATGTTTAAACTTGGCCCTACATTGATTTCTCTTGTGTCTTAGTAATGACCAACAAAGCAGCCTGAACCCGTTATTGCACAGACCTGAGATGTATTTGGAGGTATCTGCTGTGTGTCCCTGTATCCTTGTGCATAAAAATATGTACTCAGAGGACAATAAAAGCTACATGCTTCAATTTTAAATTCTTAACACATTTTTTAAAACTTGAAATTGTGTCTTTTTTATATTCTCATACATTGTGTTAATGGAAGAGACTAGATGAGGTTAAGTAAAAATTACCTTGTACTCTAGGACCTTAGAGCCAGTGGAGGACTTAGATTCCAGACAACCCAGCCCCAGACTAGCTGCAACAGGTACTGGCAGTGGTCCTCCCTGGCCCACATGGGTTGCTGTTGACCTTTTTCATGCTCACCCCAGTTTTGATGTGTTCTTGCTTCTAATAGCAGCACCTGCACCATTTTGTCAGGCTGCTGGAACCCATTTTTCTCCAACTCAAGCAGAGGCAGAATTTATGCACCCTTCCCCCATCCACATCCCTCACACCTTGTAGCTTTCAATACCTCGATTGATGACCGCGGTGGTGGGGCATGAAGCTCAGCTCTCTCATCTTGGGGCAGGACATCTCTGGATGTCCACTCCACCCTCCCACTGCAGGATCAAGATGAAGTCCACGCTAGGACCCTGCCTGAGATCTTCCCCGAGTGTGCCTTCATTTCCCTCTCTGCCCTGCTTTCTCTGGTCCCTTAGGAATGCCCCTACAGAGTGCTTCCTTCAGAACCAACTCCATGTGAACCCTCATCTAAGGAGCACTGGCAGTGACATGGGCTAAAATGACTGATGGTCCTTGTGTTCCTTCCTAAACAGCACCTTAATGAAAACCTGGCAAAGCTCACAGCCAGGTTTGAGAAAGCAACAGCAGACAAACTCAAATGTCAGCAAGAAGCCGAAGTGACCGCAAGCACCATCTCCCTCGCCAACCGCCTGGTGAGTGTAAGGCACAGCAGTCCGAGCTGTAATTATATGAGCAGGCTTGTCAAGTGCCGTGGAGGTGCAAGATAGATGAGCACAGCACAGCAGCGCTTTGACTTGGAGGGAAGTATTAAAATGTGCTGAAATGCAGGAATTGAGTCCTGAGGAAAATGTGAATGCATAAACCCTGATCTGGTCAAAGGAGTTTTCTTATAGACATGGTTGGGAGGATGGGAGCACTGGATCTGTCAGGCAGCTCATGCAAAATGTGAACACGCTTATATTCATGTGTATTGACCAGAGGAAACATTACAAAACAAAGCTAGCATTTTATAGGCAAACTGTGATGTTCCTTTCTATGTAACATTTCATTATAAGGGTGTGGCCAAGATTAGGAACTAAGATAGAAACAGAAAAGAATGAGACCTGTTGACCCTGAGTATTTCAGAAAACACACACACACATATACACACATGCTCTAACCTTCCTGGGAAATCAAATCTGCAGGTCAGGGCAGCAGTGCTTGTGTTATGAGTGTTTGTTTCTGCATAATAAATTACTCCAAAACTTAGTGGTTTTGCACAATAACCATTTCACAATATCTCACAAGTTTGTTGAGGGCAGGGCTCAGCTGGCCAGGTTTTCTGCTGCATATGGTCATGACTGGGGTCACTCGGTCCATTCAGCTAGTGGCTGGGCTAGAGGCCCCAAGACAACTTCCTTCACATGCTGAGCATCTTGGCAGGGATGGTTGGAAGGGAGGATGCAGCTGGGCCTCTCTCCCTTCCTATGGAGCCTCAGGGCCTCTCCACACACTCTCTCTAGCAGGGTAGTCAGACGTCTTGCATAGTAACTCAGGACATCAAGGGCAAGTGTCCCAAGAGGCAGGAAGTGGAAAGTCCCAATATCTGAAGACTTGGGAGTGAAAACTGGCACAATAGCACTTCCACTGTACTCTATAGGTCAAAGCAGTCACAGATTAAAGGGCAGAGAGCACAGACAGCAACTCTTAATGACAAGAATGTCAAAGAATTTGCAGCCTTTTTAAATCCCCCAAGGCTTGTATTTCTCATCCCGTATATCAGCTAAGACTCTGAAAAGCAGAGTCAATTGGATGTGATTTCTTTTCAAGCTAGAGACTTTACAGCACCCTCCTCACCAGTGGAGGGAAGTACAGTCCACACCTCTTTACATTTATTCCAGCCACCACTGAATTACACAGCAGAGCCAGATGTTTTAATCTGGGGAGCAGTGAGTCATAGCCATCACTGAACAGAGCTGTGATGTAATGAAGACCAGCCATACCCAAATGTGTGTCTGTGCAGTTGTCACTGGACCAGCTTCTGTGTGGCTTTGAGATGGTCAGTTTAGCTGAACAGTTCAGTGTAGAGACAGCAACTCTTGCCAGTGTGCAAGAAGTCCTCCAGATCTCCTAGCTGGCCTGCCTTCCATTCCGCTCCCTGCTGGGTTTCCGAACTTAGCACAGCCTTCTCTGCCTGGCTAGCGCACTTTCTGAGTCAGTGCTCCTGGGAGGCAGTGTGGCACTCTGCTCTAGAAGTCAGGATGTTCAGGCTCTGAAGTCACCCCTGTCTCTACCAACCTAGAGATTCTGGTCAGCTACTTGGACTTTCTGGCCTTTGTGGAATCTGAAAACATGCATGGGAATGATTGGGTTGGCAAATCTCTAAGATCTGTCCAGGCTCTGATGTTCTATGATGTTATCATTCAAAGAAAAAATAAAGGGTGAGTCCTAACACAGAAGCAAAGCTCCGCCATACCACTAACAGTCGTCTGTAGAAAGGATGACTCTTCTCGCAGGGAGACTATACCAACCCAAAGAGAGCTAGGGGGTCAGGACTTTGTACACACCTATGACCTTACCATGCTTCTCTGTGTCTCAGTTAGCACATCTGTCTCCTCGCCCGCTGTGAATTATTTATGGTGCATGGACTTGATTTTGTTTATGTTCATTTCCCCATCATTTGGAAAGGAGAAAGAAGTGGCTAATTTTCTAACATGTTCCACAGACCAGGTATTGTGCTAAATAATAATCATACATGATTATATTTCATCCTCTCAACAACCCTTTGATTGAGTGGTATCAGTCTCCACACATAAAGCAGAGTCAAACCTGTCATCTTTCTATGGCTCATACGATGCATGACACAGAATGGGGCTTGCGTGCTGAAAGCTTTGCTGCAGGCAGCACAAATCCCCATTGATGGAAAGGGCCATATAAGTGATGTTCTGCCTCTTCCCGCTATGAAGCGTGCAGTGGGTGCTCTCCATGATGGAATCGTGACTCTATGACCTGCTGTGTAATACGCCTCCTCTCCTCTCTGGCTTTTGAAATGGTAGGTTGGAGGACTCGCTTCTGAAAACGTGAGGTGGGCAGAAGCCGTGCAGAACTTCAAACAGCAGGAAAGGATGTTATGTGGAGACATTTTACTGATAACGGCTTTCATTTCCTACCTTGGCTTCTTCACAAAGAAATATCGGCAGAGCCTCCTGGATGGGACTTGGAGGCCCTACCTGAGCCAGCTGAAAGTACGTATGGCCTGAATTTCTCCTGACCACATCAGCCTCTGGGCACTAATGGGAAGACGTCACGGTCATAATTCACATCCTCTGGTGTCCTCCTGCACACTCACCCCCACCACCCTCTGAGCACCAGGTGTGAAACCTCCATACCCGTGTCCTTCCACACTGCCTTGCATTGCTGCCCACTGCCCTCCAGACCACCCAGGGGCAGCACGTCTCCTCTGAATGCAGTCCTCCATGGGAACACTAGTCCTCTTCCCTGCAGGCTGTCTCCTAGCAATCCTTAAAGCTGTGAAACCTGGGAGATAGAAAAAAAAAAAAAAAATTTCGTCTCTGATCTCCCCACTCCAGGGTCAAACTTCATAGGAGCAGTCAGGGAAGGTTCCCTTTCCCAGATCCTACCTTGCACCTTGTTACTGGGCCCCAAAGCTACACAGCTTGTGCCAATGACTCACGGATATCTTTTGTTCTGCTTCCATCCTGCATGATCCCTTGAACAGCTGCTCACATGCTTCTTATGTGGGCTGTGCAGCTTGTCCTTTTCGTGTGGCTAGGTGGATGTTACTCCCAACCCATCCCTTTACATCACCCGCCCCCCACTCCCTGAAACGTAACGAAGTGGAGAAATACTGGTTTCCTATTAAAGGGGATTCAAAGTTGTACCTGGACCCGAGCATCAGAAGTCCTAATACTTTCTTGGCACTTTCACATCACTCATAGCAAGCCACAAATACTCCCTATGTATTTAGCATGTCCTAGCACTCCACTATACAGGGGGCACACAAAACGTTCAGGACCGGGATACTTTTGGCAAGTTCACAGTCCACTTGAGGAGATTAGAATCATAAAAGTCAGCTAGGGTGAAAGTCAGCCCCAAATTTCACAATATAAGGTAAAAGCTGCATTCCAAATCTATTTGTAAGTAGAACCTTCGAACAAAAACTCTTTCTATCTTGATGATTGTTTTCTCAGATCAGCTCATAAAACCCTGCTCACCTGACAATTAGTGGAACAGTCGTTTCAAAATGTTACAGTGCTAGCAAATAAAAAATAAAGCAGTTATTTTACTCATCCTAAACACTTTCGGAAAAAGGAAATTGTTGAGGGAACCATTATTAACTGAGTGAATGAAGATGAAGAGCTTAGTAGCAGCTTAGTGAGGATTTTTCTGGCTTTGTTTGGGTTCTTAAGCTTTCTTGTGTCATGGATGTCTTTGGCAGTCTGGTGAGGCCTACGGATTCCTTCTCGGAATAATGTTTTTGAGCACGTCAAATAGAATGCATGAGATTACAAAGGGAAAAAATATATTGGAACACATTTCTGGTCCCAGATAAGATTCCCCAAGGGGCAGATCTCCCTTCAGAGGTTTGCTGGATACTGTAGTACCGGCCATTTGTGCCCTTGATAGATACAATTAAGAGGATGGGAGATGGTTTGGAGAGGTTTCCTTGGGATAACTGGGCAAAACAAACTTCAGAGAGGAGTGAGGTGAAGGGGTTAAAAGGGTATTTGTCTAAACCTCGAAAGCATTATGCTAAGTGAAAGTAGCCAGACACAAAAGGTCACCCACTGTAGGATTCATTTATAGTAAAATATCCAGAAGAAGAAAATCCAAGGGGACAGAAAACATATTCATAGTTTCCACGAGCTAGGGGTAGAGGGAAATCAGGGACGCTGTTGAATGAGTATGGGATATGGGGGAGATGAAATGTTTGGGAAGTACAGCTGATGGCTGCATAATGTTATGAATAGACTAAATGCCACTGAATTGTGCACTTTAAAATGGTTAATTTATTTTGTATGAATGTTACCTTAATTTAAAAATATATACAGGAGTCATCAATGAAAAAGATTGCTTGTAAAAAAATTAAGTGAGCCCGGCACAGTGGGGTCACGCCTGTAATCCCAATACTTTGGGAGGCCAAGGCGGGGTGGATCGCCTGAGGTCAGGAGTTCGAGACCAGCCTGTCCAACACGGTGAAACCTCGTCTCTACTAAAAACACAAAAATTAGCTTGGTGCAGTGCCGGGCACCTGTAATCCCAGCTACCTGGGAGGCTGAGGCAGGAGAATCGCTTGAACCCGGGAGATGGAGTTTTCAGGGAGCTGAGATCACGCCACTGCACTCCAGCCTGTGTGACGGAGCGAAACTCCAAACTCCATCTCAAAAAAAAAAAAAAGAATTCAGAGAGCAGAAAAGGGCTAATAGAGAAGAAAAGGAAGTGTCTAGGGCACATACAGGAGCCCTGAAGGGGCATAAGAGAGGCCACAGGCAAGTTCTTAGACTGAAAATACTCACCAGCTTCCCACAGGCACCAGCAGGCAGGTTTTCAAGAAAGAGTCCTGCAGGTGAATGGGGTGTTTGGGGAAGAGGAAAAGAAAACCCAGCCAGCCTCTTGCAAGCTGGTGAAACAGATGAGCAGGAAGAGTGGTTTGTGCCGGCTGGTACAGACAGGAGCAAACCCACTAGGCATGGGACCTGGTTGGTTCATGGAACATGCACAAGAAACACAGACATATAGCAGAGAAATAACATTGTTAACATGGGTGAGAGTGTGTAGGACGTCATAGATTAAAATACAGATAATCTAGTAGAAACTTGATCTGGGTAAAAATACCAAAAAACAAAGAATCATTCACACGAGCTGAATTTCTGCAGTTATTCATCTGTGGAGAGAAAAAAAAAAACAAAAAAGTCATCAGGACTTTAATAGAACCTGCTTCCAGAAATAATCACACAGCCAGAAAAGCATTCTTCAGTGGGATGTTGATCTTGCTTTTAAAGGAGTTGTGTCATTTGGTGAGTAACCATGTATTCAACCCAACTGAGAATGTCTGCTTCTGTTCTGAGAGTGGGTTGGCGTTTCTTCTTCACCAGACTCCCGTTCCTGTCACCCCAACCCTGGATCCCCTGAGGATGCTGATGGACGATGCTGACGTGGCTGCCTGGCAGAACGAGGGCCTCCCAGCCGACCGCATGTCCGTGGAGAACGCCACCATCCTCCTCAACTGTGAGCGCTGGCCACTCATGGTTGACCCTCAGCTACAAGGCATCAAATGGATCAAGAATAAATACGGTGAAGATCTCCAGGTCACGCAGATTGGCCAGAAAGGGTAAGTGGTTGAGCACAAAAGTTCCCACTTCAGCCATTTGTGCAGGACAATGTATAGATCATGGGCAGATTTTAAGCCACAGTGAATGGTTTGTACACACCTGGTCTCTCCATCAGGCGTCTCATGTTTCTCCTCCCATTTTAGCAATCATCTCAATGAAGGATGCCTGGGTACTAAGTCTTTGCTTTTCATCCACATGAGAAATTATGTACCACAACCTCTTGACCCATTCTGGGGTCCTTTCTTCACCATCTCTGGAGCTCATCCTCTCATTGTCCCTTAAACATTTCCTCCCCAAACTGCACATCCCATTGTCACGTAGCTCTGTGCTTTATAGTCTTCCTCACCTAGCCAAAAGTTGCCTCCCTTATCTCTCCTCTACCCATTATTTCTACCTCTGCCCTAGAACCACATAGAACGAACAAAACTGTCCTCCTGAGGCACAACTTGACATTTCAGTAGGTCGCGTGGAGCAGTTGAGTTAGTTATAAAACCTTGAGAGCCCTTGGTACCTGCCATGTGGCTTTGTACTTACCTGTGGGAAAGTTACCACGTGAAGGGACTTGAACGGCACAGAGAATGTCTGGCCAGCACCCACCAGGCTTCAGTGGCTTGGGACTCGGCATCCCTCATGCCTCCCCTCATTTTAGCCTTGCGGTTTCAGTACTCATCCTGTTCTGTGTCATCAGGACACCTGGGGTAACAGGATGGGGCAATGGGGAAGAGGCAGTGAGGCAGACATCATTCGTTAGGAAGTTGATATGCGTTAGTCTTCGTGTTAGGGGTTTTATCTCAAATGCTGTCCTTAATCCACATAGTTAATAAGGTAAGTAACCAATTGGTTAATAACCAGTAAGGTTATTGGTTCCATTTCACATCCGAGGAAGCAGAGGTTCACAGAAGTTAAGTAATTTCCCCGGGGAGTATGCCATTTTAAAAGTGATGGAAATTTTGCACTTGTGTTTATAGCAGCGTTATTCATAATAGACAAAAGGTGAAGGGAACCCAGGTGTTCACTGACAGAAAAATGGATAAACAAAATGTGATGTACACATGCAACGGAATATTATTGCCTTAAAAGGAAAACAGTTCTTAAAAGAGTATAATTAGATTGTGATACAAAGGAGAAATGCTTGAGGACATGGAGACCCCGTTTTCCATAACGTGATTATCATGCATCCCTGTATCAAAATAGCTTATGTACCCCATAAATATATGCACCCATGTACCCACAAAAATTAAAAGTAAAAAAGTTTTCAAAGAAAAAAATTTAAATAAAATTGAAGTTAAAAAAAAGAAAGGGAAAACAATTCTGACACATGCCACAACATGGATGAATCTTTAAAGTGTTATGCAGAGTAAAATAAGCCGGTGACAAAAAAACAAATGTGGTATGATTCCTCTCATCCAAGGTAAACAGGGTAGTCAAATTCATTGAGACAGAAAGTAGAATGGCGTTTGCTAGGAAGTGGGAGGGAGAGGGGAACAGAGAATTAGGGTTTCACAGGTACAGAGTTTCAGGTTTTGTTTCGTTTTTGTTTGTTTGTTTGTTTTTGAGACGGAGTCTCACTCTGTCACCCAGGCTGGTGTGCAGTGGTGCGATCTCAGCTCACTGCAACCTCAGCCTCCCAGGTTCAAGCAAGTGATTCTCCTGGTTCAGCTTCCTGAGTAGCTGGGACTGTAGGCGCCCACCACCACAGCCGGCTAATTTTTTTTTTTTTTTTTTTTTTTTGTATTTTTGGTAGAAACGGGGTTTCACTATGTTGGCCAGGCTGGTCTCGAACTTCTGATCTTGTGATCTGCCCGCCTCAGCCTCCCAAAGAGCTGGGATTACAGGCGTGTGCCACCACGCCCAGCCAGTTTCGGTTTCGCAAGAACAGTTCTGTGAATGGATGATGGTGATGGATGCACAACAGTGTACTTAAAGCCATGGAACTGTACACATGAAGATGACGCACATTATACGTTATGTATATTTTACCACAATTTAAATATATTAATTAATAAATTTGTTTAAAAAGTAATGGAGGCGGCCAGGCGCGGTGGCTCACGCCTGTAATCCCAGCACTTTGGGAGGCCGAGGCGGGCGGATCACGAGGTCAGAAGATGGAGACCATCCTGGCGAACACGGTGAAACCCCGTCTCTACTAAAAATGCAAAAAAATTAGCCATGCGTGGCGGCGGGCGCCTGTAGTCCCAGCTACTCGGGAGGCTGGGGCAGGAGAATGGCGTGAACCGGGAGGCGGAGCTTGCAGTGAGCCGAGATCGCACCACTGCACTCCAGCCTGGGCGACAGAGTGAGACTCCGTCTCAAAAAAAAAGTAATAGAGGCAGCTGGGCACAGTGGCTCAAGCCTGTAATCCTAGCACTTCGGGAGGCCGAGGCGGGCAGATCGCTTGAGGTCAGGAATTCAAGACCAGCCTGGCTAACATGGTGAAACCCTGCCTCTACTAAAAATACAAGAATTAGCTGGGCGTGGTGGCAGGTGCTTGCAGTCCCAGCTACTCGGGAAGCTGAGGCAGGAGAATCGCTTGAACCCAGGAGGCGGAGGTTGCAGTGAGCCGAGATCGTGCCATTGTACTCTAGCCTGGTGGACAAGAGTGGAAACTGCGTCTCAAAAAAAAAAAAAAAAAAAAAAGTAATGGAGGCACTATTTGAACGCAGGTCATCCTCACTTAGAAGCCTAAGATTTACCCACTCCAGCAAACAGCCACATGCTTGCACTGAGGTCCAGATCACTCGGGGTTGTTCAAATTGAACATATGATGTTAAAAATAATAGTTAACCAAACCAAATATTAAATATTATAATGCATCCATGTTATAGAGCAAACTTTGTTGAGAAGTGAATGCCAAGGCATAATGTGATATATATAGATATAGTGGCCCTATCTCGGCTCACTGCAACCTCCACCTCCTGGATTGAAGCAATTCTCCTGCCTCAGCCTCCCAAGTAGCTGGGATCACAGGCGTGTACCACTATGCCTGGCTAAATTTTGTATTTTTAGTAGAGACAGGGTTTCACCATATTGCCCAGTGGTCTCGAACTCCTGACCTCAGGTGATCTGCCTGCCTCAGCCTTCCAAAGTGCTGGGATTACAGCTGTGAACCACCGCTCCTGGCCAATATGATATATTTTTATTTGCATCTTCAGTCACATAGTAATCCAACCCTGGCCTTCTCCCAAAACTTTAATTAAAATATTCTTTTCCAGCTGACTAACAGTGCATTTTTAGACAGGTGTATGTTCTTTTTGCTCATTGATGTGTCCCTAGTGTCTAAAACACTGCCTAATGCATTGCAGGCCCTTAATAAATATGTTCAATTAATTCTTAGTTCATGTCCATTACTTTCCTGTTGAATGGTTTTCTAGATTTGTTGTATGTTATTTGAATACAAATGTTGCATTATATGTAATATGTATAGTCTTCTTTCTTCATATGAATGAAAATGTGTTCATCTCATTTGTCTTTTAATTTACTTTTGTGAGGTTTTACATACTACAGTTCATTTTATTTTAGTTTTTTTATTTGATCAGATTTGTCAGCCATTTATTCTATAAATGATGACTAGAGGAGTCTTTCCAAGAATTTTTAAAATGTTCACCTACATTTTTAGTCTTTAGTTTGTTGTTGTTGTTGTTTTTTAAGACAGGGTCTTACTCTGTCACCCAGGCTGGAGTACAGTGGTGAAATCATGGTTCCCTGCAGCCTCGACCTCCGGGGTTCAAGCAGTCCTTCCACCTTAGCCTCCCAAGTAGCTGGAATTACAGGCGCGCAACACCATGCCCTGCTAATTTTTGTATTTTTGTAGAGAGGGTGCCTCACTCTATTACCCAGGCTGGTCTCAAACTCCTGGCCTCAAGCAATCATCCCACCTTGGCTTCCCAAAGTTCTGGGATTACAGGCATGAGCCACCAGGCCTGGCCCATTTTTAAGTTTTTTGAGTTTTCCTTTCTACATGGAAATGCAATCAATTTAAATATAGTTTAAGCTACTATATGTGGTACAGACTAATTTTCCAAGTGGGTAGCTATTGTTTCAATACCATCTATGAAATTGTCCATTCTTTCCTCAATTAATTAGAGATGTCATTTTACTATATATTAAATTATTTTATTAAATAGGGTCATTATTCTTTTCTATTTATCTAATACTACACCAGCTCTTATTTACTTTTATATTTAGTATCATTTATTGTGGTATTTCTCATTAAAAAGTAATATATCATCACTGTAAAGAAAAATGAGAGGGTGGGGTAGGAGTTACCATAAAAAACAAATAAAGAAATAGAAACTTCTATAATTCATCTTTCAAAAACACTGCTAACTTGTTGGTATATGCTGTCCTTTAAGCCTTCTTTCTACACATCTATATTGTTGAAATATACAAAATATTTAGTATTAGGTAATGAGTCCTTCCTCTTGTTCATTACTGGTTTTCTCCTTGCCAGCTTCACTGTATTCTTTTAGGTTAACTTTAAGATCTTTGGTTGAGTTTCATAAAGTTTTATTGTTATTCTTCGTTTGAATTGTATTGTATCCCTGCAGCCTCAACTTATAATTGACTGTAATTGACTTATAAATTGACTTTAAGAAAATCAACCTATTCACATATTTATTAAACTCTACATAACACTGAAAAGTTAAAAGTAACCTAGATCTTTGTTAATTGATTGATAAATTAAGTTGTATCAATATGGCCTAATACCCAGTCATTTAAAATTACCTGGAAGGCTATTTAATGACATGGTGAAATGATTACAATATATTTCATGTAAAAAACAGGTTATAAAACAAAACCACTATATGAATCTAATACAATCAAAGCTAAACTTGACAATATAATATGTTCAAATATACACAGTATACACCAAAATGTTAAAGACAGATTATAGTTTTCATTATCTTTTTTGTATTTTATAATTTCTCCCTATTTCTAAAAGTGTATATAATCATATAAATCTCACTTTACATAGGGAGAAAATGTGGTCATTGAAAACATTCCAAATAGCTGTGCCTCCAACTGTATCACCATGTCTTAGAGGTCACACTTGTCTCATTAAATTGTCGACTCCATAGCTTGCCACAGGCTCATACTCCCGGACTCATACTTGCTTCCCCAGCTACCTTCAAGTCATAGAGCAGGCCCTGGAAGCTGGAGCTGTGGTGCTGATTGAAAACCTAGAGGAGTCCATTGATCCTGTTCTGGGACCTCTGCTTGGGAGAGAAGTCATTAAAAAAGGACGGTAAGACTCAGCTGTGTCGCTGACCCTTCGTGGGGAGCTGGTTCTTGGCCCCAGTTAGAATCATGAAGAGGTCTGCCCTTCCTGGAATGTCCTCTCTTCAGTTCATGTCGAGTAGCTCCCTGCAGCACATCCACCTTTCTTTCTTCCAGCAGAGGTCTATTCAGTGACCTTTGTCTCCTAGAGAAAGTTTCCTGGAAAAACTTTGCTTCCATCAGCCAACGTCCCAACTGACTTCGTTCTAAATGGCCACAGTGCACAATTTTGGAAAAACTTGAGAAGGAAATTGGTCAAAAAGCAGACTGACTTTTAAGTATGAGCATCTTATACAAGCCAGTCATCTGAATTCTGACAACTCGGTTCCTTGTCAATTTAATGAGTCTCTGCTAGTTTGAGTGCTGGCTCAGGATAAGGGCTTAGCAAGCATAAGGCAAAGCAGGGGGTGGTGTTGAGAGGAAAAGAGAGGAAGAAGACATGCAATGGGTTCGTATGAGGGGCAGAGTAATTACCGCGAAGGAGTGCTTCACTCAGGAACCTCACCCACTGCCGGGGCCATCGTTGCCTTTGCTGTCCTCAAGTTGTGCTCATTTACTTGCTTAATCATTTTCACCCATAGATGTCATTCCCCTGTCAGCCACGAGGAAAAGTAAGCCCTATTGCTGGCCTATAAAGCACCTTTGTGGAAACTGCAAGGTGGCTCACCTTCCTCCAGACACTTCACTGCCATCTGCTGGAAATTGTTCATAATGTACTAATCTACATTGACACAACAGGCATGGCTCTTCCTAGAGGTACACAGTGTAGAACCAAACATGGCGGCCATGGGAAACCATGTACCCCCCTCGGCTCCTGTTCCCCAGATTACTGCAAAAAAGAATCCCAGGGCTCATCCTAGACATACTCAGGAGGAATCCATCTGAATATGGCAATATTGTTTGAAAAAAAAATCTGAAATTCTGACCCCAACCAAATTTTACAGGAAGGCACCTCACCTTCACGTGAGCCTTTATGTTCCAGATTCATTAAAATTGGAGACAAAGAATGTGAATACAATCCCAAGTTCCGGCTCATCCTCCACACCAAGCTGGCTAATCCTCACTACCAGCCCGAGCTGCAGGCTCAGGCCACCCTGATCAACTTCACCGTGACCAGGGATGGCCTGGAGGACCAGTTGCTGGCGGCTGTGGTCAGCATGGAGAGGCCAGACCTGGAGCAGCTGAAGGTGAGGACAGGAGGGAGAAAACACTCTGCCACTAGAGCCTTCAGTGTACTCCACTCTGGGAGAGGTTGCGGAAGGGGGCTGCTTTTCCTGGGTTGAATCAGGTGGGTTCTACTAGACCCTGGAAGAGTGCCGACCCCATGTAGCAACCTGGGAACACCATACTGGGAAAAGAAGGATGGGTAAGCTGAGGAGCAGAAGCAAAAACAGTTTGAAGGACGGGCATGGTGGCTCATGCCTGTAATCCCAGCACTTTGGGAGGCCAAGGTGGACAGATCATGACGTCAGGAGTTCAAGACCAGCCTGGCTGACATGGTGAAACCCCATCTCTACTAAAAAAACAAAAACAAAAATTAGCTGGGCATGGTGGCACTAGCCTGTAGTCCCAGCTACTCAGGAAGCTGAGGCAGAAGAATCTCTTGAACCCTGGAGGCGGAGGTTGCAGTGAGCCAAGATCATGCCACTGCACTCCAGCCTGACAACAGAGCGAGATTCCTTCTCAAAAAAAAAGAAAAAAAAAATGGTTTGGAGACTGGACAGCCCTATGACCAAGAGCAGAGCCTGGCATGAACATGAGTGCCACTGATCACACAGGTCCACCTGCCAGAACTAAATGGAGTGAAATTCTACAAGGGTAACAGAAATAGGTCCAACCATTTTAGGGTCATGTCTTAGTCAGCTTGGGCTGCCTTAACAAAATACCATAGATGGGGTGGCTTAAATAACAGATGTTTGTTCTCCTATAATTCTGGAAGTTGAAAGTCTGCGATCACGTTGGTTTCTGGTGAGGCCTCTTTTCCTGCCTTGGAGGCAGTGGCCTTCTCACTGTGACCTCATGTGACCTCTTCTTTGCACATAAAGAAATAGAGAAACCTCCCTGGTATCTCTTCTTATAAGGGCACTAATCCCATCAGGCCATGGCTCCACCCTAATGACCTCATTTAACCTCAATTACCTCCTTAAAGGCCACATCTCCAATATAGTCACGTGGGGAGTTAAGGCTTCAACATAGGACTTTTAGGACAACACAATTCAATCCATAGCAGATAACATGCTTTTTGTCCTCTCTTTAAATGTGATTAGATTATATAATATGTGGGGTTGGGGGTTGGAATTCCAGTGCATGAGAGCTTGAGTTCAGGGTTCCCTGGGACTCCGCTTCCTGCAACCATTCATTCATTGAACAGATACCTTGGGAGCACCAACCCTGTAACAGGCAGGATTTGAGGTATGGAGGATTCAGCAGTGAACAAAGAAAACCATGTCCCAGCCTTCATGGAATCTACACTCTAGTGGAGGAACACAGAAAACAGCAATGTAAACAAATGAACAATGCCATTCAGATAGCGACAAGAATTTTTAAGAAAGTAAAACAGGGTAATACTGGAAAGCCAGAGGGCAAATTTGAACAGTGGTGGTCAGAAAAAGATTCTGTGAGGAGTTGGCATCTGAGCTAATTCCTAAATAATTGTAAAGCCTCTGGGCACAGAACATTCCCAGCACAGAGAACAGCAAATCCTGGTCTTAAGGCAGGATCAAGATATATGGTTTTAAGAAACAGAAGAAAGGTCAGGGTGGCTGTGGCTGGAACCTCCAACAGGAAGGTTGTTCTTCCCACGGATCCAAAGGTTGTACAAGGGCAAAGACACTACAGCTGCCTGAAGTTAGTGCTTTAGGATACGGAGCAGAAAGGGAGGATGGGATGAGATCCGCTTGGATACCGGCACCCCACTCCAGCCTCGAGGAAGGTTTTACACAGTCTAAACTGGAAGACGGATTCTGCTGACTTTTTTTTCAAAGTAAGCCATAGGAGAGTTGTTCCTTAAAGTAAATTGGTAATAGAGAGAACTCTCCAGAGAACTAAAACTGGACCCTAACCCTCTAGTCACAGAAATAAACTCCGTTTAGTGAACGCTGATAATGCAGTGTGTTGCCCATTGTGCATTAAGCACAGCACAGAAATCCTACAGCTGGGGACTGGGATTACAGAGGAGTAAAGAGGGTAAACTGGCTCAAGGCCATGTGCCCAGAATATTGTACCGTTGGGCACCAATTTTGACTCCTCTGCTTGTCTCCTGCTCATGGTCTGAAGCTCTTTGCCATTCTGCCTCCAGTTTACCATCTTTAAGGCAAGGGACTTTGGCCCTATTCAGGCATACCCTTAGAGCAGGATGCCCTGGGCATCTGCACCTGACTGTCTCTGGCTTGATATTTGCAGTCCAATCTCACAAAGCAGCAGAATGGATTCAAAATTACCCTGAAAACGTTGGAAGACAGTCTCCTCTCTCGCCTCTCCTCCGCCTCTGGGAACTTCCTGGGAGAAACAGCGCTGGTGGAAAACCTAGAGGTCACCAAGCAGACTGCTGCCGAAGTTGAGAAAAAGGTAAAACTCCTCTGGTTAGTCGGGGGAGGCAGCCTCGGCTGGAGTCCTCCTCCAATTTTCTCTCCTCTTAGACAATGAGTCTGACTTTTAGAAAAAAAAGAAGTCAAAGTCACACATGGCTTTTCTGTCTTAGCAAGGTTCTTCTAGAAAGTCTACCTAGGCAGGATTCCTGAAGTGACTACCCCATACATCTTGTATTATGTAGTTCCCACCTTCTGGAAAATACTTTTGATGTCTCAACTCCATCCACATTTGATGAACACTTAAGCCTTTGCAGGGCCTGGTATTCTGTGCAGGGAATGGTCGCACAAAATGGATACCTCAGATAGTGTGTGGAATTGCCCTGAAGCTAAGGAATTGCATTGCTGTAAAAGCTGACTGGTTTGGGCATGATGGCATCCTGACAAAACCCACCAGACCGCAGACTCTCACAAGTCTGATCTTAATGAGAAAATCTCAACGACTTCCTAGGAAACTCAGCTCTCAAAAACTGTATCATCCTGGGAAGCAATGACGCAGTGCCCTGTTGTGTGTAGCTTCCTTTATTTTACAATATTTGGAAGGCCCTTGGTCCCCGCTGTGAGGACTAGAAGACGGGATGTGATGGGAAAGGGGCCCACCCCATGCTCTGTCCCAGCATACCACCAAACCTCCAACAAGGTCTTTTGCCATCTCAGTCCTGCGCTTCGATCCGAAGAGCATTGGAGATATTGGCTCTGAGCAGGACAGAGCATATCTGTAACAGTGTCCAGGAACAATATACCTTTGAGGGAAGATGCTTATTGCCAGATTATTGGGATTTCTCCAAATATGAAAGACTTCGTTCTAGGTAGAGACAAGGTAGGAAATATGAAAAGCAATGATGGGTAAGACAGATAAACCAGGTCATACCCACTCTGGGATGATAGACAGCTGAGGTTGGAGTGATGAGATTGAAAGGAGGAAGAGTCAACCAAATGTTGGGTCAACAGCATTCGGCTTGGTGCTTGTTTACTTGTATTTCTTCCTCAGAGGGCCAGGCCCTAAAAGCCTAGGATTATGGCAAATTTCTTGCTGTATCTCCAACTTTCATCATGGATCTTAGAATACAGTGGCCTTCAAGTAAGTATTCATGAGGCAAATAAATGAGAAAGAGAAAGAAGACAAAAAGAAAAGGAACAACAAAAGGAAAAAGAAAGCTTCATACAACCCTTGACACACAGCAGGTACTCAATAAGTGTTCATTGATCTTAAAGAAAAATAAAAAAAAAAAAAGAGGCGGGGAGAAGAGATCAGCATGCTGGATCCCATCCCCTGACCTACTCTTTCTGTGTAAGTTGGGTCTGTCTCCCCATCTCTCTTATCCAGGGCAGTGGCAGGTCTACCATAATTGCTTTACAAACTCTCATTCCCCCAACCAGAGACCAGCAGTCTGCTTGGTGATCTCTAGGTTTTCCACCAGCGCTGTTTCTCCCAGGAAGGAGAGACAGGGAAACAGACCCAACTTACACAGAGAGAGTAGGTCAGAGGATGGGATCCAACATACTGATCTCTTCTCCCCGCCTCTTCATCTCTTATTTTTTTTATCTTTTTCTTTAAAATCAATGAACACTTACTGAGTACCTGCTGTGTGCCAAGGGTTGTATGAAGCTTTCTTTTTCCTTTTGTTGTTCCTTTTCTTTTTGTCTTCTTTCTCTTTCTCATTTATTCGCCTCATGAATACTTATTGAAGGCCACTGTATCCTAAGATCCATGGTCAAAGTTGGAGATACGCAAGAAATTTGCCATAATCCTAGGCTTTTAGGGCCTGGCCCTCTGAGGAAGAAATACAAGTAAACAGGCAGTTATGAAACAGGGCTGAGGGCTGAGGTCAAGAAAGCACAGGGATCAGTGAACACACAAAAGAGAAACACTCAACCTACGTTGGGTGAGAGGGAGGAGGTGCTTCCCTTGAGTGTAACTGGACCATAGAAGAGGTGGGAACTGGAAGTGGTCACTGGCAATGAGGCACGAAAGGTGGCCTGAGTTTCCATTGTATAGGGCTGTATAAACCATGCTGGGAAAATTGGGCTATGTCCTGATGGGCATCAAATATCATGAACCTCTTTCACATATTTTCCATCTCTGTTTCTTTCTGAGTGGCTTTTGTAACAATTTCCTGAGATTTCTCTTTTAGTTTGCTGATTTTCTTTTCAGCTCCAGTCTATTATTTAAACCAAACACTTTTTAAATTTAAATAACTATACTCTTATTTTTAGAAGTTCTAGCTAGTTCTTTTCCAGATATGCCTGTTCTTTTTCATAATGCCCATGTTTTATGCTTCCTTTTGTGTCCACTGCTCTAAAACATACATCGTTAATGGTGAGTTTTAGGTTGTTCTGTCAATCCTTCTGGGGTGTTGTTGGTTTTGTTTTTGTTTTAGAAAAGAGTCTTCTAATTGTTTCCTTTTGTAATACGCCTGCAGTTTGTAATTGTTTACTATGAGAACATCTTCAGTAAGGATCATTGCCTTTTCCTGTGGTGCTCCCACAAATTATTAGTAACTTTCCTCTATTTTGGAGCATAAGGGCAGAGCATATTGAGGTTTGCATTTAGAGGCATAGTCTACCAGAAATCCCTCTTCCTGATCCTGAAGTCTTGTTTCTTATTTTTACCTGTCTTAAGAATTTTCTGGCCGGGCGCCGTGGCTCACGCCTGTAATCCCAGCACTTTGGGAAGCCAAGGCGGGTGGATCACCTGAGGTCGGGAGTTTGAGACCAGTCTGGCCGACAATGGTGAAACCTCTTCTCTACTAAAAATACAAAAATTAGTCAGGAGTGGTGGCAGGCGCCTGTAATCCCAGCTACTGGGCAGGTTGAGGCAGGAGAATCGCTTGAACCCGGGAGACGGAGATTGCAGTGAACCAAGATTATGCCATTGGACTCCAGCCTGGGGGACAAGAGCGAGACTTCGTCTCAAACAAACAAAAAAAAGTAATTTTCTGAAAATAGAATATTCCATTGAAAGATGTCTTTGTGAAATTACATATGAACTATTTCATAAAAATTAAGGAAAAAGAAGACTGTACTGGATTTCTACTGCTTGGTGTTCTCATTCATTTTTGAGTCATACTTTTTTTTTTTTTTTTGCATTTCCATGAAATCTTTCTTATTAGAGATGGAGTGTGGCAGCTTTCGTGGCTTACACTTCCCAACTGAAAGAGCTGACACCTCACCCTCCAAAAGCACTAGAAGTTTACCATCTCCTTTCTCATCCCAGTTCTAGGAAGGAATACCATAGTAGCTTTTCAACTTTCTACCCATCATCCCCATCCCTGTTCCCTGCATCCCCTAAGCAGACACATGTCTACTCACACAGAGGGGCCATGCTGATTCTCAGAAAGCCCTGGTTGGTTGGAACAGTGTGTGGTTGTTTATTTTTCTAACAGGTCCAAGAGGCCAAGGTGACCGAAGTGAAAATCAACGAGGCCCGAGAGCACTACCGGCCAGCAGCTGCCAGGGCCTCACTGCTCTACTTCATCATGAACGACCTCAGCAAGATCCATCCAATGTACCAGTTTTCTCTCAAGGTGACTTATACCTGGAGTTTCTTGCCTGGTTATAATAAAGCAGTGTCATATTGCCAATGCAGCTCTCTGTGAGAGCTTATCCATGTCAAATCATTAGCTATGGCAGGTCTGTAAGATCAAAGCCAGGAGAGCAGCTATGATACCTTCAGACATCTCTTACCATCCTCATCTCTTTAATTGGGTCTTACATGACTCATGGGTAATTTTGACTAGAACAGAACAGGACACCACAGCAAGTCTTGGCTCATTCTTTCAGTAGGCACACATGATATGGTGGGTACTATGCTTACTGAATGTATGGAAGATGATACCGAAGAAATATGAGAAGTGATCCCTGTCCCCAAATAACTTAAAATATAATAGACAATCAAATGTGTCACTTGTATTGATTAAAGTCCAAAGCAGGCAATAATAATACACCAACTTTAAATTAGTTTTCTTATGACCCTAATATCCCCAAAGCTCCTGCCTTATGATTGTTGAAATATTCCTAAAACCAAAGATGTTAGCAAATTGTAAAAGCTGACTAAACTTATCTTACTCATGAAAAAATAAAGACCTATAAATTTTTAGTGCATCTCTGAAAGTACATCTTTCTCCCCTAGGGCATTCACCAAAAGACCACAGTTGAAGAGGCATTAGGAGGTAGTGAAGCATTTCTAAACCTCTTTGGTTTGACCCAAGAAAGAAGACAAGCATACATATATACACAGAGAAAGAGGAGAGACCATATGTATATAGACACATGGAGATTTCACATACACGCAGTCACACACACACACACACACAGAGAGAGAGAGAAAGAGAGAGAGAGAGAGAGAGCGCACACCCTTCAGATCTGTGAAGTGTTTTCAGCTAAACCACCATGTGGAGACCAAGATGGCGGGGATGGTGACGCGCAGATGAGAAATCAGAGGGCCTCCAGTTCCTGGGGCTCATTTGGTTGAAGATGGCATTTAATCATTTCCCAATCTTTTTCTTTTAACTCAGAGTCTCTGCAGATCGGATGAACTGTGTTTATAATATTTTATGTTTTTAAAAGAAACCCAATACTTGGCCTCATATTTCGTTTAAGGCGACACAGGAAAGAATTATAAAATCTTTTAAAACAGCATAAAAGTTGGCATGATAAGCCTAATAACCGTAGGATCACCTCCCTAGTTCCAAGAGTAGTTGAAATTGACTATAGGTATCCATCAGAAGCCTACCACAGTGACTCTTTCTGAAAACAAGAAATTAGATGAGGCCCATGACAATCTGTGTTCAAAAGCATGTTGTAAGATATTTGGCAGCAACAGTGTCCGGATATAGGAAGTTCTGAAGCTCCATTTTTAAAGTTGGGGAGTTGGAGTTTGGGTCACCGTACCAATATTAAGAATTGCAAAAACAGCTGTTCATTGACCAACCTGATCATTAAAAGCAAGTTTAACTGCTTTATGATAAGTAGCTGAAGTAAGGGTGTTCAAAACCATCGAAACCACAATGCATTTAGAAGCCTTCTCTGATTTGAAGGAAAATGGACCACTGTAGTTTCCATGGTCTTGGCTTTTGTCTGGGGTTAGATTTTGCGGTTCCCCTTCCTGGCAAAGAAAGAAGAGGTTCTCTTAGAATATGGAAACCCCAGATAGGCCAACGTGGCAGGAACTGTTCATCCCAGCTTTCAAAAGTCTTTTGAGCAGGAATATATTAAAATGTGTGTGTGTGTGTGTGTGTGTGTGTGTGTGTGTGTGTTTACACATGCAAAAACTCTTCAAGAGCCAGGTTTTGAACTTGGAAGTTTATAACATAGTTAAGATGGAACTTAAGTGGCAGTAAAGTAATTTTTCTTCAGGATTTAGCCAAAGGCAAGGCAAAGGTTAAAAAGACACATTCACAGGGTGCCTCAGAGGGAAAGACACCTCACTGGGGTCTCCTGCAGATTGATGGGAGGCCCAGCTCTCTGTATTGTGTGCATTCTGCAGAGAGACATGGCTGGGGGAACAACACTTCTCAAAATAGAAGAAGCTTGCATCAGATAGGCGGAGGCGAAAATAACACAGCATTGGTCTCAAATCGGAAGCCCAACAGCCTATTGTCCTGTTTTCTTTGGTCCTTGGAGGACTTTTCAAGTACTTTAATTGGTTGCCAGCATTGAAAAATGAGGAGAAGTTATGTAAGTTCCAAATTATGGCTTCTCGTGAAGGTTTGGAAGATTGACAACGCTGAGCTCACATCCCACGTGGCGTGATTTTGCTGGAGCCAAGGGATGCTGTCCCCCCTAGACTGGCATGTGCCTCCAGTGTTGCCACAGTCCTTGTGCCTCCCTGTTTGGTATTAGACACCTGGCCCCTGAAGGCATTGAGTTTGATACCCTCGGTCTAGAGCGTTGCTCATACTTTGCCTAAGTTCTTTTAGGCATTGGCAGGACACAGTCATCCATCCAACAAATATTATTTTAGTGCTCACTATATGTGAAGAGATGGGCTAGATTTGGGGACATGGAAGAGAGTGAGTAAGGCCCGGGTCCCACTATATGTGCTCATAACCTGGTAAAAAGATGAAAAATACCAAACATATGAGACAAAGGATAAAGGCCCTACAAAAAATTACGAAAGCTGCTGAATATATGTGAAGGTAGTTTGAGTCAATGATAAGACCCCGTTGGCAGGAGAAGGAACCTTCTGGAGAATGCTGTGGAAGTGGGATCAGGCCCAGCACCAGAGCTGTTCTGACACCAGAAGTAAGAAGAAGAAGCTTTTTGGGTTTTGTTTCTTGTTTTAGGACAGAAAAGAAAAAGAGAGCCAAAGTTAGTTTAATGTAAGGAAAATGCTAAATGTACCTAAGTTTTAAATTTTTTTTAATATCTTTTCCTGAATTGTGAATCACTTTGTTTAAACTTAAATAACTAGAGCTTCTTTACTGATTACTGCTATTTTGATAAAGAGAGAGCTTTAGGGAACAGCCATAGTAACTGCCAGGAGAAAGCTCTCCACTCTGTCTCTATGAAACTGTTCTGGAATCTTCCCAAACCGCTCTCTGTGGTGCTGGGGGGACATTATCAGCCTCTAATGAGCTATTCTTCCTATCTAAAAATCTGTCAAGCAAAGGTAACCATCACAATGGATTGGGTTGAACATGGGCAGAAGATTTTGCAAAGATCATTAAAACTAAATAAAGAAGAAAGGCTGCAAAGGCTTTGTTAACAAGAAACACCCTGGAACCATGGAATGGAGAGAGAAATTCACATTTTCCTACTTTGCAAATGAAGAGATATTGAGACTCAAATCTTATCTGGTTTCCATTAATGTTCAGATACTTGGTGGTGTTAGAAAGACTTAAGATTTTTTTTTTTCTTATCGAAGCCACAAAAGGAAAATAGAGAAAAGGCTGGAAATTTGCATAACCCCAAATTGAAAAGTTTCAATTTTATCTTCGCTTGTATTTTCTTCTGTTCTGTTTTTGTTGTTGTTGTTTTGTTTTGTTTTGTTTCTTAGGTTATTTTGAGACAGGGTCTCACTCTGTTGCCCAGGCTGGAGTGCAGTGGCACTAGCATAGCTCATTGCAGCCTCAAACTCCCGCTTCAGCTTCCCAAGTAGCTAGAACTACAGGTGTGTGCCACCATGCCTGGACAATTTAATTTTTTATAGAGACACGGCCTCGCCACCTTGCACAGGCTGGTTTTGAACTCCTGGCCTCAAGTGATCCTCTCAGCTCTACCTCCCAAAGTGCTGAGATTACAAGAATGAACCACTGCACCTGGCCTTGGCTTTTATTTTCTTTGTTTGTTCTATTCACATCACATTTAAAATGTAACATTCCAAATATTTACTTTTTTAAATAGTCAATATCTAAATTTAAAACAATGGAAAACTGATTAACATGATTTTTATATTAGATTATGCACATAATGTATAGTTCAGAAGATGTAACCAAAGCAGGCTATGCGCCCCACATTGCAGGAAGGGTCCATGAGAAAGGAGGCTGCCTGCAAGGACTCTCGTCTTATCACTGCAGAGGCATATATGCTTATAGCTATGTGATAATTCACATGAGCAAACTAAGAAAAGATAATAGCATGTTTTCTTGTTACCATTGTCCTTCTTGGCAGGATATTTTGGGAAGGCATTTCTTTGTTTTTTTGTTTTGTTTTTCTTTTTGAGACAGAGTCACTCTGTCGCCCAGCCTGGACTGCAGTGGCACCACCTGGGCTCGCTGCAAACTCCACCTCCCAGGTTCAAGCGATTCTCCCACCTCAGCCTCCCGAGTAGCTAGAATTACAGGCATGCACCACCATACCTGCTAATTTTTGTGCTTTTAGTAGAAACAGCGTTTCACCGTGTTGGCCAGGCTGGTCTCAAATTCCTGACCTCAGGTGATCCACCCACCTTGGCCTCCCAAAGCACTGTGATTACAGGCATGAGCCACCATGCCTGGCCTTGGGAAAAAATTTCTATGGGCTGGAAAACGATCACATTCTTCTCAGGTAAGACCACCAATATATAGTAAGAGGGCTGTGTACCTTACCAGTTTCCTGCTTTCTGTCCCCAGGCCTTCAGTATTGTCTTCCAGAAGGCTGTGGAGAGGGCTGCTCCTGACGAGAACCTCAGAGAGCGGGTGGCCAGCCTAATAGACAGCATAACCTTCTCTGTGTACCAGTACACCACTCGCGGGCTCTTCGAGCGTGATAAGCTGACCTACCTTGCCCAGCTAACCTTTCAGGTAAAAATGGATTGAAGAAGTTTCCAGAAAACAGGTTATTTTTAGTGCCCAGACAGCAGGTGTTAAGAAACTTTCTTCTTTAAACATCACTTCCCACAGCATGTCCAGACTGTCTTTGGATAGAGGCATCACACAAGAAGGTCCAATATGGTGTATGCATCTGCCCCAACCATTTCCCACTTGTGGCAGACATACTTAATCCATCATTGTACTTTTTCTTGCTGATCCTGGATGATCTAAGATCTTCCTCAGCACAGCCCTCCAGCAGCCACTACCAATCAATCAAAACGGGCGCTGAAGATGAAACTAGATGAAACCATACCAATAACTAGATGCTTTTTGAAATGCTGTAAGAAACTTGGTAGAGTATCCATCATTGTTTATTTACCTTTAGATTGCAAGTTTACTGATGCAGCCATCCCCTGTGATAAGAAATTGCGCAGGTCTTTCCACAACTGTAGCAGCCTTGGCCTTAGAAAGTTTTTAGTAACGTTGATTCTCAGGGGTTTGGGAAGCAGGGATTTCCGATGTTGCTGCATCTTTAAGAAGAAACCTTTGTCTTCTAGTTATTCTCAACATCAAAAAACCGTGAAAATTTACTTCCTTCTTCTTCTTCTTTTTGTTTTTTTTGAGATGGAGTCTCATTCTGTTGTCTAGGCCGGAATGCAGTGGTGTGATCCTGGCTCACTGCAACCTCCACCTCCCCAGTTCAAGTGATTCTCCTGCCTCAGGCTCCCAAGTAGCTGGGATTACAGATGTGCACCACCATGCCAAGCTAATTATTATTATTATTATTATTATTATTTTCCTGTATTTTGAGTAGAGACGGAATTTCACCATGTTGGCCAGGCTCGTCTTGAACTCCTGACCTCAGGTGATCCACCCACCTCGGCCTCCCAAAGGGCTGGGATTACAGGTGTGAGCCATTGCATCCAGCCTCATTTACTTCCTTTTACATGTCCCTCTAATCATTTAGAATTTGAATTTTTTCCAATATGTAGCACAGACTAATTATCTCAAAGGTCCTTTCCAATTCCAAAAGTCAGATATCCCATCATCACTTGTGTGCTGACTCTGTTTGCACCTTTCAGGGTCTGCCTGAGTTCATGGGTAAGTGTTGCTGTGCCTCATCCCTCACCCCCTGTATTCCCCACTCCAGCCCAGCTGACAGCTTGGCCTTTGCAAAAAAAGAAATGTGGGCCCCACCTCTCAGTGTGAACCATGAGCTCAAACCAAGCCAAATCCTTTTCTCTCCCCTGTACACAGCTCACTAATTCCCATTTCAAGTCTCTGCTTTTTCCGTCTCCTACTCCATGGAACGTCTCCTCTTCTGTGAAAACACCCCATCTCTTAGCTTCTCCAAGACCCAATCCAAAACTACTTATAGGAAAGACACGTGCACACGTATGTTTATTGCAGCACTATTTACAATAACAAAGGCTTGGAACAACCCAAATGCCCATCAATGATAGACTGGATAAAGAAAAGGTGGCACATATACACCATGGAATACTATGCAGCCATGGAAAAGAATGAGTTCATGTCCTTTGCAGGGACATGGATGAAGCTGGAAACCATCATTCTCAGCAAACTAACACAGGAACAGAAAACCAAACACCACACGTTCTCACTCATAAGTGGGAGTTGAACAATGAGAACACATAGACACAGGGAGGGGGACAACACACACCGGGGCCTGTTGGGGGGTGGGAGGGAGAGCATTAGGACAAATACCTACTGCACAGTGGGCTTAAAACCTAGATGACGGGTTGACAGGTGCAGCAAACCACCATGGCACATGTATATCTATGTAACAAACCTGCACGTTCTGCACATGTATCCCAGAACTTAAAGTAAAAGAAAATAAACTACTTATAGAAAGTGTAGTCAAATTAGTTTCTTCCTGCCCTTCACTTGCTGATAACTCCTCTCTTCTGTAACTCCTTTAGCATTATGGATTCCTATCCGCATTTCTAGCTGCCATATATTCATACGTCACTTTGACATTCTCCTCAGACCATGTCATTTGTATGCGTCATCTGCTCAATTAGATTGCAGAAACATACTCCATGGCATTTATGATTGATATGTCATAAATGCTTATTAACCAAGATATAGTCACTCACCGCGTGCAGTTAAGTCACTCCGATGTTTGGGGTGAAAATAGATAGACACGGAAGTAATGTGTGTGAATATGCACTTCCTTCCACTCTACCCTCACTGAACAACCAAAATTGATGGGCAAACTCTAGTATTAGAGGCGGTAATAATTATACTGAGTAACAACCCCTAAGGTTTCTAGGACTCTGGCTACAAGCTAAAGAAATGCAGTGTCATTTCTCCACGTTGCAGATTCTCCTCATGAACCGAGAAGTCAATCCAGCGGAGTTGGATTTCCTGCTTCAATCTCCAGTGCAGACAGTCACCGCCAGCCCCGTGGAGTTCCTCTCACATCAGGCGTGGGGAGCTGTCAAGGTGAGTATTGACCCCTAGAAAAAAGCCGAGCTGTCATCTCTCAGAGTTTACCTCTGACACTGGTCCCCATGAAGTCAGCAGGGCTCTCTTTTGGAGTTCAAGCACGGAGCTGTGTTAAACATGGGCACATCCCGTTCCTTGTGTCCCCACAGCAAGCTCATCTTTCCTGGGCCTGCAAAGAAGCAGCAGGTGTATGCTGGTGTATGAGGGCTCTGCCTCCAGGGTGTGAGGAAACAGGAAGTTCCTGTGAGCTCCCCTGAGTCAGCTGAGCTGCTTTTCACCTACCAGGGCATAAGGCTGGAACATGGGCTCCTCGGTGAGTCCCTGGGGTTGATGTGGAGAGGCTGCCACAGCATTTCCATAAAACAGTAGGTGCCAGGGCTGTATTCAGGCATCTGAATCCTAACTCAGACTCAAAGCAGGAAAGCATTTCAGCCTGGGATGCTCAGCAATTAATAACAGCTCTTATACATTGAGTGCCTTGGAAATGCGTTACCTTATTTAATTCTCATATCCACCTGGGCAATAGGTATTATTTGTTCCCGTTTAACACAGGAGGAAACAGGTCCCACGCTTACCAGAAGCCCAGGACACAAATTTTGGTCTGCCTGATGGCAGAGCCTATTTTCATTCCATGTCATGCAGCTTAGTTTAGCTGCGATTCTATGAGTGCTGACAAGATCACAAACTCTGAGGTTCTTTCAGTAGGTACTATGCCTGCAATTCACAGATCCTGACACCATGCCTGGCAGGGAATGCTGGGTGAGGCAACACCAGCTCGCTCCGGAGTCCAAGCCTGCACTCCCTGTGGGCAGTTGAATGAGCACCCATGACAGGCGTCAGCGCCATGTGAGGAATAACATCTGCATAAGATGAATCTTGTTTATAATCTCCCGTGTTTATTGCATTTTATAGATGTTTAGCAGCACAAAGAAGTAGAACAGTAAAGTCTCATGATTGGCTTGCTTTCTCTTTTTTTTAATTAACATGGTTTATTTTGAGACAATGATTCATATGCAATTTTAAGAAATAATACAGAGATATCCCTTGTACCCAGTTTTCCACAATGGTAACATCTTGCAATACTGTAGTACAAGAACACATCTGGGAAATTGTCATTGATACAATCCAGAAAGTTCCGTCATTAAAAGGACCTCTCATGTTGGCCTTCTATAACCACAACAACATCTTCCCTTACCCAGTTCCCAATAGCTACCAACCATGAATCTGTTCTCCATTTGTATAATTTTCTGTCATCTCAAGGATGTTACATAAATGGAATTATACAGCATATAACCATGTGGGATTGGTGTGCTCATTTAGCATGATTCCCTCGATATCCATCCAAGTAGTTTTACTTTATAACTAAAACCTAGAACTTAATTATTTATATACCTGCTGTCCCCTTCAAGGGAGTCATCTCAGGAAATTCTAGGCTCATTCCATTAATGCAACCATTGCTCAAAGATAGTTTTCTAACTTCTTTTTCAGAGCCTGTATTGTTTTAACCAACTTTAGGACTGTATCTAAATCAAGAGTTGCCTCGCTTTTTCTGCAAAAGGCCACTTAGTAAATGTCACCATCTTCCCATCGTCACATGGCTGTCTTCCCTCGCGAGTCTCTGTCTCTCTGCTTCTTATAAGGGCACCAGTTATATTGGATTAGGGCCCACACTAGTGGCTCCATCTTAACTTGATTACATCTACAAAGACCCTATTTCCAAATAAGTTCACATTCACAAGTCTGGGAGGTTAGTTCTTCAGTATATATTTTACTTTGGAGGGACACAGTTCACTCCATAGCAATTATGAGGGCCACTTAGACTTCGCAGGCCAGACTCTGTAGCAGCTACTCAACTCTGCCAAAGCCATACACAGTATGTAAATGAGTGGACATGGCTGAGTTCCAATAAAACTTTATTGACAAAAACAGGTGGTGGGCTGGATTGGGCCTGCAAGCTGTAGTTTGCCAATCTCTGATCTAAATAATAAAGTTGTAATTTGATTTTTATTTACTTTTATTTGTCATTCTGGGCCCAATCTGGTGAATGAGAAGGGAAATAATATCCTGGGGAAAAAATAAGGGGGAACTCCATTCGCAACAGAAACCCAAATTACAAAGTTACGAAATGCTGGAGAATGATTACAATAAATGCCGAGAAGTGGAAACCATCCATTTTCCTGGGCTGCATAAGATACAAATGAATACACACACTTTACAGTAGCACTGTCCAAAAGAAATATAATGCAAACCACTTAAGTATTTTAAATTTTCTATAGCTGCATTAAAAAATGCTTTTAAAAATGAATAAAATTGACCAGGCATGATGGCTCACGTCTGTAGTCCCAGCACTTTGGGAGGCCAAGGTGGGCAGATCACCTGAGGTCAGGAGTTTAAGACCAGCCTGGCCAACATGGTGAAACCCTGTCTCTACTAAAAGTACAAAATTAGCCAGGTGTGGTGGCGCATGCTGTAATCCCAGCTACTTGGGAGGCTGAGGCTGCAGAATTGATTGAACCTGGGAGGCGGAGGTTGAAGTGAGCTATCGCGCCATTGCGCTTCAGCATGGGTGACAAGAGTGTAACTCAGTCTCAAAAAAAAAAAAAAAATGGATAAAATCAATTTTAGCAAGATATTTTCTTTAAGTCAATACTGCCAAAATATTATCTCAATATGCAGTTGTTATAAAATTATTACTGAGATATTTTGTATTTTTATACGAAGGCTTTGAAATCTGCTGAATATTTTTTAAACTCACAGCTCATCTCAATTCAGATGCCAAATTTTCATCCAAAACATTTCTATTGAGATTTCATAAAATTTAGAGTTAAAATGGTTGATTCATATACCCAAGTTGTTCCAACAATCTTTAGAAGTTTCCAATTAATAAAACAAGTCCTGTTTTCTACACTTGAATTGTAAGACCATTAAAATTAAATGCAATTAAAACTTCAGTCTCTCAGTCCCGCCCGCCACATTTCAAGTACTTGGGAGTCACTCGTGGTCAGTGGCTACCTTGTAGGACACTATGGCCCAGAGCTAGAGAACAATTTCTCGTGGTCTGATGCCTTTATGGAAAATAAGTTAGTTCTCTAAAGCAGTTCTGCATGAACCCCTCTGCAGAACTGGAGCAATGATGGAGATGAACTAATTAACACAGGCTCTGGAGTCAGACATCCCTGGATTCAAGTTCAAGTTTGTTCCTCTGAGCCTTGGTTTCCTCATCTGCAAAATGGTCATCGTAATACCTTCCTCACAAGGCTAGGTAACATACAGAGCAGGCCGGGCGCGGTGGCTCAAGCCTGTAATCCCAGCACTTTGGGAGGCCGCGACGGGCGGATCATGAGGTCAGGAGATCGAGACCATCCTGGCGAACATGGTGAAACCCCGTCTCTACTAAGAAATACAAAAAACTAGCCGGGCGAGGTGGCGGGCGCCTGTAGTCCCAGCTACTCGGGAGGCTGAGGCCGGAGAATGGCGTGAACCCGGGAGGCGGAGCTTGCAGTGAGCTGAGATCCGGCCACTGCACTCCAGCCTGGGCAAGAGAGGGAGACTACGTCTCAAAAAAAAAAGAAAAAAAAAGATACAGAGCAAATGCCAAACCAATGGAAGCTGATTGGTTATGGTTGCTGTATTTGTTTCCTAGAGGTGTTCTAACAAAGTACTACAAATGGTGTGGCTTAAAACAACAGAAATCTGTTCTCTCACAGTCGTGGAGGCTGAAAGCTGAAATTAAGGTGTCGGTGGGGCCACGCTCCCTCCAGAGGCTTTAGGGAAGGATGTTTCCTCGCCTCTTCCAGCTTCTGGTAGCCCCCGGTATCTTTTGCTTTGTGGCAGCATAACTCCAGGGTCTGCCTCCATGTTCACATCTTCACGTGGCCGTCTTCCCTCTGTGAGTCTCTGCCTTTCCGCCTCTTTTTTTTTTTTTTTTTTGAGACAGAGTCTTGCTCTGTCACCAGGCTGGAGTGCAGTGGTGAGATCTCGGCTCACTGCAACCTCCGCCTCCCGGGTTCAAGCGCTTCTCCTGCCTCAGCTTCCCAAGTAGCTGGGATTACAGGCGTGCGCCACCACACCCAGCTAATTTTTATATTTTTAAGAGAAATGGAGTTTCACCATGTTGGTCTTGATCTCTTGACATCATGATCCGCCTGCCTCGGCCTCCCAAAGTGCTGGGATTACAGGCATGAGCCACTGCACCTGGTCCTTTCCACTTCTTATAAGGCCACCAGTCCTATTCGATTAGGGTCCACACTAGTGACTTCATTGTGACTTGATTACATCTCCAAAGACCCTATTTCCAAATTTCCTCAATATATATTTTGGGGGGACACAATTCACCCCACAACAATTATGATGATTAATCGCCCAGCTATCTGGTATCTACGTGTTGTCGTTGATATGGATTGTACCACGTAGAATTTGTCCAAAGAAGGAAGAACTTTCAGGACCTGTGAGTTGTGCAGTTGGACCAAGTCCAGTTGCCGCCCTTTTTTTTTTTTTTTTTTTGAGAGGGAGTCTTGCTCTGTCGCCCAGGCTGGAGTGCAGTGGCCGGATCTCGGCTCACTGCAAGCTCCGCCTCCCAGGTTCACGCCATTCTCCTGCCTCAGCCTCCCGAGTAGCTGGGACTACAGGCGCCCGCCACCTCGCCCGGCTAGTTTTTTGTATTTTTTTAGTAGAGACAGGGTTTCACCGTGTTAGCCAGGATGGTCTCGATCTCCTGACCTCGTGATCTGCCCGTCTCGGCCTCCCAAAGTGCTGAGATTACAGGCTTAAGCCACCGTGCAGTTGCCGCTCTTTATATTACCCCACAAAGCCCTCTGCTGCAAAAGTTACAAGGAATAAATGATTCACAAGCACTCTTCAGTGCTTTCATTTTACAAAGCTCCACCCAAAACCTACGTACAATTTCGTTTCGTTCCTCTTTTAACAAAATGGATTGTTGGTTCGCCTTGCCTTGCTTCACTTTGCTTTTTTGTTTTGTTTTGTGGGCGAAGCTCATCTGGCTGTTCAAAGGCTTTTGCCAACTAGAGGAGCTTTATCTCTCGATATGAATTTGTTAGGAAGAGCAGCAAAGTCCAGACCCATCCAACTCAAGCACAGCACAGGATGTGAGCAGGTGAAACACAGTACATTATGTAGAACTCATTGCCAAAGCCTTTGATGAAGGCTCTTTTTAAGTGTTTGGCTGGGTTTTAGCCTAAAGAAACAAAAAAAGGATAATTGAATAGGACATGATTTAAAAAAAAAAAAAAATTTAAGCATTCTGTCTCATGAGGAAGACTAATTGCCTTGTTTCCCCAGAAGAACTAATAAGCAGGTAATGAATAAAATCTTTGTGATAAAATACTGCTTTTATTAATGTCCTTTGTAAGGGTTTTTTAGGTCCTATCAAATGCAGAACTTTCAGGTAATGGGCATGTTCTGTTGTTCATTAGAAAATCTCATCTGCGATGAAGGCCTTTGTTAGCCTTTGAAAAGGCCCCTCACTACCACTCTGGTTGCCAATTTAGCTCAGTTGTATTTTGCTACACAGTCCAAAGTAATTAGGTTAATTAGTCATTCCCATTTAGCTTATTAGAAGGCTAGAAATCCCTTTTCCTCATTTGGAAGATTAAATGTTGCAATTGTATTCAATCTAGAGCTTCAAGAAAGTGTGTTTCAGATCCAGCCCTGGCAGCTGGGAGCACTGATCACAGTGTAATTTGCCCAGTTTTGTGGAGACGCCAGAGGGGGTTGCAGGACTGCAGAAGGGTTAATAATGATGCAAACTGGGAAGAGGGGGTGAGTGGCTGCCTGGAAGAAGATGAAAGTTAGCTCTTCAGCACAGAGAGAAATAATTACAGCAGCTGCAGCTTTCTCAGCCTGTCAGGAGCCCTCCTGCTGGCCAGGCAGATGTCAAATCTTATTAACTGAGTATTTCCTAAGTGCCAGGCAGCACCCTGCTAGGTCTAAGGTGACAAAGAGGCCTACAAAAGTTCTTGCCCGCAGGGAGCTCACAGTCTTGTGGGAGTAACAGACAAGTAAACCAGCAGTTGCAATTCAATAGCCACATGAGCCCCCAAGGAAGGCAAAGGGAGAGCTTTGTAGCCTTCAAAGCACTTGTATCTACATTACAGTGTGAGATGTGGCAGACCGCATGACTTGGCCTCATTTTCCAAATGAAAAAAAACACTCACAAGGGTTTTAAAACAGGTTCCAAGTCCATTGGCTCAAAAGTGGTGGTGCTGGGGCCAGAACTCCAGTCCCCCGGTGCCTCCTGCTCTACTCCCTCCACACACCACTCCACGTGACTTACCCGTACCAATGAAGGATCACTCCCTGCTGTAAGCGATCAGGGTGAAACTGGGAAGCCACAGAGCCCATGTAAAGGAATATGTAAAGCTAGGACGTGTATTCATTGCCACGGGACAAAAGCCTCCACAAGCCCCGGTCACATGCCTCTGTCCTTCTCCAGCTGTTCCTATCAGTGGTAAGGCAAAAGACTTCTCTGCAGCAAACATGCTGCTTCCTATCAGGCCCTACACTCCCCTCCTCCTTGCTTTAGCTCTTCTTGATTCTTCCCCCCACCCAAAAAAAAATCCCTTTCCTTCTCTCTACCTCTATCTCTGCCCAGCAGAATTCTACATACCTACCAAGGCCTCCCTCATCTCCTTTCTCCCTAAGCTAGGACTGCAGGCTCCGTGAAAGGCTTGTGTTTTTTTGTTGCTGTTGTTTTTTCCTATTGTCTTTCCCAGTATCTGGCAGGTAGTAGGAACTGAATGAATGTCAAAAGAATGAATGAATGAATGAATTCGTCCAAATAGAAAGATGATATTGGGTTCCTAAAAACTCAAGGCACTGTGGTAGGTGCCTTAGACACAAAGTCTTGTCTAGCTTTTCACGTCATTGGGGAAACCAGGCATTCAGGCACAGTTGAGTAATGAAGGCAGGACTGCAGGTAATTAAGTATCTAAGTGAGTGATGTTGATGTAGGCACTCTAAAGAAATAGAACAGACCTCCTACACACACACGCCCAAAATATGGTTTCAACATCAAGACTGATGATGCTACATACATACTAAAAGGGTATGAGAAAGTTTATTACTCAGATAACGTGGTTTTCTAGGAAGAGCAGAGGAGCTCCCAAGCAGACTGCAAATGGCTTGAGAGTGCCAGAAAAGGAGACTGCCTTGAGTATTATGATGCTTCTGGGGTGGGGCCAGGGCAAGGGTGTCTGTGCATGGGCAGGGGCTTGCCTGGTACAACTTCCCTCCCGCACCAAAAGAGGCAGTGCCCAGGGCAGAAGAGGAAGAGGAAAGGATGAGATTTAAAAGCTATCAGCAGTCAAACATCTAAAAATGAAGTCAAACTCTTTATTAAAGATGTCAACTCTGCAAGTAGCTCTAAGTCAGGGGAGTCCAATCTTTTGGCTTCTCTAGGCTACATTGGAAGAAGAAGAATTGTCTTGGACCACACACAAAACACACTAACATTGGGGCCGGGCATGGTGGCTGATACCTGTAATCCTAGCACTTTGGGAGGTCGAGGTGGGTGGATCACCTGAGGTCAGGAGTTCAAGACCAGCCTGACCAATATGGTGAAACCCTGTCTCTTCTAAAAATAGAAAAATTAGCCAGCCGTGGTGGCGGGCACCTGTAGTCCCAGCTACTCGGGAGGCTGAGGCAGGAGAATTGCTTGAATCTGGGAGGCGGAGGTTGCAGTGAGCCAAGATCGTGCCACTGTACTCCAGCCTGGGCGACAGAACGAGACTCCGTCTCAAAAACAAAACAAAACAAAAACACTAACACTAATGACAGTTGATGAGCTAAAAGTATATATATATATATATATCACAAAAAAACTATAATGTTTCATGAAAGTTTATGAATTTGTGTTCGGCCACCTTCAAAGCTATCCTAGGCCGCATACGGCCCAAGGGCAGTGGGTTGGACAAACCTGCTCTGAGTGGTTTACAAAAGGATGGGAGGTCTACATGTTCTGCATTAGGAAAGATGGCGCGAGGGAGGTTGCAGGTTTTGAACTGGTCTTTCACAGCTTGTAGAGCCTTAACATGTAACAATCGTGACCAGCACAAGAAAAGGAAGAAGTAGAATGTGGCAGAAAAGAAAACAGGACTTTACATACGGTGGAAGTAGTATGAACAAGGAAATGAGTTGGGAATGAGTCAGGCACATTTCCAAGGTTGGGGGCAGATATGCTCAGAGTGGGACCGAGTAGGAGGACACACAGCTTACTGGACAGATTGAAGAGAGGCACCAAATGAAGAGATCTGGCTACCAAGTTATGCATTTGGACAGAATCCTTACAGAAATAGACAACCCATGGACATTTTAAAAGTTGGCGTTAACACAGAGTACATGAATAATTCTAGAAACATTTTGAGAGGTGAATTGACAGGGTTTGGTGGCACAGTGAGTTTGAGGAGGAAAGGGAGAAGTCACTAACTTTAGGTGTCCAAGCTTAAGACCAGAATAACCATAATGCCCCTTCTTGTCCCTCTTTTCCATGTACACGCTTACAGGCAGGTGTGGCTCAGTCTCTGCTGCTAATAATATTCCAAACATTTTATATGCGAAATCTTGTGTATTATTGGGGCACTTCGCTAAGCTGCCCAAAATTCTTCCTCTTCCTTGATTTTTCCTGGGGGACGATCCAAAGTTCTAGACAAGAGGATAAATGAGACAGAATTGTGTAGATAAGATCGTCTGGCCCCTCAGTCCCCCAACACAATGCAAATGGCAGCTTTCTGAAGAAACTGCCTTTCAGATTCTCTGAAATTTCCCAGGTACTTTCCTCAATGGAAGAATTCTGTAATCTGGATCGGGACATAGAGGGATCTGCTAAGAGCTGGAAAAAGTTTGTGGAGTCCGAATGTCCTGAGAAGGAGAAGCTCCCACAGGAGTGGAAGAACAAGACAGCCCTGCAACGCCTTTGCGTGATGAGAGCCATGCGGCCCGACCGGATGACCTACGCCATGCGGTAGGAAACAGGGTGGTGGAAGGCCCAGCACAGGCACGGGGCAAGGGCAACCTCAGGACAGCCGGACCAGCAGGGCTGATCTCCAAAACCATGGGTATATAGTAGTTTCCTGGAGCTAGAGGGTGGGAATAGAAATTAACTAAATAGGCCAGGTGCGGTGGCTCACGCCTGTCATCCCAGCGCTTTGGGAGGCCGAGGCGGGTGGATCACAAGGTCAGGAGTTCAAGACCAGCCTGGCCAAGATGGTAAAACCCCATCTCTAGTGAAAATACAAAAATTAGCTGGGCATGGTGGTGGGCACCTGTAATCCCAGCTACTCAGGAGGCTGAGGCAGCGAATTGCTTGAACCCGGGAGGCAGAGGTTGCAGTGAGCTGAGATCGCGCCACTACACTCCAGCCTGTTTGATAGAGTGAGACTCCATCTCAAAAAACAAAAACAAACAAACAAACAAAAAAAACGGGAAATTAAATAGCCATAGCCATGAGGAATCTCATTGGTGTGATGTAAATGTTCTAAAACTGGGTTATGGTAAAGACTGTACAACTTGGTAAATGTATTAAAAGTTATTGAATAGTATACTTAAAATGGGAAAATCCTATGGTATGTCAATTATACCTCTTAATAAAGTTATTTTTAAAAGAAAAAAGAAGTTGTAGGCCATAGACTCTATACTGGATAGGAAAGGAGTGACTAGAGTAAGGTCATGATAGCAGAATACCAGGAAGGGCCTGGGCACAGTGGCTCATGCCTGTAATCCCAGCACTTTGAGAGGTCAAGGCAGCAGATCACTTAAGGTCAGGAGTTTGAGACCAGCCTGGCCAACATGGTGAAACCCCATCTCTACTAAAAATACAAAAAAAATTAGCTGGGCGTTGTGACACATTCCTGTACTCCCAGCTACTCAGGAGGCTGAAACAGGAGAATTGCTTGAACCTGGGAGGCAGAGGTTGCAGTGAGCCGAGATTGCACCACCGCACTCCAGCCTGGGCAACAGAGGGAGACTCCGTCTCAAGAAAAAAAAAAAAGAAAAAAAAAGAAAGAAGGAAAAATACCAGGGAGGCCAAGCTACTGAAATTCCTCCATTCATAGTGGCCCCAGTACGGGCAAAGAATAGGTGAAGTCAGGTTAGATTGCTAAGGATAAAAGACTTTGGTCAAAGAGTGGGATGTTCCCATTTATGTTTCCTGACATTTAACAAGTTCCCAAATAATGGCAGCGATGAGCGTGTGGCCATAGAATTAGGTTACTAAAGGAGGAAGAAACAAAAATCACTTGAGCTGAGGTCACTAAGAATCTCCAGGATTGTCCACATGGATGTTGATGTCACCCAGGCTGAAAGAGAAAAAGTCAGTGCAAGAGGAGAGTGACTGAAGGGGAACAGATGACACTGATGTACAGGGGCAGTGGTGACACAACCAGGGGAAATGAGCCTCTGAGGAGCCACAAGAGTGGGGAGGGGCCAGGCACAGTGGCTCACGCCTGTCATCCCAGCACTTTGTCAGGCTGAGGCAGGAGGATCACGAGGTCAGGGGTTCGAGACCAGCCTGGCCAACATGGTGAAACCCCGTCTCTACTAATAATACAAAAATTAGCTGGGCATAGTGGCATGCGCCTGTAGTGCCAGCTGCTCAGGAGGCTGAGGCAGGAGAATCACTTGAACCTGGGAGGCGGAGGTTGCAGTGAGCCAAGATCACGCTGCTGCACTCCAGCCTGGGCGACAGAGCGAGACTCTGTCTCAGAAATAAATAAATAAATAAAAGAGTCAGGAGGGAATGGCTTGAAAACAGTAGTGGGCAGTGAGCTGGACCCTGAGTCCGCGTGCCAATTCTAAGGCAGGTGTAGGAGAATGAGCCCAGTCAAGAAGGCTACAGGGAAAATAGTATTCCTGGGGGAGAGTGCAAATCTGTTAAGACCAGGAACTGGGTCAGACGTTCAACAAGTGGTTATAGCTATGAAGATTTGTTCAGCATAAAATGTGACACTTTGGACAGGAACACTGGTAAGTGGAGTAAGACGAAAGGAGAGAGAATAATAAAACGTGAAAGAATAGGCTGGGTGCGTTGGCTCACGCCTGTAATCCCAACACTTTGGGAGGCTGAGGCAGGTGGATCATGAGGTCAGGATATCGAGATCATCCTGGCCAACATGGTGAAACCCCATCTCTACTAAAATACAAAAAAAAAAAAAAAAAAATTAGCTGGGTGTGGTGGTGGGTGCCTATAGTCCCAGCTACTAGGGAGGCTGAGGCAGGGGAATCGCTTGAACCCGGGAGGCAGAGGTTGCAGTGAGCCGAGATTGTGCCACTGCACTCCAGCCTGGGGACAGAGCGAGAATCTATCTCAAAAAAAAAAAAAAGAGAGGGAGAGAATAGTGTACTGTAGGGCTTTAAATCTTGGGCAAGGGTGGGAGATAGCAGGGAGAGAACATATGGAGGATTTAGCTTACCAGCTTTCTGAAGGCACTGCCGCCAACAGTGTCCTCATGGGTGGGGTGATGTGAGAAGCCACCAGGCTCCCCACAGGGAGTCAGCAATGGCCTGCCTGGATGGGGCTTCAGAGGGAGCCCAGATCCAGGTGAGCAGCTCGGCAACTAGCAGCCCAAGGTTGTGTGTTGACTTAATAAGCAGTGAACTTGGAACCAGTCCCAGCTCTATAACTACCTAGCCCATGACCTTGAGCATGTTCTTTCATTTCTATAGGCCTCCATTTCTCAAATGTTACCATTTTGTGGCTGCTATATATGTATAAATATATGTGTGTTTTTTTTTCTGGCAGAGATTTCATTGAAGAGAAGTTAGGAAGCAAATACGTGGTGGGAAGAGCGCTAGATTTTGCAAATTCGTTGGAAGAATCGGGACCAGCCACTCCCATGTTTTTTATCCTGTCTCCAGGGGTGGACCCACTGAAGGATCTGTAGAAAGTCAAGGTGAGAAAAGGCATTCCTCTCTTGGAGCCTGCAGAGGCTGCAGTTTGTCCTCCGTTGCACTTTCATTTTTGGGAGTGTCTCTAATTGAGATTATTCTCTTCTGGATTCAAGCATCTTAATCCACGCAACCACTAGCAAAAACCATACAGAAGTCCAGGGTCAATTGCTGAAATACAGAAATCATCAGATAGATTCGGCAGAACTCACAGTCTCAGTTTCATGAGGAGGCCTCATCCCCTCCACTCCTCCTCACCCATCCCCTTATCTTAGCCAGAGGAATCTTTCTGGAATACTAGTATGATCCTTCCACAGGGCCCCACAGTGTGGCGATTCCTCAAAGACCTAGAGGGAGAAATGCCATTCGACACAGCAATCCCATTACTGGTTATACACCCAAAGGAATAGAAATTATTCTGTTAACATTATAAGGATACACACATGTATGTGTTTGCTGTAGCACTATTCACAATAGCAAAGACATGGAATCAACCTAAATTCCCATTAATGATAGACTGGATAAAGAAAATGTGGTATGGCCAGGCATGGTGGCTGACCCCTGTAATCCCAGCACTTTGGGAGGCCGAGGTGGGTGAGTCACCTGAGGTCAGGAGTTCGAGACCAGCCTGGCCAACATGGTGAAACCCATCTCTACCAAAATCACAAAAATTAGCTGGGCATGGTAGCAGGCGCCTGGAATCTTAGCTACTCAGGAAGCTGAGGCAGGAGAATCGCTTGAACCTGGGAGGCAGAGGTTGCAGGGAACCAAGACCACACTGCTGCACTCCAGCCTGGGTGACAAGAGCAAGACTCTGTCTCAAAAAAAAAAAAGAAAGAAAGAAAATGTGGCACATATATACCATGGAATACTATGCAGCCATAGAAAGGAATGAGATCATGTCCTTTTCAGGGACATGAATGGAGTTGGAAGCCATTATCCTCCACTAACTAATGCAGGAACAGAAAACCAAACACCCAATGTTCTCACTTAAAGTGGGAGCCGAGTGATGAAAACACATGAGTACAAGGAAGGGAAGAACACACACTGGGGCCTGCAGAGGGGGTGGGGGAGGAAGAGCATCAGGAGGAATAGCTTAATGGATGCTGGGCTTAATACCGAGGTGCTGGGATGATCTGTGCAACAAACCACCATGGCACGTGTTTACCTATGTAACAAACCTGCACATCCTGCCCATCTACCACTGAACTTAAAATAGAGTTAAAGAAACAAAAAAAAGAATATTCAGCATGTCCAACTTCAAAACCAGAAAAAAAGAAAAGATAAGGGGTGGTGGAGACCAAGGTTTTATCAGGCAGGTGAAGCCTCCAAGTAGGAGGCTTCAGAGAGAATAGATTGTAAGCTTTTCTTATCAGACTTAAAGAGTCTGTCCTGGCCGTGCACGGTGGCTCACACCTATAATCCCAAAACTTTGGCAGGCCAAGGCAGGCGGATCACCTGAGGTCAGGAGTTCGAGACCAGCCTGACCAACATGGAGAAACCCCGTCTCTACTAAAAACACAAAATTAGCCGGACATGGTAGTGCATGCCTATAATCCCAGCTACTCGGGAGGCTGAGGCAGGAGAATCACTTGTACCCATGAGACAGAGGTTGCAGTGAGCCAAGACTGCACTCCAGCCTGGGCAATAAGAGCAAAACTCTGTCTCAAAAAAAAAAAAAAAAAAAGAGTCTGTCTTCAGTAAATCCAAAAGAAGGGAGGGTATAATGAGGCATGTCTGACCCCCCCTTCCCATCATGGCCTGAACTAGTTTTGCAGGTTAATTTTGGAATGTCCTTTGCTGAGAGAAGGGTCCATTCAGAACGGCTGGGAGGCTTAGGATTTTATTTTTGGTTTTAATGTCTAGTATTGATTATGGAATGAAAAGAACGAACAGCATATGCTTTGTGCCTCGGGGGAGGAGAGATAAAGCTAACTAGGCCCTAAAAAATGAATAAAATGTGCATAATAAAATCAGTAATAGAAAAGAATTAAAAATGAAAAGTAACAGCCCCCAGCTGCAGCCCTCCCGATATCCAGTCCCCCTTCCCAGGCCCTGTGCTTGTGTCCATTTCTGAATTTAGTTCTTTTGAGAATTACTTTTCATTTCCTAGTAATAACCTTATATCACCATTTTTGTATTTAGCAGTTTTAAAGTATCTATTCCTGATATGAAAAACAAGGATTTAGCATCCACTGTGTTCTCTCTGTGTCGTCTTAGATTCTGTATGTGTCTGTTTGGCACTGAGGCATCACAGGGCCAAATGCATTAGCTACACAGTCTTCCCTCCACATATATGCCGCGGGGACTGGGAAGTATTGGTTCCAGTCCTTGCATATCCAAGTCCTGTCATCGGCCCTGCCATTTGTATATGCAGGCTTCACATCTCTCAAATACTGCTGTATTTTCATCTGAGTTTGGTTGAAAAAAATCCATGTATAAGTGGACCCACACAATTCAAGCCTGTGTTGTTCAAGGGTCTACTGTACTCTCTTTTTATGTATTCTTCTAAAACAAATTTTTTAATTGACAAATAATAATTGTACATACCAATGAGACACATAGTGAAGTTTCCATTCACATAATACGTAGTTGTGAAATCAGGTTGATTAGTATCGTGAGCAGTACAAAGTCAGACATAACCAGGTCCATGGACATTTGTGTCTTTCTACAGTATCAGTCTTTTACTGATGCTATTCCAATCATAAAAGCCACAGCTTTATGGAGTTCCCAAGGAGGTAATTCTTCTTAGTATTTCCCATTTACGCGGTAGTCAGAGCTGTAGGGACACAGGCTCAAGCCATTCCAGAAGTCAGTCGATATTGCAAACCCTACCTAATGGTATACTAAATCAATATAAATGTTATAGATTAAACATTCCACATCAAACGAAGTAACATCTAGCATCCAGAGAAAGGGGGTAGGAAAATGGGTTCATGAAACAGTCCAAGGAGAGCAACATGGACAAAAAGAATCTCCTGTCCTGGTCTGGGCAGTCCTTTAATGAACCATAAGGAAGAGTCTTTGATGTGGGTAGAGCCTTCGAGAATGCCGGGTGTTTATCACAATTAACAGCAAGACCAGTGTCTGTCAAGATGGCTGTTTTGAGCTGGTGAAGTCCTCTGGTGAGGACTGATAGTGGGAAAGTGTGCCTGGTTGTGTCCTTATCTGGTTGGATGCAGTCTCTACTGATTAGGCAAACATCTGGTCCCTGTTGGTACGATGCCTTTTAAAATGTAAGATGGAGTCATTTACTAAGATGGAATTACTTATGCTCCATATATTAGCATATCCACCAACTCAAACATTTAATCATTTCCTTGTGTTGGGAACATTCTATATCCACCTTCTAGCTACTTGAATCTGTATAATATGTTATTGTTAACTATAGTCTTGATGCTCTGGCATTTGTGGCCTCACCGACTGGAGAGGGACTGCTGCTCCCAAAGCTAGCCAGTTCTTAGCGACCACAAAAGGCTCACCTGGGAATATGCCTTTTGTAAGCAAAATAACCATCCAGAGCCCACACTCCCAATCATCCCCTTTATCTAACTCACGTACCAAGCCAACATCCCCACTGGTCTAAATCAACCCGGAGCCAGATACCAGACTAGTAAGGACAGTCCCTGTGACCCCAAACCACGAGAATTACTCAAATTAGCCAGTCTTGAACTGTTTCCCCTGCCTTGCCTTGTGTTTCTCAGGGAAAACCCCAATAAAGACCCTGGCCTACGATTTCCCCTTGCTCCTTCCTGCCTCTTGACCAACCTGGTGCTCCCCCATGTGGCTTTGCATATATGGTGCATCCCCTGCTCTCAGGAAATGTAAGGAATAAAAATCTTTCAGTGGCATTTGCCCCTCATGACATCATCCAAATTCCTCCATCAACAAACATCCCACAGGTACAAATGAGACACGCTGCTGCCCACCAAGACTCTCCTCGTGCTCCCAAATTTTTCAACAGCTGCACTGAGATATAATTCACAAAGCATACAATTCACCCATTTAAAGTGTGCAATTCAAAGCATTTTAGGATATTCATAAGGCTGTGTGGCCATCACCATATGCTAATTTTTGAAACTCTTTTTTCGAAACCCTACGTCCACTAGCAATCATTTTCCATGGCATCTCACCACCTCCCCAGGCTGAGTCAGCCATCAGTTTACTTTCTGTCTCTAAATATGTGCCTATTCTGGATATTTCATATAAATGAAATCATATACAATGTGCTTTCTTGTGATGAGCTTCTTTCATTTAGCATAATATTTTCAAGGTTCAACCATGTAGTATCATGTATCAGAATTACATTCTTTCTTATGGATGGGTAATATTCCATTGTATAGCTGAACCACATTTTACCTGTCTATTCATCTGTTGATGGACATTTGGGATATTTCATCTTTTGGCTGCTATAAATGATGCTTCTATGAACATTCATATACAAGTTTTTGTGTGAACATGAGTTTCAGTTCTCTTGAGTATATACCTGGGAGTAGAATTGCTGGGTCAGGTGGTAACTTCATGTTTAACTCTGAGGAACTGCCAGACTGTTTTCCAAAACAGATGCACCATTTCACAATCCCAACAGCAATATTCAAATTCCAGTTTCCCCAGGTCTTCACCAACACTTATTATCCATCTTATGATTAGAGCCACCATAGTGGGTATGCAGTGGTAGCTCACTGTGGTTTGGATTTGCATTTCCCAAATGATGGTAAGTGTCCTTTTTATGTACCTATTGGGCATTTCTCCATCTTATTTGGAGAAATGTCTATTCTAATCCCGTTTTTAAAATTGGGTTACTTGTCTTTTTATTGTTGAGTTATAAGAGTTCTTTATAAATTCTATATACAAGTTTCTTGTTAGATATATGATTTCCAAATATTTTCTCCCATTCTTTGGGTTTTCTGTTTGATTTTTTAATGGTATTCTTTGAAGCAGAAAAGTTTTTATGTTTAAATGCAATTTATCTATTTTTTCCTTTGGCCACTTGCATTTTAATATTATATCTGAAAAACCATTGCTAACCTAAGGTCACAAAGATTTACTCTCCTTTGTTTTCTTCTAAGATTTTTATTTTTTGTTATTATGTTTAGGTCTATAATCCACTTTGAGTTAATGTTTATGTAAGGAAAGGGTCCAGCTTTGTCACTTGACATGTAGATATCCAATTGTCCCTGCTCCATTTGTTGAAAAGACTGTTCTTTCCTGGTTAAACGATGTTGGAACCCTCATCAAAAGTAGACCATCAATGTAAGAGCTTATTTCTGGACTATTATTTCTATTCCATTGATCTATATGTCTATCTGTATGCCAAATAACAGTCTCAATGACTATAGCTTTGTAGTATGTTTTGAAATCAGGAAGTATGAGTTCTTCAGCTTTGTTCTTTTCATGATTGTTTTTGCTACTCTGGGTCTCTTACATTTTCTTTTTTGTTGTTGTTTTTGTTTGTTTCCCTCATTCTTGCTGTCATCTTACATTTTCATATAAATTTTAGGATTAGCTTATAAATGTCTGCCAAAATAATAAATGCAGCTTGAATTTCAGTAAGGACTGCACTGAATATGCAGGTACATTTAGAGAGTATTGCCATCTTAACAATGTAAGTCTGATCAGTGAACATGGATTGTCTTGCCATTTATTTAGCTTTCTTTAAGCTCTTTTAACTATGTTTTGTTGTTTTGAGTGTACAAGTCTTGCTTTTCTTTTATTAAATGTATCTCCAAGACTTTTTTCTTTTAGAATCTGTTGTAAATGAAATTGTTTCCTTAATTTCAGCTTCTCTTTACACACTGATCTTCTTTAAACTTGCTGAACTTTCTTGTTAGTTCTAATAATTCTTTTTAGTGAATTTCTTAGGATTTTCCAGATACAAAACCATGTTATCTGCAAATTCAGATATTTGTGTTTCTTCCTGTTTTATCCGCACATGTTCTTTTTTTTTTTTTTTTTTTTTTTTTTTTTGAGATGGAGTCTCACTCTGTCACCAGGCTGGAGTGCAGTGGTGCAATCTCGGCTCACTGCAACTTCCACCTCCCAGGTTCAAGTGATTCTCCTGCCTCAGCCTCCCGAGTAGCTGGGACTACTGGCACATGCCACCATGCCCAGCTAATTTTTGTATTTTTTTAGTACAGATGGTGTTTCACCATGTTGGCAGGATGGTCTTGATCTCTTGACTTCGTGACCTGCCCACCTTGGCCTCCTAAAGTGCTATCCTCATATGTTCTTATTTCTTTTTACCTAATTACCCTGGCTAGAATTTTCAGTACACTGTTAGGTAGAAGTAGCAAGTTCAGACATCCTTGTCTTGTTTCTGATCTAAGGGGAAAAAAATTCAGTCTTTACCATTAAGTATGATATTAGCAGTGGATTTTTTGTAGATGTCCTTTATTGGATTGAGCAAGTTGCCTTCTATTCCTAGTTTGTTGAGTTCTGCTTTGTTGTGAAAAGTTGTTGGGTTTTGTCAAATGCTTTTTCTGCATTTTTTGTAGTAATAAGATAGTTTTTTCTTTATTCTATTAATATTGCATATTATGTTATTGATTTTTAGAAGTTAAACCAACCTTGCATTCCTAAGATCTCAATCAGTACTAGTATATAATTCTTTTTATGTATTACTAGATTCAATTTGCTAACATTTTGTTGAGAATATTTACATGTATATTCACAAGGTATATTAACCTGTTGTTTTCTTTCTTTGCAATGTCCTTGTCTGTTTTTGGTATCAGAATAATGCTAATAATCTATACATCAGAATTATTTGGGAAGTATTCCCTGTGCTTTTATTTTTTATTTTTTGAAAGATTTTGTAGGCTGGGTGCAGCGGTTCACACCTGTAATCCTGGCACTTTGGGGAGGCCAAGGCGGGCAGACCACCTGAGGTCAGGAGTTCAAGACCAGCCTGGTCAACATGGTGAAACCCTGTCTCTACTAAAAACACAAAAATTAGCCAGGTGTGGTGGCACATGCCTGTAATCCCAGCTACTTAGGAGGCTGAGGCAGGAGAATTGCTTGAACCAGGTGGGCAGAGGTTGCAGTGAGCCAAGATCACACCACTGCACTCCAGCCTGGGCAACAGAGCAAGACTGTCTCAAAAGAAAGAAAGAAAGAAAGAAAGAAAGAAAGAAAGAAAGAAAGAAAGAAAGAAAGAAAGAAAGAAAGAAAGAAAGAAAGAAAGAAAGAAAGAAAGAAAGAAAGAAAGAAAGAAAGAAAGAAAGAAAGAAAGAAAGAAAGAAAGAAAGAAAGAAAGAAAGAAAGAAAGAAAGAAAGAAAGAAAGAAAGAAAGAAAGAAAGAAAGAAAGAAAGAAGGAAAGAAAGAAAAGAAAGAAAGAAAAAGAAAGAAAGAAAGAAAGAAAGAAAGAAAGAAAGAAAGAAAGAGAGAAAGAGAGAAAATAAAAAAGAAAGATTTTGTAAAGTATTGGTATTAATTCTCATGAATGTTTGGTAGAATTCAGTGATGAAGCCATCTGGACCTGAGTTTTTTTGAGTAGCAAGTTTTTAAATTATTAGTTCAATTTATCTTTACTAGTTATATATTTACTCAAAGTTTTTATTTCTCTTTGAGTTAGTTACAGTAATTTATTTCTTCCTAGGACTTTTTCCATTTCATCAAAGTTATATAACTTGTTGATAAACACCTCCTAAATTTTGGTATCTATTTTACAGTATTTAGATCATCTATTGGATATGTTATAACTAAATGCTGTTAGAAAAACAATTTCTTATTCCATAAATTTTAGATAATTCTTTTGACTTTCTAGGTAAGCTAAAGCTTGTGTCAGCTATGTCTTTATTTTTGCATAGTCAAGAATGAATGCATATTCATTGTACTCTGTTACATCATTAATTTCATGCATGCCTAGTTTATGAGTTAATTTTTAAAGCTGAAAGCCAATAAACAGCATGTATATCCTAAAATCTCTAGGAGGTCTCTAAAAGAAGAATGTTCTTAGCATAGAGGTTCAAAACATGTCAAATTTCAGTTTGCTTTATAAATGATGATAATTTTGGTAGCTTTTAGTTTTCTTTGGAGTTGCAAGTTGCCTTTTATTTATCTTGGGAGAAGAACTAAATGCCTCACTTATCATTCTGACTACCTTTTTATTCGTTCTATGTATTGAAAGACTGCACTTTATTCTTGAAGGCACTCTTCCTGGAGCTCACTGACATCTTCTTCTAATATAGATAAATTGTATTTCAGCCTTCTAGGAAGCTAGCATCCTGGGACCTATTTTCTTTATATTCTAAATTAGTTCTACTGTCTTTATATCCCATGTCTTTTATTTTCAATTTTTTATTTTGCTGGCATAAATTATCAGGAAAGACATGAGAAGTAAAAATTCGGAATCCTTGGGTGTCTTAAAATGCTTTAATTTTGCTCATATAGTTGTTTGATGGTTTTTCAAGATCCAAAATAGTTTTTATCAGAACTTTGGATACATGATTCTGTTATCTTCTAGAGGCCAGTTTTGTTCATGAGATATCATATGCCAGTGAAATTATATTCTTTCTTTGTTTCTTTGTTGGTGACCTGTTTTTATTCCCTGAAAACTTTAGAATAATCTCTCTACCTTGTGTTCTGAAATTTCATAAGCTGTGCCCAGTTGTGGGTCCTTTTTATTTATCTGTTGAGCAGTCAGCCTGTCATTTCAAGTGGAAGAGTCACTAAAACCTTTGAGCTCTAAACATTTTTCTGTTATATTTAGTAAATGCCACCACCATTTACCAAGTTTCTCATGCCAGAAACCTGGGTGTCAGTCATCCTAGACACCTCTTCCACCACCTACACCACATTTAATTCTATTGATTCCACCTCCTAAATATGCTTCAAATCCATCTAATTGTCTCTATTTTCATGATTACCATCCTAGTCTGAATCACTATAGTTTTTCATCTGGCCTATTACACTAGCCTCCTAGCTCATCTCCACTCTTCTCCCTCTGCAAACCCTTGCCATTCTGCAGCCAGAGTCATGTTGCTGAATCTCAAATGTGATTGTATCACTCTTCTACTTACAACTTTCTAGTGACTTCCCGGCCAGGCGCAGTGGCTCACACCTGTAATCCCAGCACTTTGGGAGGCCGAGGCAGGCAGATCATAAGGTCAAGAGATCGATACCAACCTGTCCAACATGCTGAAACCCCATCTCTACTAAAACTACAAAAATTAGCCGGACATGGTGGTGTGCCCCTGTAGGCCCAGCTACTCAGGAGGCTGAGGCAGGAGACTCGCCTGAACCTGGGAGACGGAGGTTGCAGTGAGCCAAGATCGCGCCACTGCACTTCAACCTGGTGACATAGCGAGACTCTGTCTCAAAAACAAACAAACACACACACACACAAACAAAACAAACAAAAAAAACTTTCTAGTGACTTCCCATTGGTATAGTCCAATATTAACATGATCTGTGTGGCTTGCATGGCATGGCTTTTCTGTCCAGCTGTTAGATCCTGTCACACCATGAGCTTTCCTAACCTAAGACATTGGCACAAATTGTTCCTTTCATCTGAAATATTTTCAAACATCCAATGCCTACTCATCCTGCAAATTACCAGCCATTTCTGGCCTCCCTGGAAGACCATTTGATTCCCAACTAGAGATTCTTACAGCACTCTATATATTTGCTTGAGAGCATTTAATACAATTTTAATGTATTCATTTTATTATAATTGTAACTTATGTTTTGCTTACCTGCTTGTCACTAACATCCTTGATGATCATGTCATCTTGTTCATTTTTTTTTTACCACTGCCTAATAGCGTAACTAGCACAGAGAAGTATTGTTGAATGAACTAACAAATGAATGAATTAATGTTAGCAGAACTGTTATCAGAGCTAAGTTATTCCTGACTTTCACACTTTATAATCTGTGTTCCTTCTGTCCCCTGGAGGCTTTGTTCCTTTTATACAGATAAATTTAGTTTCCTCATTTTTATTCAGTATTTTCCCTTTTGGAAGCTTTCATATCCCCTGTTTATGAGCAATTTCCTATTGTTCTTAGCCAACTGACCTCCAACTACTCCATCATGTAGTTTGCAGCTTCCTGTCATCTCAGGCAAACTGACCCTTCCCTGATTTCTATGCGTTGTTTGTCTCAGAATAAGTTATCTCAGCCCTGCCCTTGGCTTAATCTTAATGGATATTTTCTTACCAGAAGCAATATTGCTGTTCATCAACTAGAGATTACTTAGGCACCTGTGCCTCTCTCTCTGTCTCTTCCTTCCTCCCTGCCTTCTTGGTGCTTTGATTTATGTTCTAATTCACCTATTTAGGACATATATTCTGGTGACATCCACATTTCCCACATCTTGAATCTAATCAGCTTGCCTGATGGGCTCCTAGTCTCAAATCTGGAATCCACATGGCTGATCTAAACACTTTCCCCATGTCCCCAAGCCCCAGTTTATTAAGTAAACTTACTGTTTTATTGCTTGTGCAGAGTCTGTGTATCACACAGTGCACTGTCTTCCTCCATTTAGACTCTTAAAAAGCTTGGAATCATTTCCCCTCTTTGGATATTTGATTTAAGTTCTTTACTCCATTTATGTATTCTTTTGCTTCAACAAGGCTGTTCTTAATATTGGGTAGAGTTTTAAAACCCCTAGATTCAGATTCAAGATTTGTTCCTTTGTCCTTCCTCCACTCCCAAAAAAAAGTGCACATACCCACAGACACACAACATTCTGTATACAATTTTGAGCATTTCTTCAGACCCTGAAGTTTATCCATTGGCCAATTAATAATTCCCTTGATTAGGAATCTATAATTTGTAGGCACTTTTGTGGCACTCGGTCTCCTCCAGGATTATTCTTCTTCAACAATTGTGAGGGAGGAGGAGGGGAAGGAAAGGAAAGTGGAGAAAGAAGAGAGGAGGAGAAGCAAGGATGGAGTGAGGAAGGGGGAAATTCCATCCACTCTTCTTGGCCTCTGTTTTCTTTTTTCTGTTTGTTTGTTTGTTTGTTTGTTTGAGACGGAGTTTTGCTCTTGTCGCCCAGGCTGGAGTGCAATGGCACGATCTCAGCTCTCTGCAACCTCCACCTCCGGGGTTCAAGTGATTCTCCTGCCTCAGCCTCCCGAGTAGCTGGGATTACAGGCGCCCACCACCATGCCTGGCTAATTTGTGTATTTTTAGTAGAGACGGGATTTCACCATGTTGGCCAGGCTGGTTTGGGACTTCTGACCTCAGGTGATCCACCTGCCTCAGCCTCCCAAAGTGCTGGGATTACAGGCATGAGCCACCACGCACGGCTGGCCTCTATTTTAACACAAAAGCTACCACTATCCACCCTCACTGCTTTCCTTCTTGCCATCTCTGATTAAGCCTTTAACAGAGCTTTCACTGTACTCGCCTCTCTTTTCTCATCATCTTTTTCTCTAAAGGAGTCACACTTCCTTATTTGCTTGTTTATTTCTGCTTTTGCTTCATCTACTTCCCCCTTGTTCTTAGTCACGCATGATACCTGCCTCCTTGGGTTACTGGGAAGATAAAAACAAAATCTCAGATATGAAAAGGCTTTGAAAAGCCGAGAGTACAGTAGCATTGCATGGCATTACGATGTTGATGATGGTGCATCTGTTCTTTGGGGCAGCTCAGTTTGCCCTTCCTTCACATCTTTTTGTCACATCCTCTCAAAGAACAGTCTCCTCCTCGGCCCTCCCCTTCCTACCCTGACGCCAGCATCTTCTCTGGTCTTTCTTTCACTTGTCTGCAGCATGATCTCGCTTGGTCTCCGTCCTTCTTTGCCCAGTTACCTGACTTTAACAAAATGAGTTCTGTCTTTCCATTTTCTGATCAGAAAGAAGCTGTGTATCCCGCCTTTGCCTTCTACTGTCTCCTTTTCTCTCCAATGTTCTGAGATTTTTGTAGGCCTGCTACCAGATATGTTCAAAGAAACGGTTTTCCGGGCCGGGCGCAGTGGCTCAAGCCTGTAATCCCAGCACTTTGGGAGGCCGAGGCGGGTGGATCACGAGGTCAGGAGATCGAGACTATCCTGGCTAACATGGTGAAACCCCGTCTCTACTAAAAATACAAAAAACTAGCCGGGCGTGGTGGCGGGCGCCTGTAGTCTCAGCTATTTGGGAGGCTGAGGCGGGAGAATGGCGTGAACCCGGGAGGCGGAGCTTGCAGTGAGCCGAGATCACGCCACTGCACTCCAGCCTGGGCAAGAGAGGGAGACTCCGTCTCAAAAAAAAAAAAAAAAAAAAAAAAAAAAGAAACAGTTTTCCATTCAGTGTCTTTGCAGCCGATTATCGAAATTTTGCTTTGGGCCTCATTTTCATTGTTCCTGGCCCCATTCTGTTTTCTTGTATTTGGTTGGGTTTTTTGTTTGTTTGTTTGTTTGTTTGAGACAGGATCTCACTGTGTTGCCCAGGCTGGAGTGCAGTGGCACAATCTTGGCTCATTGCAACCTCTGCCTCCCAGGTTCAAGTGATCCTCCCGCCTCGGCCTCCTGAGTAGCTGGACTATAGGCATATGCCACTATGCCTGGCTAATTTTTTTGTATTTTTTGTAGAGATGGGGTCTCACTGTGCTGTCCAGGCTGGTCTTGAACTCCTCAGCTCAAGCAACCTGCCCACCTCAACCTCCCAAAGTGCTGGGATTCTAGGCATGAGCCACCACACCTAACCCTCTTTTCTTTAAAAGGCAAGTAAAAGATAGATAAGCTGAGGCAAGTATAGTCTTTAGAGAGAGGATTCAGGATTCATGGAGTATTGTTTTTTTGTGATGAGTGAAACTGATTTGTGGATGTGCTGGGGAGCAGAAGAGTGAATAGAGATAAAGGTTAAAGATACAAAAAGAGGGCCGGGCGCAGTGGCTCATGCCTGTAATCCCAGCACTTTGGGAGGCCGAGGCAGGTGGATCACTGGAGGTCGGGAGTCTGAGACCAGCCTGGCCAACATGGTGAAACCTCATCTCTACTAAAAATACAAAAATTAGCCGGGAGTGGTGGCGCGTGCCTGTAATCCCAGCTACTTGGGAGGCTGACACACAGGAGAATCACTTGAACCCAGGAGGAGGAGGTTGCAGTGAGCCGAGATCGTGCCACTGCACTCCAACCCGGGTGACAAGAGAAAAACTCCGTCTTAAAAAATAAAATGATAATAGTAATAAAGATACAAAAAGAGGTGGGATTTAAATGACAGATAAAGTGACAGGCAGGAAGGGAGGAGGACATCTTTTCCATTGAGAGGGCGGTGTACAGAGATGCAGACAAAATGGCAGTAAATGGAGGAGTGTCCACCAGAGGGCGTACGTTTTTTCAGGGAATTAGTAGAGCAAACTGCTGAGCATAAGAAGAGAGATCCATTAGGAGACATAATGACAGAGGGAAATGGGTAACACAGCCGGCTTCTGGACACATTGAAAGAGTACCAAATCGCTTCGAAATTGAAAATCACAAGCTTGTGATGGTGCCAATTCACCAAACATGTGAATTACCCCTTTCATTAACACTTAAACTCAGAGTTGGGGTCTTAGAAAGTTGAGTAGTCAGTGCGGAAGTAGAAGGAGGCAATGAAGTTGAGGATTTTGGCTCAAATTAAGGATTATTGGGTCCATATTAAAATAAGAGGAGGTAAAGGTGAAATTAGAAAAAAATGAAGGGACCAAAGGACTCAACATTTCACTGAAGTAGAAAAATAGATGGGGAAGAAATAAGAAGGTAAAAATCTGGGAAGTAGGAAGTAAAAGTCATGAGTGGACTTGGAAGAATCACGTTTCAGACACAGGACAGATCCTCATGATGGGAGAGCCCTGGGTGTGGCCACTGGGAGTCGGCAGCAGAAATGAAATGGAGTTAAGTTCTTTCTTTCTTTCTTTCTTTTTTTTTTTTTTTTTTTTTTGAGATGGAGTTTTGCTCTTGTGGCCCAGGCTGGAGTGCAATGGCACGATCTCGGCTCACCACAACCTCCGCCTCCCGGGTTCAAGCAATTCTCCTGCCTCAGCCTCCTCAGTAGCTGGGATTACAGGCATGCGCCACCATGCCTGGCTACTTTTGTATTTTTAGTAGAAATGGGGTTTCTCCATGTTGGTCAGGCTGGCCTTGAACTCCCGACCTCAGGTGATCCGCCCGCCTCGGCCTCCCAAAGTGCTGGGATTATGGCCGGAGTTAAGTTCTTTCAAGATAAGGAAGATGAGGACGGGGACGGTGGCTCATGCCTGTAATCACAGCACTTTGGGAGGCCGAGGCAGGGGAATCACAAGGTCAGGAGTTTGAGACCAGCCTGGCCAACATGGAGAAACCCTGTCTCTACTAAAAATACACAAATTTACCAGGCATGGTGGTGGGCACTTGTAATCCCAGCTACTCAGGAGGCTGAGGCAAGAGAATTGCTTGAACCTGGGAGGCGGAGTTTGCAGTGAGCCGAGATCGCGCCATTGCACTCCAGCCTGGGTGACAGAGCGAGACTCTATCTCAAAAAAAAGAAAAGAAAAGAAAAAAAGAAAGATGAGGAAGCATGAGTCTGGCTGTTGTCTGAGTCATCCATAGTGACATTAGAGTTTACCAACATGATAATGAAACAGGAACCAAGTTCCAAAGCCCCTAATACAAATGAGACTCACTGAAAAGTTGGTAGAAGGCAGAGAACATAAAAGTCAGTAAATTATAAAACCAGATGACATGCGCTTTCAGTAAGAAAGGGACTTTTGGTCGAGCGCAGTGACTCACGCCTATAATCCCAGCACTTTGGGAGGCCGAGGTGGGTGGATCACTTGAGGTCAGGAGCTTGACACCAGCCTGGCCAACATGGTGAAACCTTGTCTCTACTAAAAATACAAAAATTAGTCAGGTGTGGTGGCGGGCACCTGTAATCCCAGCTACTCGGGAGGCTGAGGCAGGAGGATCGCTTGAATCTGGGAGGTGGAGAGTGCAGTGAGGTGAGATTGTGCCACTGCACTCCAGCCTGGGTGTTATCCCAGCTACTTGAGAGGCTAAGGCAGGAGGATCGCTTGAATCTGGGAGGTGGAGGTTGCAGTGACATGAGATCGTGCCACTGCATTCCAGCCTGGGTGAAAAAAAAGAAAAGAAAAGAAAAGTGTTTTTGTTGTTGTTTCATTTTGTTTTGTTTTGTTTTTATGAGGGCAGAGAAGAAATAGCCTCCAGGTAGCAAGAAAACACTAGAAAAAATGTTCCCCTTCCAACGCCAGCACCATACGGGTATGGAACTAGGGAGAGGACTGTTGAAGTTGCACTGTCCTCAGAGAGACTAGAGGTCGGTGACACACACTGTAAAGATGTTAAAAGAGGTTGACAGTGGGGCACAGTTCCAGGTGACACCACCATATGTAGAGCTGGAAGGAAAGTCAGAAATGGAGAGATGAGTCACAAGCAGTAGGGGTGGAGGCATGGAAGCACCAACATAGAACAATCTGAAGGTGAAATCCTGAGAAACTGGAGGGACTTGCTCAAGGCCCAACAAGCCATCTAAGAGCCTCACAGTTGCAAAGGGAAAGACCTCACAAGGTTACCTCTGCACCCATGAGGGTCACATGGGATGCGGCCACCTTTGGCTGAGTGTTCAGTCTGTGAGAATCCCATCCATTTTTCCCCTTCTCAATGTTTCCAAGATCCATTTCTTTCTTTTCCGCCTCATTGTCATGCCTCAAGCCCAAATTAATGCAGACTGATCCCAGCCGGGCTCTGCAGTGCTAAGCTTTGCCCAGGATGATCCCTCCAGTCTGGAGTTTTCAAACTAATCTTTATTAAATAACCTCTTTGCCCATATCCTTCTGTTGCTAATAAACAAAATAAACAGGCCCTTTTGTGAGCAGAAATGTCACAGAAGACGTCTAAAAATCCCCACACTTTTTATCCTGGTATTTTCTCTGGAATGAATTGTTTATCTCCCCACTTCCAAAGCTGACATCAAATGTTTTGCCAACTAAGATTTATAATTTAATAACGGTGTTTCTTGGGTTCATCTCAGTTAAGTCTCCAATATCTATTTCTTACTACAAAAAAGCCATCATCTTGCATTGTCCTGTACATTTCAATGACAGTCTATACACTTTTTATATTTAAAAGAAATATTCAATATTAACCCTTATTTCCAAAAATTTTCTTGCACACGTATCAAACTACATGTTCAGTTTTAGTTCCTCAGAAACTAAATTTTTTTTAAGTATGGATTTTTATTGTTCCTCTTTTTCCATTTCTCCCCTTTTGTCTACTTCACCTTGCTAGAAACGTTGCTTAGTGATTCCTTCATGGCATTATACATTTTTATGATTCTTTTATCTAAAGAATATTATGTAATTTCTCTCCACTTTATTGGATTGTGCCAAGAGCTAATATTCTCTGTATTAGGATCATTTCTTTGGGTTGTTTCCCTTGGGCTTGGAGAGCAGCTGAAGCCCATTGGCCTTGCTCCAATGGTATGGCTACCACGTTTGTGTGTATGGTCATTCCTTAATCCATCTGCAACACCAGCAACCCTGATATACATCCAACAGAAAATTCACACCTACACAACTAAACAGCTTTGTGTCTTGCCCCTCTTCACTCTAATTCGTGCAAAATTATGAGATAACACTCTTCTATGTGTTAGGAATGATAGGAGAGGAAGTTAATAGGGCAAAAAGTACAGGAAGCCAGAACTCCCTGAATCCTGCCCCTACTGGCCACACCTCCCAGTAAAGATCCAGAGAAGACACAACATTTATTCAGAGGACAAGGCAAGCCACAAAGGACCACACCCACATGCTTGCTACTCTTCCACCCTTCTCTCATCAGCACTCCCTAGAATCGTGGATCAATGTCTGGTCTGCAGATAAGACACGTAAAGAATAGCATCAGCAATCCTACCCCTCTTTGGGAATTAAGTGCAGAGGGAAGAGTGAAGTGATTTTGGTCTGAACAAGTGCTTCCTCTTTTTTTTTTTGAGACAGAGTTTCACTCTTGTTGCCCAAGCTGGAGTGCAATGGCATGATCTCGGCTTACTGCAACCTCTGCCTCCTGGGTTCAAGTGATTCTCCTGCCTCAGCCTCCCAAGTAGCTGGGATTACAGGTGCCTCCCACCATGCCCAGCTAATTTTTTGTAGTTTTAGTAGAGATGGGGTTTCACTGTGTTGGCCAGGCTGGTCTCGATCTCCTGACCTCAGGTCATCCACCCGCCTCCGCCTCCCAAAGTGCTAGAATTACAGGCATGAGCCACCACGCCCGGCTCAAGTGCTTCCTTTTATATGAGAACCAAAAGCTAGAAGAAGTAGCCTCCTGTGAAGGAAAAGGGTCAGTATATGAGGCTTGGGTTATAGATTCGGGCTTGCCTGTGTTTGAGAGGTGATCTGAGCGTGTGCATTTCTTTATGAACGTCAAACATCCATCATTAGACCCAAGAAATAATAACGACGACTCCATCCCCCTTGCAGGAAGAAAACTTGGATACACCTTCAACAATCAGAACTTTCACAACGTGTCTTTGGGGCAAGGACAGGAAGTGGTGGCTGAGGCTGCGCTGGACCTCGCTGCCAAGAAAGGTCACTGGGTTATTTTGCAGGTATGTTCCTCTACCCTGTGGTTATCTCGACCCATCCTTGCCTCATCCCACGCTCACTGGGCATCTCCATCCACTCTTAGCTTCTCCCCACCTGTCCTTTCACACTCTTGTCTCCTTCATTTCTTCATCTTCTCTCTTGCCAGTTCTCCTCACTCATATGTTCTCTTCCCCAGACCACATCCGGGAACAATCCTTCTCCCCTCACCTGCTCTGCCACTCTCTCTAGTTTAAATAGCTCTGCTTATAAAAGGAACAGATTCCCACTCTGATAGGCATTCAGGAAGTTAGCATTTACGTTGAAGGCCCTGGCAGCTGGATGCTTTCAACAGCTGGTTTCTTCCTGTGAATTTCATGGCACGTTCCTCTGCTGTGCCTTTCTGTTGGGCTGTGTGTCATATGCTCTTTGTCACGGGCATGACTAGGATATGGGAGCAACCTTAGCCTCTTCACTGAGAGCTCATGTTGGTGTTTGGAAATCTGGAACCCCTACTATGGATAATTTCACCAAACAGTTACAAGGAAAAAAAGCCTACCTCTCTTCTATCAGAAGAGAGGGTTAAAGAATTTAGCCCTCTCTATTAACCCCTATTACATTTTATTTAACCCCCTTTAAATTATTTCATTTAACCAATTTTCATTTCAGCAATTACTACTAACTCTTTTTTTTTGAGATGGAGTCTTGCTGTGTTGCCAGGCTGGAGTGCAATGGCGCAATCTCAGCTCACTGCAACCTCCGCCTCCCGGGTTCAAGCTATTCTCCTGCCTCAGCCTCCTGAGGAGCTGGGATTACAGGAGCACACCATCACGCCCAGCTAATTTTTGTCTTTTTAGTAGAGACAGGGTTTCACCATGTTGGCCAGGCTTGTCTCGAACTCCAGACCTCAAGTGATCTACCTGTGTCAGCCTCCCAAAGTGCTGGGATTACAGGCGTGAGCCACTGCACCCAGCCTAACTACTACTAACTCTTACATAGCATTTTACAGTACACAAAACCTTTTCAGATCCATCTATGAGGGCCTGCCTGCCTATTCCTCTTTTATGCCACTTGTATAGATGCTGGAGTTGTGGCAGAATGCACAGCTTGCTCCTCTTTTCTCCTAGAACATTTTGGAATCTTCTATTAGAGCTCCATTGCTATGTTGACATGATTTATTTTATGATTGTATTCTCCACTAAACTTTTTAGGTAAAGAGATGTTCCTTCTTTACCTTTTATCACCGAGCCTACTGCCTTGAACATAGCAGACACTGAAACAAAAGGCTGGTGGGTCAAGGAATCCATGAGGAAATTTAAAAAAGAATAAATGCAAAAGCCAGTCACTCCCATTCTTCCTGGCTTTCACTGCCATGAACCTCCCCCATCTCCTGATTACTGGTGACATCACATCTTGCTGCTGGGTCTTTGTCCTTAATTATTCTATTATTTATTTGGAGCCTAGCAACTGAGAGATCTGCCCCTCCAGGGCCTCCTTTTCCAGAAACATCAGGAAGTTCAGGAGAAAAGATAATAACAGCTGAGTTTCCTCCTTCCTCCCTCATGGGTCAGCACAGTGCTTGAAGATATGACCTCCCCACCCTCTCAGGCACATTTGCCAAGAGACCTCTCCGGACACCAGTGCTGGGAACCCAGGCACTTGTCACGGACATCAGAGTCTGTTTCTGAGACTGTGGTGCTGCCTCTGCTGCACCCATTGCCCCCAGCACCTACTGGCCTTGCAGGGCACCAAAATCTTGTACTGATGTGGTTGCTCGGAGCTCTCCAACACTGAACTCAGTATTCCCTCTTTATTTCCTGGTGATTGGACATTTCCAAAGGAAAATTGTGCCAAACAGTCTGGAGGCCTGCCTTTCCCCCTGAATAAAGCATTGGAGTATTGAATAGACATCATCTGTCCAAACTGTAAAGTGCTATCAGAAACGAAAGATCCTCACTGGTTTGTGAAATCTCTTGTAGGAATCACAGCTACCTGGTTCTAAGAATTTCCTGACATACTGAACCAGACTGGACTGGAATCCTACCCAGCAATGTTTCCCGACCTGTAAACCTGAGAGATTATCTGAAAAAAAAAGAGTGGGGGAGGAATACACTTAAATTCCTATTTCAAACATTGGAAAATACTACATACAAATTCCTTTTAAGGATTTTTTTTTTTTTTTTTTTTTTTTTTTTGAGACAGAGTCTCGCCCTGTGGCCCAGGCTGGATGGAGTGCAGTGGTGCCACCTCGGCTTGCTGCTAGCTCCGCCTCTCAGGTTCACGCCATTCTCCTGCCTCAGCCTACCAAGTAGCTGGGACTACAGGCACCAGCCACCATGCCTGGCTAATTTTTTGTATTTTTAGTAGAGACGGAGTTTCACCGTGTTAGCCAGGATGGTCTCGATCTCTTGACCCCGTGATCTGTCTGCCTCGGCCTCCCAAAGTGCTGGGAGTGCTCGGCCTCCCAAAGTGCTGGTGTGAGCCACTGCACCCGGCAAGGATATTTTCAATGATATCAATAGGATAATGGTTCTGAGAATCCTTTGGTATAGAAATCTTATTCCATCCAGTATTTCCCAAATTCCATTGAACACAGACCTTCTTTTTTTTTTTTTCTTCTTCAACTTTTATTTTGAGTTCTGTGGTACATGTGCAGGATGTGCAGGTTTGTTCCATAGGTAAACGTGTGCCATGGTGGTTTGCTGCACAGATCAACCATCACCTCAGTATTAAGCCCAGCATCCGTTAGCCATTCTTCCTGATGCTCTCCCTCTCCCACATCCCGCAACAGGCCTCAGTGTATTTGTTCCCTACCCCATGTGTCCATGTGTTCTCATTGTTCAGCTCCCCCTTATAAGTGAGAACATGCAGTGTTTGGTTTTCTGTTCTCCCATTAGTTTGCTGAGGGTAACGCCTTCCAGCTCCATTCATTTCCCTGCAAAGGACATGATCTTGTTCCTTTTTATGGCTGCATAGTATTCCGTGGTATATATGTACTACATTTGCTTTATCTAGTCTATCATTGATGAGCATTTGGGTTGATTCCAAGTCTTTGCTACTGTGAATAGTGCTGCCATGAACATACGTATGCATGTATCTTTATAATAAAATGATTTATATTCCTTTGGGCTTATACCCAGTAATGGGATTGGTAGGTCAAATGGTATTTCTGCTTCTATATCTTCCACAATGGTTGAACTAATTTACAGTCCCACCAACAGCATGAAAGAGCTCCTTTTTCTCTGAAACTTCACCAGCATCTGTTGTTTCTTAACTTTTTAATAATCCGCGTTCTGACTGGCGCGAGATGGTATCTCATTGTGGTTCTGATTTGCATTTCTCTAATGATCAGCAATGTTGAGCTTCTTTTCATATGTTTGTTGACCGCAATGAATATCTTCTTTTGAGAAGTGTCAGTTCATGTTCTTTGCCTATTTTTTAATGAGGTTGTTTGTTTTTTGCTTGTAAATTTAAGTTCCTCGTAGACTCTGGACATTGGACCTGTGTCAGATGGATAGATTGCAAACATTTTCTCCCATTCCGTAGGTTGTCTTTTCACTCTGATGGTAGTTTATTTTCCTGGGAAGAAGCTCTTTAGTTTTAGATCCCATTTGCTAATTTTTGCTTTTGTTGTAATTGCTTTTAGCATTGTTGTCATAAAATCTTTGCCCATGCCTATGTCCTGAATGATACTACCTAGATTTTATTCTAGGTTTTTTCTAGTTTTGGGTTTTACATTTAAGTCTTTAATCTGTTTTGAGTTAATGTTTCTATAACATATAAAGAAGGAATCTAGTTTCAATTGTTTGCATATGGATAGCTAGTTCTCCCTGCACCATTTATTAAATAGGGAATCCTTTCGCCATTGCTTGTTTTCGTCAGGTTTGCCGACGATCAGATGGTTGTAGGTGTGCAGGAACACAGACGTTCTTTATGGATCTAACTAACCTCTTTTAACATCCCATGGCGCACTTTTGGGAAATGCTGCCTGAGGACCCTGACCCAGATGAGCTAGGGGTTCTATTCTGGGAGAGTTGGCTTCTCTGGTCCTCGGTGACAGAGCAAGGCTCACAGTCTTCCCGCTCTTCCTTCCTGGCTGTAGGAGCTGTTAGGTGGTTTTCCAACCCAAGCCCATCAACCCAGTGGGGCAGCCTCGAGGATCTCTGAATCCACCCCAGGGTTCTATACACAAGCAACAGACATTCTTTCTGCCAGACCTGCCCAGTAGCAGAACTTGGAGTTTCGAAAGGAGGAGCCAAATTACCCACATGTGGGTTGCTGGTGATGCTGGCCACAAGGAACCCTGGATCTCAAGTAGCCCACTAAACACTCTGCTCCAATTGATTTGATTATAAGTAAATTCTTTAATTTAACCAATTTTCATCTCAACAACTACTACTATCCCTTACATCGCATTTTACGGTATACAAAACCCTTTCTTTTTATTTTTATTTTATTTATTTATTTATTTATTTATTTATTTATTTATTTATTTATTTATTTTGTAGAGACGGGGTTTCACCGTGTTGGCCAGACTGGTATCAAACTCCTGGCCTCAAGTAATCCATCCGCCTTGGCCTCCCAAAGTGCTGGGATTACAGCTGTGAGCCACCGCACCCAGTCCTACAAAACCCTTTCAAATCCATGTCTTTGGTTATCTGCAGCCACTCTGTGAAATAAGTATGGCAGATGTTATTGTTATTTCTCTTCTTATAGAAGAGAAGGCAGAACTCAAAAGACCAAATTACTGTGGACCAAGTGCTGGGCTCAGCTCTGATCTGTGTATTTAAGGCTTTGCATGCTTACTTCCTCAAATATTTATCAAGGAGCTTTTATCTATCCATTATAATGAAACACATTGCAATGAAGCCAGGTGACTCTCCTAACTACAGTGAAAGGCGCATTCTGCAAAGCAGTGGTAAGAAACAAATGTAGGTTTTGATAGATAGACAGATAGCAATCAAATGTCGGGGGAGGAAACAAGCTCAAAGACCAGACGGAGGAGCTTGGGATTAGAGTAGAGAGCCTGGTTCGGTCTTTGAGCAGCAGTGCCTCAGTGTGTTTTAGGAAGATAAGTTTGGCAACAATTAACAGACTGGTTTGGAGAGTGGAGACAGAAGACTAAGGAAAGCTAGCTGGAAAGAGTTTAAATCAGTGCCTTTCAAATGTTAACGTGCGTACGAATTACCAGAGGATCTCATTAAAATGCGCTGATTCAGTAAGTTTGGGCGGAACCTAAGCTTCTGCATTTCTAGCTAGCTCCCAGGTACTGCCAGCAATGTAGATCCATGAGCTCCAATTTGTACCATCAAGGTTTCAAGTAATCTAGCTGTCGGGTAATGGGGAGTTAGACTTGGAACATTACCATGTGTTACATTCTTTTTTATTATTATTTTTATTTTTTATTTACTTATTTATCTATCTATTTTTGAGATGGAGTCTCGCTCTGTCGCCCAGGCTGGAGTGCGGTGGCGCCATCTCGGCTCACTGCAAGCTCCGCCTCCCGGGATCCCGCCATTCTCCTGCCTCGGCCTCCCGAGTAGCTGGGACTACAAGCGCCGCCACCACACCCGGCTAATAATGTTTTGTATTTTTAGTAGAGATGGGATTTCACCGTGTTAGCCAGGATGGTCTCGATCTCTTGACCTCGTGATCCCCCCGCCTCGGCCTCCCAAAGTGCTGGGATTGCAGGCGTGAGCCACCGCGCCCGGCCGTGTTACACTCTTAAATCGTGGTCTTCGGACCAGCAGCATCTGCATCACCAGGGAGCTTGTTAGAAATGCACATTCTCAGGCCCCATCCTGGACCTGCTGAATCTGAAACTCTGGGCTGGGGCACAAGAATCTGTATTTTAAGAAGCCCTTCAGATTATTCCCATGCACAGGCAAGTTTACAAACATTATGCTGAAAAGCCTTAGGCTAGTGAGGGATAGAGTTTAATTGCAGAATACTAGGAGGTCCTCACTACTGGGCATCCCAGAACTCTTTTCTATGATGTGGTTTAAGACACTTTTGCCTTTAAAAGTCATTGAGTTGCACAACATGTGAGTGCATGTAACGCCATTAACTGTACACTTAAAAAGGGTTTGAGGTGGTAAATTTTATGTTATGGCTTACCACAATTTTTTAAAATTATTTGATGCTAAGACCAGTCCCCACTCTGGCTGCCTTCCTGACAACTGTTTACTGCTAACAGAACCAAGCAGATGCCTGTATTGGCGGGGGTTCCTTCCTTCCCACTAGAACATTCACCTGGTGGCCAAGTGGCTCAGCACCCTGGAGAAGAAGCTGGAGGAGCACAGTGAGAACAGCCACCCAGAGTTCAGGGTCTTCATGAGTGCAGAGCCGGCACCCTCCCCTGAGAGCCACATCATCCCCCAGGGCATCCTGGAGAACTCCATTAAGATCACCAGTGAGCCCCCCACGGGCATGCATGCCAACCTACACAAGGCCCTGGACAACTTCACTCAGGTACTGCCCCAGGAGGGAGGGAAAAATAACAGTCCACCTCGCAATCAGCTGATGCAACCTGGTGGGGGGAGAGCATGCAACTCAGAAGGGAGTGGGGTGCTGGTTGGGCTACGGAGCAATGCTGATGTGGGTAAAATGTTCCCACCTGATACCCACTCAGGGCAACCCCACTCTCCATTGCCAGATAACCCCAGGGGAGTAGAGGTCAGGACATTTCTTTGGCAAGAGATGTGGGGAAGCCTTCTGCAAGTTTACTGTTACCTAATATTCCAAGATGAAGAAGGGCGCGTTGCTGTAAAAGTAATTGATAAGGTACACTGGGTCACACACTGGCGGGCTGTCTTCAGGCAAGGGGATGACACCATCAATCAGATGATATCACTTGACATCTCCATGAATCTTGAGTATCAAGGGTTCAAAGAATCCAGGTGTCAAGTGGTGGGGATATGGATTTGAAATGTAACTGCATGTTAGACCCCTTCAAATATGGCCCCTGGACCAGCAGCAGCAGCATCACCTGGAAACTTGTTAGAAATGCAGATTTTTTTTGTTTTTTGGGGACAGAATCTCACTCTGTAGCCCAGGTTGGAGTACAGTGGCGCAATCTCGGCTCACTGCAAGCCTAAAGTAAGATGAAGACCGCGTTAGCCAGGATGGTCTCCGTCTCCTGACCTCGTGATCCGCCCACTTCAGCCTCCCAAAGTGCTGGGATTGTAGGCATGAGCCATCGTGCCCGGCCAGAAATGCAGATTTTTAGGCCCCAATCTGAAACTCTGGGCTGGGGCCCAGGAATCTGTTTTAATGAACCCTCCAGGAGATTCTTATACACAGTCAAGTTTGAGAACACTGTGCTCCGGAGAGACCCAGAATACGAAGGCATGGTGTTCAAATGCAGACCGCTACATTTCCATGACTGGGAATTCCAAGGCTTATGTTGTAGCATATTTATTTAAAGCCAGGTCCAAGCCCATGGCGGCCAACTTTGTATATGAAGTTGCACTGTCAAAGTCTGCAGCTCAGGCTTCTTTCATCTTCTCAAGAAGGCACTATTTCTTGTTGGTTCTCTTTGGGAGTTCCACCTCCCTGGGCAGGGGAGTACCCAAAGGCATGAACCGTAGCAGAGTGGGGGCCATAGGATCACCTTAAAAGTCCATCTGCCACACCAGGCTTTGGGGGAATCCGAGGAGAGGGTTCCAGCAGCTGCTGGGGAGGTTTTCTTCTCGGTTGTCGTCTTGTGATTGTACCAGTGCGTCTCGGGTTTCCCAGAAGCCCTGCGAGCTCGCATGTGTCAGATGGGCCATTCAACAGGATGACTGTGCCAGCTAAACCAGCATAAACCTTTGGGGCCTGGTTGAAGCCTAAAGGAAGATGAAGACCACGTGGCAGTCAGAGTCTCAGAAGATTTTACTGACTGCGTGACACCCTCATAGTGCAGGAGTCCAGCAGCCCAACTCTGGGCCGGGGAATGTTTCTACAAAGATTCGAGAAGCAAAATGCATTCAGTCCCCTCTGTACTCTTTTTCCAAGCTTAACTCCAAGGCAGTGATTACACCTGCTAAGGTTCCGCAACAGGCAAGAAAAGCGTGGTAGGAAGGGAAGATATTGGAGATGCCGCCATGGGATGCGCACCCACACCCCACACCCCGGTACACAACATTCTCGTTGCATGTCGCCCTGATCCCCATCAGGTACAGGAGTGAACCTTATTAGCACGTTCATATGCACGAACTTGAACCCTAAACCAAAGCCCATTATAACCTGAATCTAAACCTTAATTCAATGCTCAACTAAAGCCTGACCCCTCCACACGTTCCCCCCAGGCTGTCGTCTCACTGTAACTCAAACCCAAACCAGAATATATGGTAATGTTTTCCAACACGAACCCTGATTGTAACCCCGCCCTAGCCAGCCCCGTATAAGAGAAGCTCTGTGTGAACATTCAAAGCGATGCTGTCATTTCAGGACACTCTGGAGATGTGTTCTCGGGAGATGGAGTTTAAGAGCATCCTCTTTGCTCTTTGTTACTTTCATGCGGTGGCGGCGGAAAGACGGAAATTTGGGCCCCAGGGATGGAATCGCTCGTACCCCTTTAACACCGGAGACCTCACTATCTCTGTGAATGTCCTCTACAACTTCCTGGAGGCCAACGCAAAGGTAAAGGCCGTGGACGTTCAGGAACCAGCCAGGTTGGGAGAGGGTTAAAATTATTTGATTTTGAGGGGTGAATCAGAGGAGTCTGGGATGGGGCTTGAGAATGCGCATTTCTAACAAGCTCCCTGGTGATGCAGATGCTGCTGCTTCAGGGACCACAATTTAAGAGTGTAACCCATGGTCAGGTTCCAACTCTCACTCCCCATTACCTGACAGCTAGATTATTTGAAGCCTTGATAGTACAAATCAGAGCCCATGGTTCAACACCATTGGCAGTACCTGGGAGCTAGTGAGAAGTGCAGAGTCTTCGGTTCCGCCCAAACGTACTGAATCAGCGCATTTTAATGAGATTCTCTGGTAGTCCATATGCACGTTAAGGAGGGCCACCTCTCCCAAGGGTGATGCAGTGCCATCCCACAGAAGGGGCATGTGCACGCTGAAGGGCTGCGCCCCTCACAGCTGGGATGAGGCAGTGCCAACCCCAGGACTAGCCCAAAGCCTGAGGATAGTAGAACTGTGAGGTGAGAGCCATGGATGCTCAGGACATCTAACTAGAGACTCACACAGTGAGTCAGTCCCATGAGAGTGTCCCGGGCCCCACCAGACCACACCTGTGTCCTCACAGCGTGGCAGGTAGGCTGTGGATCGGCAGGAAGAGACTTCAGACTCGCCTGATGTAAGTTCCCAAACTGACGCTAACGATCACTGCTCTTCCAATTAAGGGACTATTCACCTCATCAAGGTTATTCTAGTTCAGGAACCAAACACTGAGTCAGCAGGGCCACCACCTCTTCCTTGTGTGGAAAATGAACCAGGCCCAGATGCCCTGAGAAATCCTTCTGTCTCCAGCCCTTGGGCTTGGGAAGCCCATGCCTCTCAATAGTATTCTTTCATTGCTGGCTTTGCTCCAGTGACCTCCCTCCCTAAGTTTCACACCAATGAACTTGTGGGCTTTGTTTATTCACTTTGAACTTTCAAAGGGGACAATTAATCTTGCCATTAAATGCAGAAAATTAGAAAAGTACTCTGGTCCTCACTTTTCTCCTTTTGACATTCACCTATTTAAATTGCTTCTAGGTAGAGCCTGACTTCATTTTCACAGTTAATGATCATGAAAGAGGGAAGGCATATCTATATGTGGGGCGTGAGGCTGGCATCTTTCCTCTCTTCACTCTTTGATGTAATTATTCAAGCTTTTTTTTCTCTGTCTTTTTTTTGAGAAGGGGTTTCGCTCTTGTTGCCCAGGCTGCAGTGCAATGGCGTGACCTCAGCTAACCACAACCTCCGCTTCCCGGGTTCAAGTGATTCTCCTGCCTCAGCCTCCCGAGTATCTGAGATTACAGGCATGCGCCACCACGCCCGGCTAATTTTGTATTTTTAGTAAAGACAGGGTTTCTCCATGTTGGTCAGGCTGGTCTTGAACTCCCAACCTCAGGTGATCCGCCTGCCTCGGCCTCCCAAAGTGCTGGGATTACAGGCGTGAGCCACTGCACCCAGCCTTCTTCAAGCTTTTAATGAACTCCCCAAACACCCCTAACCCTGCTGGGCACTGGGGGTATGAAGATAGATAAGACATCACTCCCAATTTCAAGAAGCATCCCCTCTTGTGACTTTCTGTGCTGCCCAGATGGCAGGCCAGCCCCAACGCCTATGTGGAGATCTTCCTTCCTTCCTGTCTTTCTTTCCCCCGTCACTCAGGTCCCCTATGATGATTTACGCTACCTGTTTGGAGAGATCATGTATGGAGGCCACATCACAGATGACTGGGACAGAAGACTCTGCAGAACCTACCTGGAGGAATTCATTCGACCAGAAATGTTAGAAGGAGAACTGTCTTTGGCCCCAGGGTTCCCACTCCCAGGCAACATGGACTACAATGGTTATCATCAGGTGAGGCTCTGCTCTGTGCTTCTGATGGCGTGAGGGTGCTCACAGGGACCTGGGTGTTCCTCCCACGCTGACCTGAACCACCAGGGAAGCTTCTGCCGGGCCACCACCGTGGCTGCCAGCAGGGGCTGGGACAGAGGGGCTTAGACAGCTGAGCTCATGTCAAATCTGGTCCTATGCCCCAAGCCTGCCCTGTTTAAGTTGAGAGATACAGGATTTCTAGCCTCAAATTAATAATCAAATGGAGCCTTTGGAGAGCTTTGCATTCTTGATGTTTGCTTCAGTCGTTCTCTGTGTTGCTATTTTCTACAAATAACATCTGGGACAGTTATTTGGTGGTTTTCACTTGGAATGTTGACAAAGCCATTTGTCATGGAGCAAAATTTCAGGCAAGACCTTAGCCAACTTTTGGTAAAGTTTCTGTCGGTGATTCTAAATATCCCTGGAGGAGAATGATCTTGTGCCAAGATCACTCAGATCACTCACCCCTCCCACTCCCTGTTGGTGGCTGTGGGCACAGGCACATACCACATGCATATGCCACAGTCAGCATTCTCATGAAGGTTTTCTTTTTTTTTCTTTTTTGGGACCGAGTCTTGCTCTGTCACCCAGGCTGGAGTGCAGTGGCGCGATCTTAGCTCACTGCAACCTCCACCTCCCGGGTTCAAGCGATTCTCCCTGCCTGAGCCTCCTTTGTAGCTGGGATTACAGGCGCCCACCACCAAACCCGGCTAATTTTTGTGTTTTTTAGTGGAGACGGGGTTTTGTCATGTTGGCCAGGCTAGTCTTGAACTCCTGACCTCAGGTGATCCACCTGCCTCGGCCTCCCAAAATGCTGAGATTACAGGCGTGAGCCACTGCGCCCAGCCTCATGGAGGTTTTCTTACTATTACTTCAGTCTTTGATGTTACTGTTACCACAGCTATGTTTAAAGTATTCATCTTAGCCTATTTCACCTACCATGGAAAACATTCCAAAAGATATTTTTTAACAGTTTTTATTGGTAGGCTTTTGAACATGCCTAGAAAAACTCTTTAATATAAAACATAAGGGAAATATTGATCATAGGAATATTAACTGCAAGTTAAAAAAAAATTTTTTTAATTCATAAAACTTAAGGGTAAATCGTAAAAGTCATTTGATCCAGAAAAATTGGACCTATAAGAAGATATTTAAAACAATAAAGCTCTTTAAGGAAAATAAGAGGAAATGGTTTTTAACTACTTCACCAAAGGCAAGAAGGCTTTTCCCAGGAAAATTGTGCAACAGCGTCCCCTAGTGTCTGTGGGATAATTCGACAGGCGGCTGGAGCAAGTAACAGGCAAAGTCTGGTTCTCTTTATTCAGCAAGAGTGCAATTGATTTGCACATTTCCAGATGATGGAGGTACACTCTCTTTCTTTATACTTCTCTTTAATGTGTCAGTTAATAGATGGTTCTAGGGCATCCACATAGATTCCAGACCTGCACAGAACGCTGGAGAAAATACAAAAATGAACATACAAATCGGCCTTTGAGGAATGAGCAATGTATTACACTAGGTGTTAACAACACCAAGGAATCATCAAAATCATATCAGGGACAGAACTTGAGGGATATTTTCCCACCATCGTGAAAAGAGTCATGAAGAGGCACTCAACGCATTCAGAGCCAGGCACGGTGGCACCCGCCTGTAATCCCAGAACTTTGGTAGGTCAAGGCTGGAGAATCATTTGAGCTGACAAGTTAGAGACCAGTGGGCAACATAGTGAGACCTCGTCTCTACAAAAAATAGAAATAAAAAAATCAGCTGAGCATGGCAGCATGTACCTGTAGTTCCAGCTGCTTGGGAGACTGAGGGCCTGGGAGGTGGAGGCTTCAGTGATCTGTGATAGTGCTGCTGTACTCTAGTTTTTTCAACAGAGTGAGAGCCTGTCTCCAAAACAAACAAACGAATAAACAAAAACACCAAGCCTTAGCTGCTGGGGAGGACTTTTAGGCATTAGGCATGGCAGACTCTGGCCACTAGCACTGACCACAGAAAGGAGTTGCTTGGGTGACACACAGTTTGAAAATTTGTTTTATTTGAATACCTTTCACCAGGGGCGCACACTCTCCGGTTCGCAGCCAATCTCACCTCCCTTGTCCTAAGCCCAATTCACTAGCTTATTTTGCATGTGCCGTCCCATGTATGTGTTCAAGTTTGTCATGTCTGATTTAGATGGAGGGGAGAGAAAAAGAAGGAAAGGTCTGGAATCCTAGAAGAGCTTAAGTAAAATCACTAGAGAGGGAGGGATGCGTATTTTTGAAATCCTCCTCTGGTCTGCAGGAACAAGAGTCATCAGGGAGCAGTGGGAGGCAGCGGGACTGGAGATAGATAAAGTCATCTAAGCATCCCAGAAAAGAAAGAACGATAGAATGAATGTGGAAGTTCTGGGAAACAGGTCCAGCCGACAAAAACAGATGATGTCAAGGTGCACGAATAGGTGGAGAGGGTGCTGAAGTCAACCAGGGATGGCGAGCAGTGTCCCTGGAGGGAGGACACCAGCCCATGGACTCCCTGCAGAGGACAAGCCGGTGTGGGAGATGGGAGGTATGTGTTGGTTGCTTTTTAATCGAGCTTGCCCTTGATTTTCAGTACATCGATGCTGAGCTGCCCCCAGAATCCCCCTACCTCTATGGCCTCCACCCAAACGCAGAGATTGGCTTCCTGACCCAAACCTCAGAAAAGCTCTTTCGCACTGTGCTGGAGCTGCAGCCTCGGGACAGCCAGGCCGGAGAAGGAGCGGGGGCCACAAGAGAAGAAAAGGTGTGTGTGGTGGGGGCTGCCTGAGGTCGTTCTGGGGTAGCCCGAGGATCAGAGATGCACACCTTTCTCCTGCTGGTCATTTTGACGGTACACAGCATAGACAACACACAAGGCAGCAACCACCTGCAGCCTGGAGATGCTTGCCTGACACCACCAAGAGCCTCTGCCCTCCCCCGTCATCACCGTGCTGGCCATCAGTTAAATCATAGGAAGTTCCTGCCATTGGGTTCAGCAGTTTGCTTTGCCAGTCCACCCAAAGTCCACTTTTATTCAGCTTCTCTGCCAAAGTGAAGAAAGGGCAGGGCTGAACAGTGGTGGCTTGAGAAATTTGAATGTGACTTCCTGATTCCCTGGCAAACCAAGCAAGGATGGGGAAGGGGCTGCCTCTAAGCACCCCCACCTCACTTCACCAAGCAGATGCTGGTGGGGAAGAACACGCTCCTTCACAATGCAAATGCCTTCTCTTTGTGTGAATGGCTTCTAGTCAGAGAGTCTCTTAACACGCAGTTACCTGCTACTAAGCACAGGACCTCCTAAAATTTTAGGAAGGTGGAAGGGAATTATGGAGTAGACAGGCAGACCAGGGTGAGGTGTGGATTTCAGGACAACCCAAGGCAACATGGGGGCTCTGATCCTGGTATGGGGGTAGCTGAGGATAAAGAAAGAACGGGCTTCACGCCTGTAATCCCAGCACTTTGGGAGGCCGAGGCGGGAAGATCATGAGGTCACGAGTTCAAGACCAGCCTGGCCAACATGGTGAAACCCCGTCTCTACTAAAAATACAAAAATTAGCTGGGCGTGGTGGCGGACGCATGTAATCCCAGCTACTTGGGAGGAGGCTGAGGCAGGAGAATCACTTGAACCTAGGAGGCGGAGGTTGCAGTGAGCCAAGACCCTGCCACTGCACTCCAGCCTGACGACAGAGCAACACTCCGTCTCAAAAAAAAAAAGGACACCAAAGGGAGATTTCTCCATGAAATTTTTTCTGAGACAAGCTAACCAACTTCCTAAAGATGTATTTGTACCAGCTCACATCCACCTCATGGCACTGCCTGGATTTTTTTTTTTTTAATTTAAATTTTTCTGAGTAAGATTTCACTCCATCACCCAGGCTGGGGAGTTCAGTGGCATAATCATAGCTCACTACAGCCTCCAACTCCTAACCTCAAGCAATCCTTCCACCTCAGCCTCCTGAGTAGCTAGGACTGCAGGTGTGTACCACCACGCCCTGCTAATTTTTTAACTTTTTGTAGAGACAGGGTCTCACTGTGTTGCCTAGGCTGGTCTTGAACTCCTGGGCTCAAGAAATCCTCTCACCTTGACTTCCCAAAGTGCTAGGATTATAGGCGCGAGCCACTGCACCCGGTCCTACTTAGGTTCTTTAATTTAGAGATACCATTAGGTTTACAAGTAAATATCCTTGGGAAGATTATCCAACTTTGAGGCTCTAGAGACCAATTTTAGGAAAGCAAACTGATACTAAAAGAGTTGGACTTTTATATAAAGATACGGAGTCATGTCATCAAAATAGTATTTCTCAAATTTTAATATGCCTAAGAAGGTGCCAGAGAGATTGAAATTCTGACTCTGAGGCCTGGGGTTAGGTTGCACTGGCAACCTAGTGATTTTGATGAGGTGAGCATACTTTGAGAAAGCTGCTCCATATGACCCTCCTCAGTCCATTCCACTATTTGATGTATAGTTTGAAAATAAAGAGAACCCACCCAGAATGAATCATGTTGCTAGATCTAAAACTGAAAAAGGCTGAGACTGTATAAGTAATAGACTTAGTACTCTTCAGTCAAGGTTCAAAGAAGGTTCTAATGCTTATCATTTCCTTATCCCCTCCCCAAGCTAACCCAAGAAATGGGGTGTGTGTATGTGCTCATGTGTGTATTTCGAAATGATATAAACTGTGATTCCTTGCCATGCACAGTGCTGCGTGGGACAAGTGGGCAAGTTACTGGGTGCACATCTGATTGTGCAGTATCCCAGTATTTGGCCATGGTGGTATTTCTCACATAGCTCGCATGTTCCTATGAGCTATGTTCCTTCCTGTCCACAGAGCAGTCCAGCTCAAGATGAGGGACAAAGAGTCAAAGCCCAGAGAGTATTTTGTTGTTAAGAAGTAAATGACCAAGAGGTTGCACACTCCACATACACTCATGAACTCTTGACTTAATTCTGCTCCCATGTTTACATCTATATGAAGGGAAGCTGGGGATTTTTAGTATATAGCTAAAGAGAAGGAGAGAGAAGAGAGGCTGGCATGATAGACACATGGATGGATGGATGGATGGATGGATGGATGGATGGATGGATGGATGGATGGGTGGGTGGGTGGGTGGATGGATGGATGGATGGATGGATGGATGGATGGATGGATGGGTGGATGGATGGATGGATGGATGGATGGATGGATGGATGGATGGATGGGTGGATTGATAGATGGATGGATGGGTGATGGATAGATGATGGATGGATGAATGGATGGATGATGGATAGATGGGTGATGATGGATAGCTAATTGATGGATGGATGAATGGATGGATGGGTGATGGGTAGATGGCTGATGGATAGGTAGTTGATAGATGGATGGATGGATGATAGAGGAATAGAGTTATATACACTCAAGGGCATCTGCAGGAATATACACCAAAAAACTAATAGTCGAACAGTGTTTTTCTCCCACTGGGGGAAGAGTTAAGACTGTGGGAGGACTATGCTTCTCATATCATGTGTATCAGAAATGTTTAGATTTTTCTGATAAGCATTTATTACTTTTCTGAAAAGGAAGAAAGCAGAAGTGTTTGTCTGTGGAAATAAAGTGGACCCCATCCCTTGGAACCCACTCTTCCTATCTGAGAGTCTCTGGGTTCCTCGAGCAAAAGAGGGCCCTGCATACATCTGCGGACCTGGGCCCTTCCCTATCAGCCCTCTCCCTCCTCAGGCCCCCACACCCTTGACAGTCTGATCAGAGATGAAAAGAACTCTGTGTCCCCACATCCTATGTATTTTGGAACAATACCTCCAGATGATCTTTTCATCTTTTTGTGAATCATGTCCAAATGTAAGCTCACTGATATAGAGCCGTTTTTTCAAACTCTGCTCCAGAGAAAAAAAATATATATATATAATTTTAGCCGTTTGTCTTCTACCCCAGCAGCCGCTCTCAGGTACTATTAAAATCCGATTCCAGTTTTTGCTATGACAGCACCAAAGACCCATTCGTGACAGAGTGATTGGTTTTTACTTTCTTTTTTTCCCAACATCAGCTCTTTTCCTGGAGATGGCATTGTATGTTAACAATACAAGGCAAGGTGAATATTTATCATCCTTTACACTTATACAGTTCTTTATAGCTTTCAGAGACGGCCACACTCATCAGCTCATTTGATTTGATCTTCACATCAACTCTGGGAGTTGGAAAAGGGAACAAGTAGAAAAAAGACACTCTTGGAAGTGTTTATTTACAGTTGGAGAAAATTGAGGCCTAAGCAACTTGCTTACGTTCACATGGGTAATGCATGGCAGAACTATTAACTCTGTTAGGCCTCCTTGGTTGCAAGCAATAGACACCAACATTGCTTAACTAGGCAAGAAATAGCTCATTCTATCAAGGGAGTCAAGCTAAGAACAGATAAAAATCACGATGGCTCTAGAGTCCCAAGTAAAAGAAGGGTAGACCGTCCTTTCCAGGCACCTCCATCCTGCCAGTGGTTCCTTGGATTCTAGGCTTGAGATTCAATTTGTTGTGCTCCTGGAAACATAATCTGATTGGCCTAACTTGGTTCAGGGGAAACTGGGCCCAGTGACTAAACATAGACATCAAACAATGAGGAAGACGTAGTTTCACAAAGGAGATAGGGAATTGTTCCTAGAAGGGAAGAGAGATAATGAACAGACAAAAACAACAGATACCCTCCACAGGCACCTAGAGCTCAGCTCTCAGGACTCCAGAAAGGGGCTGGTGCTCGCTCGCTCACTCCCTCCCTCCCCTCTCTCCCTCTGTCCCAACCTGCTGGCTGTGTGGTCTATTATGTCTGCAATGGTTTCATCTTTCTTTCTCTGCTGACAGACCTCCTGGGCTTACTCATTTATTCCACAATGGCAGACTCAACCTCCAAGTGCCCCAAATTAACTCAGAATCTCTGAGCCTCAGTTCCAATTTTCCAGGAGAGAGACCCTAGTTGTCCCAGCTCCCCTCATCTAATTAGCTGACAGTTTGTGTGGGGAAAAGAATTGTGGGGTACAACAGGAGGTTTACATGATAGATGAGGGTGTTTCTTCCAGAACTCAAGGATAGAAACTGCAGTGTTGCCTCATAGAAACTCAGAACTGAGTGGATGGCCAGATAGATAGATACGTAGGTAGGTAGATAGATAGATAGATACATAGATACATAGATACATAGATAGATGATTGACAGATTATATAGATGGATAGATGATTGATAGATAGATGATAGATATTATTTATAACTGTATATGGATATACCGTATCTGGATATAGATAGATTTGTCATTGCAGCTCATCACTTCAGCTTCACATGGCCCACGGGGGCCAGCTTTTGGCCCAAGTCTGTCTTATGGCTTTCTAGTTCAATTCCCACAGCCAACTGGGTCAGTCTCTGAGTTTTTCAACTCCAAATTCTTAGAGAGGTATCTGTGCTCATCTTATTACGCCAGCCATGCAAGTCCCAGCAACTTGGCCAGCCTATGAAGAGGTCCTGCTGTGATCAGTCAGTCCTCAGCCCTGAACCAGTTGACCTGGACAAGCAGGCAAGAGTTTGGTCAGGTCATGGGGGGAGGGGCAGCAGATGATGGATGATTGGCATCTCTGGTCCCACACTGCAGGAAACTGGATTCCTTCTGGAGAATAGAGCTCCTTCTTAACGCTGTGTTTCCTTCTGTGGGGCAGGTCAAGGCACTTCTGGAAGAAATATTGGAGCGGGTGACAGACGAGTTTAACATCCCAGAACTGATGGCCAAAGTGGAGGAGCGCACCCCCTACATTGTAGTTGCCTTCCAGGAGTGTGGCCGGATGAATATCCTCACCAGAGAGATGCAGCGCTCGCTGAGGGAGCTGGAGCTCGGCTTAAAGGTGAGTGCGGTCTTGTAAGGCATGGAGGGGACGTTGCTAGAGGACACAGCTGGAAACCTATGGGGAAGAAGGAGCATTGGGGGACCTGGAAGCTGGGGAGCAGTTGTCCTGCAGCATCCTAGGTGCCCAAAAGGTATTACTCTCCAGAAATCAAAGTCTGGCCATGAGGTTGTCTGCAAGAACCAAGATGTTATACAATCTTTGACATTTCTCGTCAACAAGGAAAGAGTCTACTATTTCTACTACCAGTTTTACTTTCCTCACCATGAGATGATGTAAAATGCCTAGCACAGAGCCTGTTAATTACTGTTCGCCCAGATGACAGGTAGATGGGAGCTCTTTCTGCCTTTGAGGAGCTGAGGAGGGTGACTGTTGTCGGTTTACATTGCCTTATTTATTAAAAGAATTGTAAATGAACACTCACACAAGCCCTGGAAGTCCAGGTGTGGAACACGCGGGCACCTTCATCATGTCTGGCTCTTGGGGTTAAACAGCCAGAGTCACATGTGGATAGGAAAAACATGTATGAGTTTTTTCACACAGAGTCACATAGATGATGAAACAGACTGCAAAATCTAGGTTAGGGCCGGGCGCGGTGGCTCATGCCTGTAATCCCAGCACTTTGGGAGGTTGAAGCGGGCGGATGACAAGGTCAGGAGATCGAGACCATCCTGGCTAACGTGGTGAAACCCCGTCTCTACTAAAAATGCAGAAATTAGCCAGGCGTGGCGGTGGGCGCCTGTAGTCCCAGCTGCTGTGGAGGCTGAGGCAGTAGAATGGCGTGAACCTGGAAGACGGAGCTTGCAGTGAGCCGAGATCGCGCCACTGCACTCCAGCCTGGGCGACAGAGCGAGACTCCGTCTCAAAAAAAAAAAAAACTAGGCTAGGGTTTTTTGTTTGTTTGTTTGTTTAATCTCTTAATGTTCTTTCTCCTTCCTCCACCCCACCTCCACATGGGTAGAAGGAAATAAGGAAGGAGAGACAGGAAGGGAATGTTGAAGATGGACAATGTTTGGTAACGTTTCCAAATTCCGTGCCGGCTTGTAATCAAATGAAGGACAAAATTCCACAGAGTAAATAAGAACTCTGTCTGTCGTGTAACGCAGTTCCGTTACTTAGGTACGCAGCTCTATATCAGTAATTATCTTGAGCAGGTGTGTTGCCATTTTAAAGGCTTACGGAACTTGTGTGATGTGGTGCAGCCTGTTTACCCATTCGATTTCCAATTCATTCACTCATTTTTCTTCCGAGAGCCTTTGCTGCATTTGGAGTCATGAATCTCAGAGCTTGCCTGGGCAAAGATGAAGGGTGCGGGAGGCAGATGTCTTGTCTTTCAGTCTGATTCAAGCAATGTTGATTGATGAGCCTCTTGGGCAAGTCTCAGCACTGCCTGCTGGAGGGTGCAAAGGAGATTGGAAAGGGAGTCTTCCCTTGAAGGACAGTCTTGTGGGGACACACACACACACTGATATAAAGCAGGGTGGAATTAACTAAGAGCCACATAGAGAGATGTGGGAGAACAAAGAAGAAAGAAGTATTGTATGTGGGGTAAGGAAAGCCCCAGGGAAGAAGTGGCATTCACGGGGTTCCAGAGGAAGGGTAGGATTGTGACAGGTGATCATAAAAGGCAGGGGCTCCTAGAGGCACAGAGCAGAGCAGCCCACGGTCTGTGCTCAGAGTTAACACGGTTTGGCCGCAGTTACAGGCCCACTCAGGTGAGCAACAGTGATAGGGTGAACTTCCAAGAGGTGACAACACAATGACAGCAAAACAGCCAGGACCTTTGTCTACTGGTTCCACTATGAAAGGAAGACAGACAGAGCAATCTCCATTCAAACTTGCTGTCATGAATCCCAGACTCTCCTTAGGACCGTCCCCCAAGCTGGCGTGGTCCTCAGACTCTCCGGAAGTTCTATCACATGTTCCCATCTCCACGCTCCAGTCCTACCAACCTCTGGGGGTGGGGCCTAGAAATCCGTAATGTTTCATCACCAGCCAGGAAATTCTTTTGATGACTCAAGTTTGGGAAGCACAGCATGAAAGTAAGAGGCAGAAGAAAAAGTTAGACAGTGGTATTCATGGCAAAATGAAGGTGCAAAGGGGATGGCAGCAGAGTTCAGAGAAGAGAGTTTTAAGTCTAGGGAAGGGATAAAGCTGAGCTGGCCAGAAAGGAGAACAGCAGGGAAAACAGGCAAAGCAGGTGACTTGGCAGGAGGAGTTTGCAGGATGGTCTGGCCTGTGAGTGAGAGGTGGCGGGCCCGAGTGGGGCAAGTCCCTCAGATGGCGCAGTGAGGAACGTCAGCTCCGAGTTCTTCCCGGAACACTGGTGGAAGGCGTGCTTGGCTTTGCTGACCAGCTTACCTGGCAGGGGGGAGGGGGAAGAGGAAATTCTGCTTGAGGTTTTCCTTCTTCACTTTCTTTGTTTCACAATCACTTTATGCTGGGTGCGGTGGCTCACGCCTGTCATCCCAGCACTTTGGGAGGCCGAGGTGGGCGGATCACGATGTCAGGAGATCGAGACCATCCTGGCTAGCATGGTGAAACCCCGTCTCTATTAAAAATACAAAAAAAAAATTAGCCGGACCTGGTGGTGGGTGCCTGTAGTCCCAGCACTTCGGGAGGCCGAGGTGGGCGGATCACTTGAGGTCAGGAGTTCAAGACCAGCCTGGCCAACATGGTGAAACCTCATCTCTACTAAAAAAATACAAAAATTAGCCAGGCATGGTGATGGGCACCTGTAGTTCCAGCTACTTGGGAGGCTGAGGCAGGAGAATAGCTTGAACCCAGTAGGCAGAGGTTGCAGTGAGCCAAGATCGCGCCACTGCACTCCAGCCTGGGTGAAAGAGCAACAGTTCATCTCAAAAAAAAAAAAAAAAGAGCCAGATTAGATCCCCAGTCAGCAAGCCAGACTTCACATGCCAAGCTTCACATCTTTAGAAACAGATTTTATCAATCAGGAGGGGCAATCAACCACTGAAGCTTAGAAAAAAAGCCTGATGTCATCACACGTTTGAATGATAAAAATTAGTTCCTGGCCAGGGCAGTGGCTCACACCTGTAATCCCAGCACTTTGGGAGACTGAGGTGGGTGGATCTCAAGGTCAGGAGTTTGTAACCGGCCTGGCCAATATGGTGAAACCCCGTCTCTACTAAAAATACAAAAAAATTAGCCGGGCGTGGTGGCGGGCCTCTGTAGTCCCAGCTACTTGGGAGGCTGAGGCAGGAGAATGGCGTGAACCCAGGAGGCAGAGGTTGCAGTGATCCAAGATCACGCCACTGCACTCCAGCCTGGGCAACAGAGCAAGACTCTGTCTCCCAAAAAAAAAAAAATTAGTTCCCAGCCCCTCCCAGATTCTGGGCTGGCCATGGCTCCATCTAAGATATGCAGTGCCTAAATGAAATAGAATGCAAACCACATATGACAGCCACATAGGTAATTAAAATTTTTCTGGAATTCACATTTTGAAAGTAAAAAACCAAACAGGTGAATTTAACTTTTATTGAACTCAGTATATCTAATTCTTGAATTTTTTTTAGTAGAGACGGGGTTTCACCATATTGGCCAGGTCTCAAACTCCTGACCTTGTAATCCACTCACCTCGGCCTCCCAAAGTTCTGGGATTACAGGTGTGAGCCACCACACCTGGCCAGGAACTGATTTTTATCATTCAAATGTGTGATGACATCAGGCTTTTTTTCCTATGCTTCGGTGGTTGATTGCTCCTCCTGATTCACAAAATCTGTTTCTAAAGATGTGAAGTTGTTCAAGTTTAAAGTCTGGCTTGCCGACTGGGGAGCTAATCTGGCTTTTTTTTTTTTTTTTTTTTTTTGAGATTGACTGTTGCTCTTTTGCACAGGCTGGAGTGCAGTGGTACAATCTCAGCTCACTGCAACCTCCACCTCCTGGGTTCAAGCTGTTCTCCTGCTTCAGCCTCCTCCCAAGTAGCTGGGATTACAGGTGCCTGCCACCATGCCCAGCTAATTTTTGTATTTTTTAGTAGAGATGAGGTTTCACCATGTTGGCCAGGCTGGTCTCGAACTCCTGACTTCAAGTGATCCGCCTGCCTCAGCCTCCCAAAGTGCTGGGATTACAGGAGTGAGCCACCGCACCCAGCCTACTCTGGCTCTTTATTCTGATGCACTGTGTATTGACTTAATAGTGCAGATCTGGACGGGTGGCCCGTGCTATGGCCCTTTAATCCCCACCCACTGGGCAGCTATCCTGGCCCATATGCCTTTGGCTTTCCAGTGCTCTACCAGAATACCTGAATAGAAAGGCTGCTGCCAACCCAGCCTGGAAGCCAGCCTGGAAGGAGTAGGACCCTTATGACTTTCACTTCTTCCCATACTCTCAGCTCCCAGTGTCTTAAACAAATGAAAGCTCCTTGCAAAGAACATCTTCATAGAGAAGAAAAAGCAGAGAGGAGCTAAGCCTCAGGACAGGTTACAGCATGGAGCCCCTCCAGGAGGGAGGCCCTGGGTGCTGCTGCCCTGGCCCCTGGCCCTCTGTGGACTGAACGCCCGCTGCATGACTGTGAGCCCAGGGCAACAGCTGCTTCAGACACACCAGAGGCGCCCTTTTCATACGGAGGTACCTGGCCTCACTCCCAGAGGTATGGGTCCTTAGTTTGGACTACAGCCTATGAATCCAAGCTTTTAACAAGCTCCCTGACTTAAAAAGAATGAAGACCTACAGGAAAAATGAGGTTTCAACTCTGTATTATGCCAAAGAAAGATTATGAAAGCATTTATCGATAGGGATGAATGAAAGGGTTAAGGTCACAGCCAGATGCCCTCCCATCCTGAAAAGGGGCACCCAGCCTGTAGTTCTCCCTGCAATGCCAAAACCAAGGAAGCACCCTGTAGACCCTGAAATGCAGCATTTTCTTGAGCGAAGGGTCCAGTGTTTTAAGTTTTCTTTTCGTTGACTCTTGACCTGTGAACAAGTAAGTGTGACTATCAATCGCTGTTAAACAGGATTCAGGCCAGAGGAGTTTAGGAAACTGGTTGAATGAACATAAGTAGGTGTCTTTGCTTAGTATAGCTTGAGACTTTTTTTTTTTTTTTTGAGACGGAGTTTCGCTCTTGTTGTCCGGGCTGGAGTGCGATGGCACGATCTCAGCTCACTGCAACTTCTACCTCCCAGGTTCAAGCAATTCTCCTGCCTCAGACTCCTGAGTAGCTGGGATTACAGGCGCCTCCCACAACACCCAGCTAATTTTTTGTATCTCGTAGAGATGGGGTTTCACCATGTTGGCCAGGCTGGTCTTGAACTCCTGACCTCGTGATCCACCCGCCTGGGCCTCCCAAAGTGCTGGGATTACAGGCCTGAGCCACTGTGCCCAGCCAATGATTTTTTATTTTCTTCTTTTCCTAAAAGACTCCTGGTTCTCTTCTCCAGGGCTGTCCCTGCTTCATTGACAAGCTGAGAGACAGAACATTCTTTAGAGTTCCATCACTTGCACATTCAATTAGTATGTGTAAAATTATTGTCAGAATACATTATAATCTTATTATAAGCAGATGTGAGAAATTTTTTAGAAAGCCAAGTTATACGTATTATGTCCTCTGCTTTCAAAATGATTTTAGATTTCTGCAGGGTGTTAAAAATTAAGTACTGCATATATTTCTAAATTTATTAGATCTTATTTTCAGAGTAATTTTAAGTTCACAGCAAAATTGCACAGAAGGTGTGGAGATTTCCCATATATCTGCCGTCCTCAAAGACAAATTATCCCCTCTCAACTCTCAAATTCAACACCAGAGTGGTACATTTCTTATAACTGATGAATCTATACTCATACATCATTATCACCCAGAGTTCATAGTGTACCTTGGGGTTCATTCTTAGTGTTAGACTTTCTATGGATTTGGACAAATAAATAATAACTTGTGTCCACCATTAGAGTATCATACAAAGTAGTTCCACTGCCCTAAAACCCCTTTGTGTTGCATATATTTTAAACTGTTTTTTGTTTTCAGAGATGGAGTCTTTCTCCATTGCCCAGATTGGAGTGTGGAGCTGTCCTCATGGTTCAAGAGATCTTCCCACCTCAGCCACATGCGTAGCTAGAACTACGGGTGCACACAACCACACCCGACTAACTTTTTGTTTTTATTTTTGTAGAGATGGGATCTCACTATGTTGCCAGGCTGGTCTCCAACTACTGGCCTCAAACGATCCTCCCCCCCTCGACCCAAAGTGTTGGAATTACAGGCATGAGCCACTGTGCCTGGCTATTTTAAACTTTTTTCAAGCACATTATCTCTTCCTATAACAAAACTTATAGAAACAGTTTGCATGGCTTCACTGTTTTCAGAAATGGCACATCTGTGTATGAGGGATGGTAACAGAGAGTGCGCTGTTGACTTAGCCCACAGAAATGACCAGAAACAAAGGACTTCTGAGTCCAGGGCTCCATCTGAGTTCATCTGTATCTGCCTCGGTCTGGCCCAGTCCTCAAAGCACATCCCAAACGACCAGGACATTTCTGTCACACTTAGTCCAGCGTACCACCAGCAGTCCACAACCTGACACCTTAGGAATTCTGTTGAGTCATGTTACAGGGCGACTCCAGAATGGGGCCTTTATTCCCCTATCAACTCACAGGACAGACGACATTCACAGTATGTTTCCATAGATGCACCCAAATTTCATACAACCCCAACCAATTTTGTATAGAAGCAAATTTAGTAGAACTATATTTTGCTGTATTGTTTGTAAAGTCATTTTATAACCATGGAAGTTAATTGGCCATTGAAACTTCTTAAAGTTTTTATTCTAAAGGGAAAAATGAACACAGTATGGCCTGTATTTTTTTTTAAATGTCCGTTGGACTCATTTCACTTTTGAAGTGAGTCACGACTTTTCAACGCATCTTCTTAACCAAAGGTTGGCAAGCAAGTAGTAGATTGTATGCACATAAAAATTTGTATTAAAACTGTCATTTGTAGTTTTTAACGTAGGCCAGGCACGGTGGCTCACACCTGTAATCCTAGCACTTTGGGAGGCCTAGGCAGGTGGATCACTTGAGGCCAGGGGTTTGAGACCAGCCTGGCCAGCATGGCAAAATCCCATCTCTACTGGAAATACAAAAATTAGCCAGGCATGGTGGCTCATGCCTGTAATCCCAGCTCCTTGGATGGCTGAGGCACAAGAATTGCTTGAACCTGGAAGGTAGAGGTTGCAGTGAGCAAAGATCATGCCACTACACTCCAGCCTGGGCAACAGAGCAAGACTCTCTTAAAAAAAAAAAAAAATTAACGTAGCTTTGGCAAAAACATGCATAATAGTTTACATTACCAAACAGAAGATTTAGCCTTTCTGCCCAAAATACCATCATCCCCCAGAGCTTCCCGGGATGGTAAAGACATTCTATATCTGTGCTAATAAGATCACATGTGGCTATTGAGCACATGAAATGTAACTAATGTGACAAAGAAACTGAATTTTTAATTTTTTTTTTTTTTTTTTGAGATGGACTTTTGCTCTATCGACCAGGTTGAAGTGCAGTGGCGGGATCTTGGCTCATGCAACCTCCACCTTCCAGGTTCAAGTGATTCTCCTGCCTCAGCCTCCTGAGTAGCTGGGATTACAGGCGCCCACCACGAAGCCCGGCTAATTTTTGTATTTTTAGTAGAGATGGGGGTTTCTCCATGTTAGTCAGGCTAGTCTCGAACTCCTGACCTCGTCACCCACCCACCTCAGCCTCCCAAACTGCTGGGATTACAGGCATGAGCCACCGCGCCCAGTCGAATTTTTAATTTTTTTTTTTCTTCAAGATAGGGTCTCACTATGTTGCCGAGACTGGTCTACAAACTCCTGGCCTCAAGCAATCCTCCTGTCTCAGCCACCTGAGGAGCTGGGATTATAGGCATGCACCAATACACCCAACTAATTCTTTATTTTTTTGTAGATACCAGGCTTCACTGTGTTTCCCAGGCTGGTTTTATACTCCTAGGCTCAAGTGATCCTCCTGACCTGGCTTCCCAAAGGGCCGAGATTATAGGCATGAGCCACTGTGCCCAGCTCTCAATTTTTAATGTTATAATTTTAATTCACTTGCACTTAAATAGCCACATGTGGTTAGTGGCTACTGTATGAGACACCGTAGACCTAAAGTATATGTATTTGAGTCCTGTAATGTAAGGCCAGGGACAATGGGTAAGCACTGCCTTGTAGCTGTGTTTGCTAAAGAGAGTAGTTTCCCTGTAAAGCACAATATTTCATCCTCCCCCTAAAGGTGAATTTCAGCCCCTCTCTCCTAAAATGGCTTGTAGCCCTTAAAGGCCATTTTTTTTTTTTTTTTCTATTCACAGCAATTACTTTTCTCACTGACCTCTCTCCTGGTTCTCTTCTCCAGGGCTGTATTAGTCAGGTATGGCTGCTGTAACAAAATACCACAGATGGTGTGGCTTAAATAACAGACATTTATTTCTCACAGTTCTGGAGGCTGAAAGTCTAAGATCAAGCACTGGCAATTTGGTTTCTGGTGAGGGCTCTCTTCTGGGCTGGTAGAGAGGTGTCTCCTCTCTGTGTCCTCAAATGGCAGGGAGGCGGAGCAAGAAAAGGGGAAAGTAGGAGAGAGACTGAGAGATTTCTTCCTCTTCTTATAAGGCGAAAGTCCTATCAGATTAGCCCTTCATCCATATGATGTCACTTAACCTTAATTACCTCTTTAAAGACTCTGTTTCCAATACAGTCACATGGAGGGTTGGGGCTTCAACATATGAATTTGCCAGGGACACAGCCCAGTCCATAGCAGGGGGTTTTCTCAGCTGTCCGCCCTGCAGCTTCTCCCCTAAGAGAAATTGCTGCATTAGTCTGACTTACCGTTGGAGCCTCCTGTACCCAGACTCAGTGGTTCTACCAGCCACCAACCCACAGCCCTCACCAACCCTGAGCCTACTGCTCAGGCCTCAACGGGCATCAACCTGTGGCATCAGTGGCTTTTCCTTGCTTTTGCCCCTTCTTATCACTCTCACTCACCTGATTCCAATTCTCATTCATAAATGGGAGAAGTGAAGTGGTATCAGAGCTACTGGACATTGGGAGTATGTCCTGTTAATGGACATAATCCATCATGTTTTTTAGAAAAGAAGTGCCGACAACCACTGATCTGGGATGCGTCCTTCCTCCCTAGAAGGCAACGTGCTTCAGCCACCGCCGCCTCTGCCCCAGTGCGGGCTCCAAGGCTGTCTTGGCACGTGTCTGCAATAGCCATCCCCTAGTGTCTTTCCCTGGCTAAGGCTGTTTCTTTCTTAAAAACACACCTGCATTCCCAGTTCCCACTGAATGCAGGTGTGTTCTTAAGAAAGAAAGAGCCTTAGCCAGGAATGTTTTTAGCCGGTAGTAGAAGGCTGCCTACACTGGGCACTGTTTTAGGTTCTCATATAATTTAAATAGCAAGGAGGTTCAGGGAAGAATAACCGTAACCTTGGGTAATCCACTAGGGCTTTTGCGAGTGGGAGAGCTGATACCTCACATTCTTAGCAGGTGAAAACTTGCCATGATGGAAATAGATAGTAAAGAGTTACTGACATATCCCAGATTATACGCTGTGATATGAATTCCCAGCATGCCCAGCCCTGATTTCTGAGTTCATAAGTAATTCTAGTGAACCTTAGTAGGAATTCTGGGTAAGAAAATGAGGTTGCCATTGGTCTTGTTTGCATCACCAAGCCCAGGCATCCAGAAGAGCCCCTCACCTTGAAAAGCAGACAGATTTTAAATTAACCCCCGCCTTCCCACTTACCTTCATCTCCCTAAGAGTTTTGGCCATTTAGTTCCACATTTTGAAAGGAATACATGGGTGAAATTTGGGGAGAGAATCTGTGCTATGCAATGTTTCATTAAAATCTTCAGTTTTTCAAGTCTCTCTAAAAAAATAAAATAAAATAAAAACACACCTGCAAATGTGTCATATGTAAGCCTTTCCATGACTGATCCAACTTGACTGTGTTTACTTACCTCTTCTATACCTCTGCAGTACATAGATCCAGCATTATTCCTGGGTTAATATGTACTTATGCCTGCATTTCTTTATGATTGCTATTAAGTTATCTCCCAAGCCTTTTCCATGAATACAAACCCTCCTTCCCCAGCTAAACTGTAAACTCCTCAAGCAAAGACTCTCTCTTCTAATTGCTATAGATTTCCGGAGGAAAAAAGGCTGGTATAGCTCTCTCTCTGTTTACCATGGGTCTGAGCAAAGGGAGGGAGGTCAGCTACATCTGTTCACTCCTCGGGATGCGTCTTTCTGTTTAAAATAATTTGTTTGCTCACCAATGCAAATACTCTGTAGCTTGAAAAGGATTCAATGGGCTTCCCTTTTATAAATCAGGGATTTGAAAAGTCACACACACATACATTATAATCAGTCCACTAAAAGTTAGTGCAATGGATTCATGGTGAGTTTTACGTTTTTGAATAATTCCATTTACATACTTAGATTTATTTTTTGGCCTAAACAGAGAAAGGAACAAACTTTAAAAGGAAAATTTATAATTGTGGTAGTAACTCTGAAAAGTATTATTGAAGCAGTGCTTAAAAGTAACTCGTGGCCTTCTGCTTATGACCAACAAGCCAGATTTACCTTTCTACCTTAAACTGCTAGAAAATTAGACAAGCTATGAAAAATATCAGTTTTCAGATATGAAACAACAGGCAGAATAAGACTATGATACTTGAGAGAAAGGAAATAAGAGATGTGAGGCCTTCATTCTACAAGTTACAGGCTATAGTTCAGGAACCCAAAAGAGTCCCACAGTCTTGCTGAACTGGGAAGATGTAGAATTTGGAGAGTAAAGTACTAAGGTGGGGAGCTGCACAGAGAAAGAGCTCAAGAGATCCACAGAAGGAATCCTCTTGAGACTGTGGCTCTGCACATGAGTGAGAGGAAACTACCCAAGGCTGAGAAGGAACCACCAGAAAAAAAAGTACAGAGAGCAATTCTCAGAGTTCACAAAGCACTGAGAATAGTTTGTGTTCCTACTAGCCAGAGCAGAAATAACTCAAAAAATAGGAGGTGTCAGGGAGAATTCTCAGAAGTGTATCAGCTTAGTAATGGGGCTACATTGAACCTAGACTAAAAACTGGTCTGACCCCACCCTAACAAACTTAAATGCAAGCCACCAACAGATCCATTGATTTCAAGTCAATTAACTGCAGGCCAAAAATAAATTCCACCGCTGTTTAAAGGAGTATAACAAAATTCAGCATGCGATAATGTAAAATTCACAGTGCCTGACACAGAATAAACAAATTACAGCCACATAAAGAAGTAGGAATACACAGCCAGGAGAAAGTGCGATCTGTTGAAATGGAGCCAGAAATAACAGAGACAATGGAAGACAAAGATGTTAAAACAACTATTTTAAGTTTGCACCACATATTCAAGAAGCTAGAAGAAAACAAGAGTATGATAATGTAAAACATGTAAGATATTTATTAAAAGACCCAAATGGAATTTGTAGAGATGAAAAATACAATATTGATATGAAAAATGAACTTCGGAGAATTCGCAGCTGAGTAGGCACTGCAGGAGAAAATATCAATAACCATGAATACACAGCAATAAAAATATCTAAAATGATGAAAAAATTGAAAAAAGTAAACAAATCACTAGGTCCTGTAGGATAGTATCAAGTGATCTAACATACATGTAATTGGCGTCCCAAAAGGATGGGTTGGTGATAGGGAAGGGGGGCCAAAAAAACTATTTGAAGAAATAAGGGCCACAGTTTTGCAAATTTGATGAAAACCACAAAACCTATAGGTACAAGAAGCTCAACAAGCCCCATGCAGAATAAGCCTAATGAAAACATTGTAAATACACCTCATAATAAAACTGCTGAAACCCAGGGATAAAGAAAAAATTTAAAAGCAGCAAGAGGAGAAAAATTAAAATTATATTTAAAGGATCAAAGAAAAGAATGATGGCAGACTTCTTGTCAGAAGCTGTGCAAGTCAGAAGAAAGTGGAGAACTATCATTAAAGTACTGAAAGAAAAAAAAAAACTGTAAACTTAGAATTCTTTGCCCAGGAAAAAATAGCTTTCAAAAAAGAAAACTAAGTAAAGATGTGTTCAGACAACTGAGATAGTTCATAGCCAGCACGCCTGTGGTACAAGAAATGTTAAAGAAATTTCTTAGAACCCAGGAGGCGGAGGTTGTGGTGAGCCAAGATCATGCCAGTGCACTCCAGCCTGGGCAACAGTGCAAGACTCTGTCTCAAAAAAAGAAAGAAAGAAAGAAAGAAATTTCTTAGAAAGAAAGCAAATGATATCATATGGAAATTTGGATCTGAACAAAGAAATAATGGTCTCCACAGATGGTAAATCTATGAGTAACATGAAAGACAGTTTTACTCATCCAAAATCTTTTTTTAAAAAGAATAGACTGTTTAAAACAAAAATAATAAAAATTTACTGTGGGCTTTAAGCATATGTAAAACCAAAATGTATGCCAACAACAGCATGAAAAATGAGAGGAGAGAAATAGAAGCATATTGTATATGATTCTTACACCATATGTGGAGTGGTATAATTTTGAAGTTAGGGTGTGATGAGTTACAGATATGTATTGTAAATCCTAGAGTAGCATTCAGCAAACTATTGGCCAACAGGCCAAATCTAGCTCACAACCTGTTTTGGCAAGTAAACATTGGAACACAGCCACAATCATTCATTTATACAATGTCTATGGCTATTTTGTGCTACAATAGCAGAATGAGTAGTGTCAGTAGAGACCAGGTGGCCCACAAAGCCTGTAATATTTATTTACTATTTGACACTTTACAGGAAAAAAAAAGTTTGTCATAAAAGCAGCCATAAAATAAATTATCTACAATTATTATAGTTACTGTATTGGTAACTACATTAAATATAAATGGCTTAAGTGCCCAGGGTACTGATTAGAACTGCCAGATCCAATTTTAAAAAGCAAGAACTAGCTATATGCTGTTATGTCAGGAGTCCTGTCTCCAGACCACTCCTACATTTGGAGATTTGCTAGAAGGACTCATGAGTTTCAGCATATGATTGTATTAATACATATGGCTAAAATTTGTTATGGTGCTTTAGTAAGAATACACACATAGCCAGATCATAAAGGAAAAAGACATAGGTGGAGTCAGGAGAAATCCATGTACAGGTCTCCATATGCTGCCTCCCTCTCATGAAGGATCACATAGAGTGCATCCTCTCTCCAGCACTGGAAATGGAGTAACATTCGTGTAACATTTCTGCCCAGGGAATTCCATTAGAGACCCCAGCACCCAAGGATTTTATAAGGAGCTGGTCACATAGGCACCCTCTGTCTAGCACATTCCAAAATCCCATGCTTCCAAATAGGAAGTAGGTATTCAGTGTAAACCAAATTGTTTGCACAGTCTGGATATAGTCAACCACCCTTTTCTATTAACTGTTAACGAGGCGCTAAGTTTCTAGATGCCAGCCACAGGCCAACCTTGCTAGCAGGCATTTCTAAGGATAGCAGTCTCAAGCTTGCCTCTTAACTCTTTCAGCACAGATGACCACCAAAGCAAAGAACAAAAAAACTTCACATATCAAGCTAAACACAGGTGAGAAGAAAAAGATGAGAAAAAAATATAATATAAAAACTAATCGAAAGGAAGTTGTAGAGGCTATATAAAAATCAAACTATATTTTTAAATAAGCGATATTACCATGGATGAAGAGGAGTATTATGTAATAAGTCAATTTGTGAAGAGCACATAACAATCCTTAGTATATAGGCACCTCATAACAAAGCATCAAAATACATAAAGCAAAAAAAAAAAGATGATAGAATCAAAAGGAGAAATAAATCCACAATTATAGTTGGTTTCAAAACTCCTCTCTCAATAATTAGCAGAACAAGTAGACAGAAAACCAGTTAGGACAAAAAATGATCAACCAACTTCCCAATTTTACAGATACTCCAACAATGGCAGAATACGCATGCTTTTCAAGAGCACATGGAACATTCACCAATATCAACTATATTTTATGTCATAAAACAATATGAGAGGATTAAAATCATACACAGTATATCAACTGACCATAGCATAATTGAACTAAAAATAAATAACAGAAAGATAATCAGAAAATCTATAAGTATTTGGAAATTAAATAGCATATTTCTAAATAATTCTAACATATCGAATAAAATAAAAATAAAAATATATAAAATTGGTAACATGTAGCTAAAGCAGAACTTAGAGGGAGATGTATAGCATGAGATGCAAATATCAGCAATGAAAAAAGTTCCCAAATCAATTATCTAAGCTGCACCTTAAGAAACTAGGAAAAAAACAGCAAAACGAATCCAAAGTAAACAAAAGGAAGGAAACGATAAAGAGCAGAATTAATGAAAGTGAAAACAAAAATTATAAAACTTTATGAAACCAAAAGCTAGTTCTTTTTAAAAATGAATAAAATTAATAAACATTTACCTGAATTTATAAGAAAAAAGAGAAAAAACAAAAACTTGAAAAAATCAGGATGGAAGGGGAGATATCATCATAAATCCTATAGACATTAAAAGCATTTTAAGAGAATATGAATAATTTTCTGCGATTAAATTCAACCACTTAAATGAAGTGAACCAATTCCCTATGAGACTCCATCAAAGCTCACCCCAGTAAAATGTATAACCTAAATAGCCCATATCTATTTTAAAAATTGAATTCGTAATTTAAAATTTCCCACAAAGAAAACCCCTGATCCACAAAGTATCCTTGGTAAATTTTACAAACATTTAAGGATGAAATAATAGCAATTTTACATGAACTCTTCTACGTCCAGGAAGATGGAGTAGACATATGTTTCCCTATTCCTCCTGCTAAGTATAAATAAAAACCATGGCCAATTTATATAGAAGAAACATAAGACTCTGAAACATGTAGAGAGGAATGAAGACTATCTAGGAACCTCAGGACCCAAGAAAGGACATGATAGTGAGTTTCTTGGATTTTCTTTATGCCTCATAGACCTCAGAATGGGAGAAAAAAAAAAAAAAAGCCAGCAAACCAGAAATGCCAGTGGATGCTGACAAAACAGCAACAACAACAAAACTGTTCTCTTCATCAGAGAGAGAGATGAACCAGCGAAGAGACAGCCTAGCAAGACAGAAAACTTTTAGACAATAAATATGCTACTTCAGCCATACACCACAGAAAAAACAGGAATCCTTATCGTGATTGAAATGTTTTGTGTCTTGACTGTATCAGTGTCAATATCTTGCTTGTGATACTGGACTATAGTTTTGCAAGCTGTTACCATTAGGGGAAACCAGGTAAAGGGTACACAAGATCTGTCTGTATTATTTCTTACAACTATAAATGTACCTATAATTATCTCAAAATTGTAAGTTTAATTTAATGTTTTAAATCACCATACAAAACCTGCAGATGTTTATAACAGCATTATTCATAACTGCCAAAACTTGGAAGCAACCAAGATGTAGCTCAGTAGGTAAATGGAAAAACTGCAGTACATCCAGACAGTGGATTGTTATTCAATGCTTAAAAAAAAAATAAAATTAGCTTTCAAGCCATGAAAAGAAACTGAGGGAACTTAAACACATATTACTAAGTGAAAGATGCTGATATGGAAAGGCTACATACTGTATTATTCTAACTATGTGACGTTCTGAAAAAGGTAAAATAATGGAGGCAGTAAAAACTCTGGTTGCCCAGAGTTAAGAGTGACGATGGCATGAGTAGGTCAAGCACAGAAAAATTTTAGGACACTGAAACAATAATGATGAATATGATACTATAATGTTGGACACTTGTCATATACTATAATGACACAACATGATACTATATTTGTACGATACTGTAACGGTGGATACATAAAATTATACTGCAATATATAATACTATAATGGTGGATACTTGTTATTACACTATAATGATACAATATGATACTATAAGGGTAGATACATGTCATTATAAATTTGTCCAAACACATAGAATGTACAACACAAAGGGCAAACTGGGGTAAACTAGGGACTCTGAGTGATAATGAGGTGAATGCAGGTTCATTACATGTAACAAATGTAGCAGGTTCATTACATGTAACAAATGTACCGCTCTGGTGGGGAATGCCGATCATGGCGGAGGCTGTGCATGTGTCCAGGGAAATCGCTGTACTTTCTGCTCAATTTGCTGTGAAACTAAAACTGCCCTAAAAAAATAAAGTATATATTTTTTAAAAAAGCAGAGAAAACTTCTCAACAAATTTTATGAAAACAGAATTAACGTGACACCAAATACCTTATGAGCAAATGACAGATGAGCTTTCCTCATAAACACAAATGCAAAACTCCTTAGCAAAATGTTAACAAATCAAATCACACGATATAAGAAAAAGATGATATGTCATGGCTAAATGCGGTAATCCTAGGAATACAAGATTACTAATCACACAATATAAGAAAAGGATAATATATCATGGCTAAATGCAGTAAGCCTAGGAATACAAGATTACTTTTAAGATTCAAAAATCAGTCAGTGAAGTTTACCATATTAATGTGCTAAATTTAAACATTGTGTGATCATCTTCATAAATGCAGAAAAGGCGTTTGATGAAATTGAACACCAAATCTTCATTTTAAAGTATCAAAAAAAAAAAAAAAAACCAGAAATCAAAGGAAATGTCAACTTAAAGGAAATCCAAAGAAAACAGATTTAATGGTGAGGGACGGCCTGCTTTCTCTCTAAGTTTGGGAACAAGGCCAGGTTTTCCACCGTCATCACTTTTGTTCACCATGACCGTGAACGTCCTTGATAATGCAGTAAGGGAAGACATGGCTACACACAGGGTCTCATAAGACAAGGGAATGATCTTTTTTGACCATTGATTTTGTCCTTTGCACTAAATTTAATCTTTACACTTAATGTTATTTTATTAACCAGTTAAAGGGAAACAATTACTACGTAAGCTATACAATGCATGTAGCAATGAATTATCACATAACTACAGATATGAGGAAGACCATATCGTCTGAGAAGCTTGATTTGGGCTCAGAGACATAAGCAGCATTTGAAACCCTTTTCTCAGAAGCCTGTGCACACTAAAACAGAGATTCCAAGGAAAGGAAACAGTTTTTTTCTATTTTAACCTAATAAGGATATTCATTTCAGCAGATCCTTAAGGAAATCTACCGGAACAAACTTGCTCATCAAATTCGGGTTTGTTTGAAAGTGATAAACTTTGGTGGCACATACAGGGCTCTTTTACATCCCATTGAGCCTTGATGTGGCCTCAGATTCATCACAATGCTCTGGTCATCCACCTCAAAACATCTGGCTAGATACATGGAATGAAATCTATTTTCTATCCCTGTATAAAGTCCTGTTACTTGGAGGGAAACATGTGTAATTCACACTGTACTCATTCAGGCTGGTCCATCTGTCGCCAGTCTGATGAGGGATATTTGTCTTTTCTTTAAAATATTAAGGTTTTTATCTCTTAAAATAGTACGGCCACCAGACACTACAGTCTAGAAAGTGAATTTGTAATAATTACACTCCGTGTGGGAAGTTCATAAAAAAGTTACCAGCGTAGTTTATTTCTTATAAATCAGGAGCCTCTGGCTGTCACTCAGGAGACTGAAATATGTTCATCTTAAGGTAGGTATGCTTAACTGTTTTTAAGAATTCCAAAAGTGGGCCAGGCACGGTGGTTCACACCTGTAATCCCAGCACTTTGGGAGGCCAAGGCGGGCAGATCACAAGGTCAGAAGTTCGAGACCAGCCTGGCCAACATGGTAAAACCCTGTCTCTACTAAAAATACAAAAAAAATTAGCTGGGCGTGGTGGCACACGCCCGTAATCCCAGCACTTTCGGAGGGTGAGGCAGGCTGATCCCTTGAGGTCAGGAGTTCAAGACCAGCCTGGCCAACATGGTGAAACCCTGTCTCTACTAAAAATACAAAAATGAGCCAGGCGTGGTGGCAGGTGCCTGTAATCCCAGCTACTCAAGAGGCTGAGGCAGGAGAATCACATGAACCCGGGAGGCGGAAGTTGCAGTGAGCAGAGATTGCACCACTGCACTCCAGCCTGGGCAACAGAGTGAGACTCTGTCTCTGAAAAAAAAAAAAAAAAAAAAAAAAAAAGATGGTGTTCAGTGTAAACCTTTCTTTACAAATCCTATCTAGCTGTTGAAAGAGTGTCCCTTAAAGTTGATTACGTATCCAATAGCTCGATTTCTGAAGGAAATCCCTGATTTGGGGTAATATAAATCTTTGCAGGCGTTGGCTTCTTGGATTTCTAAGCTGCATGCAGGAGAGTCATGGAATTTGAGCTTTAGGGTAGGGTCATGTGGCACTGAACCCACAAATGGTTTAAAGCCTGCAATGGGAAGCAATTGTTTTTGTTTTTGTTTTTGTTTTTTTGAGACAGAGTCTCGCTCTGTCGCCCAGGCTAGAGTGCAGTGGCACGATCTCAGCTCACTGCAAGCTCCGCCTCCCGGGTTCCCAGCATTCTCCTGCCTTAGCCTCCCGAGTAGCTGGGACTACAGGCGCCCACCACCTCGCCTGGCTAGTTTTTTGTATTTTTTTAGTAGAGACGGGGTTTCACCATGTTAGCCAGGATGGTCTCGATCTCCTGACCTCATGATCCACCTGTCTCGGCCTCCCAAAGTGCTGGGATTACAGGCTTGAGCCACCACGCCCGGCCAGCAATTGTGTTTTTTGAAACACTGTCAGTAGACAGTTGAGACTCCGACATCAGAGCAGGGAGGATTTTCAAGGACCAGCTTCTGTGAGACAAACTTTCCAAAGCAAGTACTAAACAGGACAGTCATTATGTCACCCAACCCGGAGTCACATTCAAATGACATGAACAAGGATGGATAACTCTTGTCCGCCTGGGTGCCATGAGCCAAGGGTCTCTGGGGCCAGTTATTTGGAGGGACTTCCCGCCTTCTCACTCGTTCCCCCTCCCATTCTTTATCTTCAGGGGGAGCTGACTATGACCAGCCACATGGAGAACTTACAGAATGCCCTGTACTTCGACCTGGTGCCAGAGTCCTGGGCTAGACGGGCCTACCCTTCCACAGCAGGCCTGGCAACCTGGTTTCTAGACCTCCTCAACAGAATCAAGGAGCTAGAGGCTTGGACGGGCGACTTTACAATGCCCTCCACTGTGTGGCTGACAGGCTTCTTCAACCCCCAGTCGTTCCTGACTGCCATCATGCAGTCCACGGCTCGTAAGAATGAGTGGCCACTGGACCAGATGGCCCTGCAATGTGACGTGACAAAGAAGAACAGAGAAGAGTTTAGGAGTCCTCCTCGGGAAGGGGCCTACATCCACGGCCTCTTCATGGAAGGTGCCTGCTGGGACACACAGGTAAAGCTTGGGATGAACCAAAGGGTATCTTTCTGGAGGCTGATTAAATACACATTGCTTCCTATGAAGTGTGACTACTAAAAGAGATGTTCCTGAATCTTTTTCTCTAGATAACCTTTCTTTGCTTGAGGCCATCAAGCCATTTTTATTTAGCCAGGGATGGTGCAAAGAGCATAGCCTTTGCAGAGGCAGTAGAGTGGAGAGGTTAATAGCAAGGTCTTTGGAACCAGACTGGCTGGATCTGAATCCCAGCACCACCATTTATTAACTCTGTAACCTTAGATATAGTTTCACCTTTCCAGACCTCATCTGTTAGATGGGAGAATAGCGTCATTGTAAAAATTAAACGAGCCAATATGTAAGACAGTTGAACAGGGCCTGGCACATAGGCAGTGCTCAAAATGTGTTGGAGTCAGCTATCTCTGCTGCTGCTGCTACTGTGTGTCTGTCATCCAGGCTGGAGTGCAGTGGCACGATCTCGGCTCACTGCAACCTCCGCCTCCTGAGTTCAAGCAATTCTCCTGCCTCACCTCCTTGGTCCGCTTTCCTCATTCATGAGCTCTCAAAGGGCAGGAATCTTCTGCCTTTTATGTTGTCCTATGTCGGCGAAGAGGAGCCAGTAGATATCCCTTAAAGTGGCATTTTGAAAGGATTCCTCATCAAAGGCTAATAAAAATGTGAGTCACATGAGATTGGAGATGTTTTGTCACCGGTAAGAAACTAGCAAACAAGCACAGATGGCTGGGATAAACGTAATGAACGAGAATGGATAATTCTAGAAGTGTACACTTGTACGCATAATCTGGAAAGAGTCCCTAGTCAAATATCCCACTTGACAGGTAACACTAAACTATTCTTAGCAGTCAACATAAAACTAATGGGGCAAAACTGTTAGAAGATCCAGAAGATCCCAGGAGGCCATGTGAATATGCAAATAGAAATTTACTTGGTTAAGTAGTACCCCCAAAAATTCATGTCCAGGCATAACCCCAGAATGAGTATTTAGAAATAAGGTCTTTGCAGATGTCATTAGTTAAGATGAGGTCATACTGGATTATCATGAACCCTAAATCCAATGACCAGTACCCTTGCAAGAAGACCACACAGGTTGGGCACAGTGGCTCACACCTGTAATCCCAGCACCTTGGGAGGCCGAGGCGGGCAGATCACCTGAGGTCAGGAGTTTGAGACCAGCCTGACCAACAGGGCGAAACCCTGTCTCTACTAAAAGTACAAAATTAGCCAGGCGTGGTGGTGCATGCCTGTTATCCCAGCTACTCGGGAGGCTGAAGCAGGAGAATCGCTTGAATCCAGGAGGCAGAGGTTGCAGTGAGCCGAGATTGCACCATTGCATTCCAGCCTGAGCAACAAGAGCAAAACTCCATCTCAAAAAAAAAAAAAGAAGATGACGACCACCTAGATGGACACAGATATGGGAACAATAGACACTGTGGATTATTAGAGGGTGGAGGGAAGGGTAGGGGTTAATAAAAACTACCTATCTGGTACTATGCTCACTAACTAGATGAGGGGATCCATACTCCAAACCTCAGCATCATACAATATTCCCATGTAACAAATCCGCACATGTACCCCCTGTATCTAAGAGTTGAAATTTTTTTAAAAAGAAACTAAAAGGCAAAGGAGATGGAAAATTTTGTTGAGACATGTTTTATAATGCTTACCGTTTTGTTGGATATAGCAAGTAACAGTCTCCTGGAGTACTATTAGCAGTAGGAAATGCATTCATTCCATATAGGCTTTCAGTTAAACAAATTACCTCAAAAAAACAAATCAAAGAAGACCATGTAGAGACACAGAAGAGAATTCCCTATGAAGAGAGAGGCAGAGATTGGAGTGATGCATCTACAAGCGGAGGAATTCCAGGGATTGCCAGTAACCATCAGAAGCTAGGAAAGGTATGGGATGGTTTCTGCTTCAGAACCTCCAGGAGGACCAACTCTGCCCACACTTTGACTTAGGACTTCTGGCCTCCAGAACTATGAGATAATATGTTGTTTCAAGCCATCCAGTTTGTGGCATTTTATTATGCCAGAACTAGGAAAGCAATTCAAGAGCCAACAGAAAGGACAGTAAAGTAGAATAATGTTTAGATATCCTGAATCTTGAAAAGGAAGTTGACTTCCCTCTCTCCACTTGAACATTTGCACAAGATTGTGTCAGTGGAGATCATATATGGATTGTATTAGGTATAAGGTGGCCTAGAGCAAGCCACAGCTATTAGTAGAATCCTCCAAACCACCAAAATGAGAGAAGTACCAAAAGGAAGGTAGGCAAGAAGCTCATAAGGAAAGTCAGTGACACTGGAGGTGGGGGAAGGATATCAGTTTAAATTGTCAACCTCCCATTTTTCATACCTCATTGTAAATAATAATAAAAACTTCCCCCAAATCAATACTTGTTCACCATAAGCTGTTGTTCTCAAAGGTTTTATCCCAGAAAGATGTCAGCAAAAATGGAAGAGTCAGGACCTCCTAAAATCCTCTCCTCCATAAAACAATGAGAACATTCACAAAAACTGAGTCAGAATCAACTTTCTTAGAATTCTGGAAATTAACCAAAGGCTTTCAGCAATCCAAGAAGTGTTTATTCAAGCAAAACAGCTGAATCTCAGTAGGAAGAACAGTCTATGGCCTTTTAACTTGTCTATTCTCATCTCTACCCAACCCCTAGCTTGGAGGTTGCCTATAAAACCAACAGACTGCAATCACAGTGAAAACCAATAACCTAGAAACCACTGAAAGGGGCAAAATGGGGTTGGAGCACTTTCAAAGCCCTGTTAACCCCACAAAAAACTGTCATTATTTTGCCTGTCCATGGATTCCCTGGACTCACAAGTCTTTCTTATTTCACCTGAGTTGGAACTCACCCAGAGCAACAGCCTTTCTCCCCAGGGCATTTGTTGAAGACAATCAAAAACAACTGCTTAACACTGCAGTTTGTCTGAAGTGGTAGATAATAGCAAAGCAAACAATAGGCTAACCAAAAAGCTTACAAGGGTAAGCTGGAGAATGAGATGGCTACAGGGGGCTTTGAAAACCGCTGACATGTTCCTGGAAATCTAGGCCATGCCTATGTGCAGATCTGTAAACACACCCACAGCTGTGGACATGCTCAAGAGAGTTGAGAAGGCTGTACACTGTAGCTAACCTTGAGGTTCTAGGAAAACAGGGGAGTTAAATCTAAGTTAAATTGCCTGGCTAAGCATTGAAGGTGTGCTCCAACACTTGCACACAGCCACTCAGCCAAGACTTTGTGACTTACTGGTTCTGGGCATTTAAGAAAATCTGTCCAATTATTTGGTGACCTCTAAGCTAATAGGGCAGGCCACTTCAGTTGCCATACTTGACAAAGAATATAGACTTTACAGAATCAGTTCAGAAAAGTCACTAAACAAACCCTGAAGAGAGAGAGAATATGATTTGCAGAGTGGCCACATTATTTAAAATGTCCAAGTTTTCAACAAAACAAATTATGACATACAAAGAAACAAAAATGAATGGCCCATACACAAGGAAGAAAGCAATCAACACAAAGTATTCCTGAGGGGGATCAAATATTGGACTTGCTAGACAAAGACTTTAAATCGGCTATTTTAAATATATTCCAATAACCAAAAGAAACCATGTCTAAATAACTGAAGAAAATTGTGTCAACAATGTATTACTGAATAGAGAATACAGAGAGGAAAACTGTATGTTTTTAAAAGAATAAAGTAGAAACTCTGGAGTTGAAAAATATAATACCCAAAATGAAAACTCAATAGAGGAATTCAATAGCAGAATTGAATAGGCAGAAAAATCAGCAAATTTAGAATCAGGTGAATTGAAATTATCCAGTTAGAAGGAAAAAAATGAGAAAATGAAGTGTCTCAGAGACGTGTGGGACACCATCAAGCATACTAACATATGCACAATGACAGTTTAGAAAGGAAAGGAGAGATAAAGGGCCAGAAAGACTATCTGAAGAGATAATGACCCAAAACTGTCCAAATTGGAAGAAAAACATTAATTTACATGTCCAAGAAGCTCAGTGAAATTCAAGTAGAACAAACTCTGAGATCCATACCGAGACATATTATAGTCAAATTGGTAAAAGATAAAGACAAGGAGAAAATCTTAAAAGCAACAAAAGTGGCTCATCACTTACAAGGGGTTCTCAGTGAGAGTAATAGCTGACTGCTCATCAGAAACCATGAAAGAGAAGGCAGTAGGATGGCATAGTCAAAATGCTGAAAGAAAAAGACTATCTGCCAAGAATCCTACCTGCAGCAAAACTCTCTTTCAAAAGTGAAGAAAGTTAGATATTCTCAGATTTTTTAAGAAGACAGAGAGAGAAAGAATTCATCACTAGTAAACCAGCCTTATAGGAAATACTAAAGGGAGTCCTTCAGGCAGAAAGGAGAGGACACTAGACAGAAACTCAAGTCCACACAAAGATAGAGAATATGGATAAAGGCAATTACATATGTAAGTATAAAAGATAGTATAAATGCATAATTTGTAATTTTTATTTCTCTTCTATCTAATTTAAAGGACAACTGCATAAGGAAATAATTATAAATCTGTGTTGATATATAGAAATGTATAAAGATGTAATGTAAATGATGAAAACAGCCCAAAGGAGGGAGACGAGATGGAGCTATACAAGATTAGTTTTTGTATACCATTGAAAGTAAGCTGGAATTAGGCCAGGCACAGTGGCTCAGGCGTGTAATCCAAGCACTTTGGGAGGATGAGGTGGTTGGATCACTTGAGGTCAGGAGTTCGAGACCAGCCTGACCAACATGGCAAAGTTAGCCAAGCATGGTGGCACCCACCTGTAGTCTCAGCTACTGGGGAGGCTGAGGCAGAATTGCTTGAACTCAGGAGGCAGAGGTTGCAGTGAGCCGAGATCATGCCATTGCACTCCAGCCTGAGCAACAGAGTGAGACTCCATCTCAAAAAAAAAAAAAGTAAGCTGGAATTAATCTGAAATAGATTGTTATGTACATTAGAATTGTTTGTTTGTTTGTTTTTTTAAGACTGGGTGATTTGCTTTGCCACCCAGGCTAGAGTGCAGTGGCATGAACAGGGCTCACTGCACCTCAACTTCCTGGGCTCAAGCAATCCTCTTGCCTCAGCTCCCAAGTAGCTGGGACTACAGGCATGTGCCACCATGCCTGGCTAACTTTTTTGAATTTTAGTAGAGATGAGTTTTCCCTATGTTGCCCAGGCTGGTCTCCAACTCCTGAGCTCAAGAGATCTTCCTGCCTTGGCCTCCCAGGGTGCTGAGATTACAGGTGTAAGGCACCATGCCCAGCCTTGGAATGGTAATTGTAATCCCCAAGGCAATTACTAATAATTTAAAAAATAGTAAACAAGGGAAATTAAAATGATATACTAGCGTATGTCTATTAATACAAGAGAAGACAATAATGGAGAACTAGAGAAATAAAAAAGACATAGACATATGGAAAACAAATAGCAGATTCTACTTAATCAGTGATTACATTAAATGTGAATGGATTAAGCACTACCATTTTAAAAAGGCAGAGATTAGCTAAATGAATTTTAAAAAATAAACCACGAAACCCATCATGATCCAATTATATCATTTCCACAAAAGACACATTTTGGATTGGAAGATACCAATAGGTTAAAAGTAAACAGATGGAAACAGATATGCCATGAAAACAGTAACCAAAAGGCAGCTGAGAGGCTATACTATATCAGACAAAATGGCCTTTATAAGATACAAATTGTTACCGAAAAATAAATAGGATAGAAATTATAGAGAAAAAAAGGACATTTTATGAGAATAAAAAGATCAACCCATCAAGAAGATACAATTGTAAATATGGAGGCACCTAACAAAAGAGCCCCCAAAAAATACAAAACAGAAACTGGCAGAATTAAAGGAAGAAATAAACAATTCAACCATAATAATTGGAGCTGTCAATACCTCCTGCTAATGTGACTGCTAATGATTATAGAGTTTCTTTTTGGGGAGATGAAAATGTTTTAGAATTAGACAGTGATCATGATTATACAACTTTGTCAACATACCGAAAACCAATAAATTATGCACTTTAAAAGGATTGGTTTTACAGTATGTGGGAAAAAGAAGAGGTTCTACCTCTGTTCCTTATCCTTGCCATAAACATTCATCTCTGTGGGGCAAGGAGGTCCCCATTGTTTACCTTAATTCTGTTACTCACCATCCCTTACCTCATCAGCCTCTAAAAGAAGTGAAGAGGTACATCCTTCCCTTTAAATAAATTTAACACAAATAAACCAGATTTTGTCCATGGCATAAAGGCCTCAGAGTCACATGGACACAAAGAATCTGTGAAACACTCTGAATCAGCATTTCCCAGAGTACGTTCCATAAAGCACTAGTGCCATGGGAAATGAACAGGTTGCAAAGAGAAAGGTTCTGTGGTCAAATAAGTTTGGGAAACATCAGGTTAAATAAACTGTTTTCTTTATTCCTAGGACTTCTTGTCTTCAGTGTGGTAGTGTATGTTGTAAAATGTCAAGTCCAGAGTATGGTAAGCACCACTTCCCAAATTTATTTGACCAAGGGAGACTTTGGCTCCGCAGAACATTTCTCGGGACTAGTAGGAAAAATTGCTCTGTACAGCTGTATTGAAATAGCTCGGGAAATCATACGGAGGCCTCATCTGGAAAGCTACAGAAGAGTCAGGTCCACATTACACAAGTAAAGATAGAATGTAGCTCTCTCTACTCTAGAGGATGGAGGAGGTTGCATATGAAACAGAAAAGAAACAGAAACAGGACATAACAAAAGCCTTAAAAGCTAAAGCATTTGCTGGCAGAAACTGTGTCTTAGTCATCTTTAAATCCCCAGCACCTAGCCTGACATCTGACAAATATACACATTCGATATGCTTGTGAAATGAATTAATGGAAAAACAAACTAGGGGAGAATCAAGCTCCAAAGGGATTCATTTGTATATGATAAATAATAGCTTTTGGAACTCTGCTTCACCTGATTTAGGCTGAGAAAAATAGAAACGTGTTTCTACATATCAGATGCATTCCATCACAGGCTGCTGAGAAAACCTGGAAGGGGGCAGGCATAAAGGCAGCCATGCCAACCCAGTCTTTCCTCCCTTGGATCTGCTGACAAGAGCAAGGCTGGTTGGCTGGGCTCTGGGTCTGATCTCAGGTGTCTCTTCTCATGTTTTATCCTCAGGCTGGGATCATTACAGAGGCAAAGCTGAAGGATCTGACGCCCCCTATGCCTGTGATGTTCATCAAGGCCATTCCTGCAGATAAGCAGGACTGCCGCAGTGTCTATTCCTGTCCTGTGTACAAGACCAGTCAGCGGGGACCCACCTACGTGTGGACTTTCAACCTGAAGACTAAGGAAAACCCATCCAAGTGGGTTCTGGCTGGAGTAGCCTTGCTTCTCCAGATTTAGCTTCCTGCAGAGCCACCGAGAAAATAAAAAGGCTGGGCTTGGAGGCTGCCCAGAGGGACAGGTGGGTGAAGGGTGACCACAGACACTTAGAAAGGTAAGAAACCATGAGCACTCACAATTCTGTAGAATTCCTCTAGGGAACTTGGAGAGGTGTGCCTAAAGTGAGGTTGAGCTGGAGGAATATGGGCCCAGGAACCAGAGGATAATTTCATGATGCTAAACCTTTCTTAATAAAATGATTTACTCTTCCACTGTGTCTGGCCTAGGATTTGAGAGCTGCTGAGTCATAAATGATCATGTAGCAACCAAGAGAAATAAGCCACAAACACCTGGGCCCTGACCTTATTATACAACACTCTCCCAGGTGCTCTTTTTCCAGGCCACCCCACGCAGTCCTTGACCAGTGGTACTGGCATCACCCATGAACCAGAATCTCCATTTTAACAATCTCTCTGGAAAATCTGTACGCACACTACAGTTTGAGAATCACTACCCTGGGGCAGGGGTCACCAAAATTTTTCCATAAAGAGCCAGTTCGTGAATACTTTACGATTTACCATGCCTCTGTTTGAACTTTGCAACTTTGCCATGGTAGCCCAACAGCAACCATAAACGATGAGTAAATGAAGGGGTGTGATTGCATTCTAACAAACTTTATTTACAAAAACAAGCAATGGGCCATATTTTGCTGATCCCTGCTGTAGAGGATAAGGGATGTGTATACTGATATTTATCCTTCATTAATTCATGCATCCACTCAATACATTTTAATCTAACACCTACTATTTGTTGTGGATACAGTGTGAACAAGCAAACAGGAAGTATCTCCATCATCCTTTAGATCATTTAAGAGGAAGCCAAGAAGAAACATTTATTCTAAAGCCTTTTTTTTTATTTTCCAGATGGAGTCTCGCTCTGTCACCCAGGCTGGAGTGGCACTGGCGCGATCTCAGCTCACTGCAACCTCTGCCTCCCGGGTTCAAGCGATTCTCCTGCCTCAGCCTCCTGACTAGCTGGGATTACAGGCGCCCGCCACCACGCCTGGCTAATTTTTATATTTTTAGTAGAAATGGGGTTCCACCATGTTAGTCAGGCTGATCTCGAACTCCTGACCTCAGGTGATCCGCCCACCTCAGCCTCCCAAAGTGCTGGGATTACAGGCGTGAGCCACCGCGCCTGGCCATTCTAAAGCTTTACCTCTGTGGAACAAATTTTCACTGGAAGTCCAATGGGTTCCACAGTTTTGATGAGTTTTAAAAAGCTCTATGAGGCAGCTTGTTTGGTAAGAAAAGTATGGGAGGACCCAGTACTCCTTCTGTGACGATTCCCCCTAACCTTGCAGAAACTTAATGTTTTGATTACTGTTTTGAACAGTGGTTCTTAAACTTCAACAGGCATCAGAATCCCCTGGAGGGCTTGTTAAAACAGAGATTGCTGGAACCCACCCTTCAGTATTTCTGATTCAGTAAGTTTAAACAAACTGCCAATGCTGTGGGTCTGGAGGCCACAGTTTGAGAACTGAGGATTTAAAACCTCAAATCCCACCATGCTATAAATCTCTGCTATACAGAATATGGACTCTAATGCTAATTCCTCTATGATTTTCCTGCTTGCTTCCTTGCGGTTCCTGCACCCCCTAAGTGGGGCCTTCTCATCTTCATGATACAAGGGAGTTAATAAATTTTACTCCTGGAAGCCCGAAACTCCAGCTTGGGTGTTGTCCTCCTCTCCCATCAACGAGTAATGCACTTGCAGTTTCCTGACTATAGGCTAATCTGTTTTCAGAGAGATAACTCTGTCCACATTAGCATCATCCTTCCTGAGCCTCACTCATAGTAGTATAGTAAGATCAGGCAGGCCGGACATGGTGGCTCACGTCTGTAATCCCAGCACTTTGGGAGGCCGAGATGGGCAGATCGCGAGGTCAGGAGATCGAGACCATCCTGGCCAACATGGTAAAACCCCGTCTCTACTAATACAAAAATTAGCTGGGTTTGGTGGTGCGTGCCTGTAATCCCAGCTACTCGGGAGGCTGAAGCAGGAGAATTGCTTGAACCAGGGAGTCAGAGGTTGCAGTGAGCCGAGATCGCACCACTGTACCACTGCCCTCCAGCCTGGCAACAGAGCAAGACTCTGTCTTCAAAAAAAAAAAATTCAGGCAAAAAGAAGGAAGTGGAAGACGGTGGGAAGGGGAAGTCTCATTATACAAGCAGGACACTTTGAGGCATGTAACTTGTGGCGACAAGGACAATTGGACAGTTTAGATACATGTGTTAATAAACCGCTAGACAGTATTATAAACTAGATCAATACTATTGATTTCTTCCTAACACTCACAGACAAAATGAGATTAAAACAAAGGTAATTTTAAAGCATAGAACACACTTTGGCAAAAATGATAGCCCATGTGAGATGCCAGGAGGAAGAGAGGTGGCTTGAGGCAAGAGATCAAGTGGAAGGTTGGCTCAGAAAGAGGACACGAAAAACAAACTTAGCTGAGACAAGCCCTGGCCAAGCTCTCATCATCTGAACATCAGCCTAGGACTTTCCTATTACTGTTCTGCTACATCATGAACTGGATAGGTTTATAGGGGCTGACTTTGGAGCTCAACTGCCTAGGGTCTTCTATGAAATCATGTGCTTTGAAATACAGTCAAACACACAGTGAACACTTCAAACAAGTAAGATAGAAAGTGACTCTAAGTTTATTTCAAACAAGGAACGCTTGAAGTGAGTTTTTCGCCCTGATGACAAAGAACGCACGTGAGCTCACTGGCCCTCTATGCTTCTCCTCTTCTCCCCTTCTGGAACAGAAGACCTGCTCTAGAACCCATTGTAAGGGGCTCATCTGAGGTTCTTCCCATAAGCAGTGACTACAGCTAATCCCATTAAATGCTTCCCAGAAAGCACTTCTAAAACTGGATCTCCAGTTTAGACTTTTTCCCCAGTGGGTCCAAAGGAAGGATGAGTGGAAACATGAAGACTATTCTTTCTCCTGAGGCAGAATCAAGAATTTAAGCCATTGTGAAATCCAATCCAAGATATCCTCCAAGTCCAAAGCCATGTCCAGATTCTTGCCTCTCCAATCCATGAAAAGAGGAGATGAACAGGGGTATCCTCTCCGAGACACAGTTCCTCTTGATGGAGCTGAGTATATTTTTAACGGGCTGGGAGACAGAAATGGGGAAAGAGGGTTTGGTTACTGGCTACTTAAAGGGCTTCTTTCCTAAGTGGGATCTTTGATGTTTGTCAAAGCTCGACCTCCAGCTGAAACTCTTCCCACAGTGCGAACATTTATAAGGCTTCTCTCCTGTGTGAACCCTCTGATGTCTATTGAAGTTTGATCTCTGAATGAAACTTTTCTCACAGATGGGACATTTATAGGGTTTCTCGCCCGTGTGGATTTTCTCATGGTGGCGCAATCCTGAGAAGTCACTAAAGCCTTTCCCACAGTAATCACATTTACAGGGCTTCTCTCCTGTGTGAGTTCTCTGATGCTTCACAAAGTCTGAACTCCGCAGAAAGGCTTTTTTGCAGATGGTGCACTGAAAGTATGTCTCTCCGTTGTGAGTTCTTTGGTGAAAAACAAGCTGAGAATTCCTATAAAAGCTCTTCCCACACTCCCTGCAGGTGGGGAGCTTCTGGGCCATGGGGGCCCTTGGCTGCCCCTTCTGGGAGGTCTCTCTCTTCTCCTCAAGCCACATAGTGGACATTTCTCCTGAATGAGGATTAGGCACATGCTGACCTAGTTGTTTCTCAGAAATCCTTTCTGGAGGAGAGAGCTGGTCCCCTGTTCCCTCATCCTGAATGTTTTGCAAAGCCTCAGGGAGATTCTCTCCTTCTCCAAAGCATCCTGGCTCATCCTCACTGAAGAAGCCCCTCAAGGAAGCCTGAGAAGGAACCTCTCCTGAGGCTTGACAGGAAGCATGCAGGAGCTCCTGGTCCCTGTGATTCTCCAAGTTTAGGTTCTCCTTGTCATTCTCTTGTCTGTCTCCTAAAAGAAGAAAGAAGATTTGAAATGGTTCAAGTGCTGTGCCCTGTTTACTAACTCAATGTCAAAGAGAAGGTCATCATAAAACATTCATTTTTTTTTTTTTTTTTTTGAGATGGAGTCTCGCTCTGTCACCCAGGCTGGAGTGCAGTGGCGCGATCTCGGCTCACTGCAAACTCCGTCTCCTGGGTTCATGCCATTCTCCTGCCTCAGCCTCCCAAGTAGCTGGGACTACAGGCACCTACTACCACGCCCGGCTAATTTTTTGTATTTTTAGTAGAGACGGGGTTTCACCGTGTTAGCCAGGATGGTGTTGATCTCCTGACCTCATGATCCACATGCCTCGGCCTCCCAAAGTGCTGGGATTACAGGTGTGAGCCACCGCGCTTGGCCTCTTTTTTTTTTTTTTAAGGGCATTAGTAAGTGAGGAAGAAAACTACCATATGCCTGAATGCTCAAACTCACTTCCCCTGTCCTGGGTTCAAGGCTAAATGGTTCGGCTCTGGAGCTGAGGATTTTTAAACGACACAGGAGCGCTCATAAAGTGATCACTCCATAAATAAAGCCACATGTATTTCTTAAGGTCCAGGAAAGGTCCAGTATTATAGGCAACTACTGCTTTTAAAATGATTTTTATCTGATTATGTATAAAAGATAAATATGGTAACTTAAAAATAAAACTCGAGAGAGAAATATATACAGAAGAAAACCAAATCCGCCTCAATCTTACCACCCAGAGATGACAACTGTGAGTATACATTTCCTTTCAGTCTTTTTAATTTAATCTATCTGTATGTAGGTATATGCTATTTTCTGACATAATTTGTGTCATATTGTACATATCGTTCCATATCCAGCTATGTAGTATTTAATTGTGAATGGTGGCATTAATCAATGTAATATGGAGTCTCCCTCTCCCATTCATAAGACGCCCAGAATTTGTGAAATGCACGTGTCATTTTACCACAGTTGCAGTGCAGCAAGGTTGTACTATAAAAGTGAATCCCTTGATCTGTGCTTGAATCTAGTATTTACATGTGCTTTATTAAATCACACTAGCAACTGGAAGTTTGTTTTTCTCACCATAACTTGGGTTTTTGGTTATACTACTTAATGATGCATATAGAAAATTTTTATTTTGATGGTAGGATTTTCAACTTTTATACATGATTTTAACTATATAGATCTAAAGATGCCATTTACCTTTATCTTTCTAAAGATCTCTAACTAAAGATCTTTCTAAAGATCTCTTTCTCTTTCTAAAGATCTCTAACTAAAGATCTAAACATGCCATTTACCTTTCTCTTTCATACATTAGTGTCTTTTCAATTGTCTGCCAGGGATCTAGGCATCTTCTAGAGAGCTAGATCTGAACTTGTGAAGTCAAAAAGCCTTAGAATGTCCCTGAATCTAAAAATAAAATAAAATAAAATAAAAGCCTTAGAATATATTCCTCTCCAATGGCAAAGGTACTTTCTCTTGTCTTTAAAAAAGCCTTTATAAATATCATTTTAAAGAGGTGAGTAATGGCCCATCAAGAAGATGCCATAATAAACACATAATTTGTTCCCCTACCATGAAAATCTAATTTGCTTATTGTGTTTTTGCTACAATAAATAATGCTGTGATCAGCATTTTTCTTCATAAGTTTTTGCCCACATTTCTCATCAATACCTCAAAGGAATTTCTCAAAGTGGAATTACTGTGTCAACAGGCATAAATATTAAGGCTCTTGACACCTACTGGTAACCCAACTTCCAGAACAACTCTGCCATCCTCTCATATGTGAAATTGGGCAGAGGGGGAAGTAGGTATTCAATACTTAAATATTGAATATTTTTAAACATGCCATTTAGACGGATGAAAAATGGTTTTTCATTGTTTTAAATTTTAATTCTTAAGTTATGAAAGGATGAATCTTTATCACATTCATGAGCTATTTTTCATACTCGAAGACTACTGCCCATATTTTACTGGGAAAGTACATTTTTCGTATCAACTTTCTTTAACTCTTTCTATATTAACAAAAATAAGCATTTATCTGTCATGTTCATGAAAACTGTTTCTTGTTGTTGTTTTTTTGAGATGGAGTTTTGCTTTGTCACCCAGGCTGGAGTGCAGTGGCGTGATCTCGGCTCACTGCAACCTCTGCCTCCCAGGCTCCAGCAATTCTCTTGCCTCAGCCTCCTAAGTAGCTGGGATTACAGGTGCCCACCACCATGCCCGGCTAATTTTTGTAGTGTAGTTAGATGGGGTTTCACCATGTCGGCTACGCTGGTCTCAAACTCCTGACCTCAAATGATCCGCCTGCCTCAGCCTCCCAAAGTGCTGGGATTACAGGCATGAGCCACCGCGCTGGCCTGATCATGCTAAATTCTTATACAGACCAGCATCTCTTTCTATGCTCCCTTTTCTGTTCCATTGATCTGTGCATCTACTTTTATATCAGCATCACACTATTTTAATGATTTTTACCTTTATAATACAAGACTTAATATTTTCAGATCTAGCATTCATGAAACATTCTTCTTCCAAAACTTTTTTTAAAACTATTCTTGCATGTTATATTTTTCCAGATAACTACTTTAAAAACTTTAATCCTTTGGATTTTGATTAGAAGGGGAAGTAGATGACTTTTTGAGACTGCCCCCTGCTGGCCTGTTTTGACTAGGAGCTGTTCTTCCATACGGTCAACTATAACAGCATATTCACTCTCGACATTGATTTTTGCCCCTGATCTGAGTCCAGATCTGGTAAACTAGCACACTGTTGTATTTTTCAAACCAGGCCTTTCCCATCTGGTTACTGTGACTTCCACAATTATTCCAGGTCTCTTCCCCAGACAGCCGGACTCCCGCACTGACTTCCTGCAGACTTCTTTCCTCCAAGTGTTCCCTTCCTATCTGTCCTACACGTTGCTGCCAGATTCATCGTCCTAAACCTCTTTCCACATATCCTTCTTTTTTTTTTTTTTTTTTTTGAGACGAAGTTTCATTCTGGTTGCCCAGGCTGGAGTGCAATGGTGTGGTCTCGGCTCACTGCAACCTCCGCCTCTCAGGTTCAAGCGAATTCTCCTGCCTCAGCCTCCCAAGTAGCTGGTATTACAGGTGCCCACCACCATGCCCAGCTATAAATATATATACACACACACACATACACACACACACACACACATATATGTATATATATATTGCATTTTTAGTAGAGACAGGAACCTATAATGTTTTTTTTGTTTTTTTTGTTTTTTTTTTTTGCCTATCAAGGCGGGATGACCCTTATAGACTCCTCACATCTAGTTACAGGCAGTATCTAATGGGACCATGTCAGCAGAGGTGGGATGAGGGAAAAACAAACAAACAAAATGAGTAGGAATATAGTGAGCTATATATCGCAAATAAGATCAGACTACTAGGAGCTATATGGGAAATCTCTGTAGCTTCCATTCAATTCTACTATGAACCCAAAACTGCCCTAAAAAATAGTCTATAAAAAAAATCCTACTGCGACAACCTCCAAAGCAATATTTTCAACCTTCTCTAACTACAACCCACAATAAGTTCTACGGACTAAACTGTGATCCCCCAAAATTCTTATGTTGAAGCCCTAGCCCCTAATATGATGGTATTTGGAGGTGGGGCCTGGGGCCTTTGGGAGGGATTAGGTCTAGATGAGGTTCTAAGGGTGGAGTCCTCATGATGGGATTAGTTTCCTGTCTCCCCTTCTCCCTCTCTCTCACCTCCCCCTCTCCCAGTCTCTCCCTGCCTCTCCCTGTCTCCTCTCCCCAACCCCCCTCTCTGCTCTGTGATGACACAGCAAGAAAAGCGAGGTCAGCAAACCATGCTAGCACCCTGATCTTGGACTTCCCAGCCTCCAGAAATGTGAGAAATAAATGTTCGTTGTTTAAGCAACTTTATCTATGGTATCTTGTTACAGCAGCCCAAGATAAGGCAGTAATCAATATATTTATATTGAAACACAGTACACACACACATATTTTAAACAAGTATTTCCTGAAATATTACCCACCCCTACATCTGATATTTCCTCTTCAATCTTATTGTTTGTTTTTTTTGTTTTTTTTTTTTTAACGCTGGTTGTAACTCTACCATATGATTTCACAACTCACTAACTGGTTATGCAATGCAGTTTGAAAAATACTGTTCCAGAAGAAATCCTTGTGAAATAGCATGATAAATATGTTGCATAAAATTAAAATCAAATATCTCAGCTAATGATCGCTCTCTCTGTGGTATACTAGCAAAAGAAAATAATTAATTAGATGCCACTGGGGAGAAAGAATGGCTTGCCCTACCATTCCCATCCTTGGTCCTCTTCTTCCTCTAAGGTGCTGGGATTTACTGTGTATGTAAGTGTGTGTATGTGTGGGGAGGGGGGGAGGTTTCACAGCTAGGTTTTACATCACTTCAGTGTTTTAGAAAAAGTGTAGAAAGCAAAGAATGACTGCTATTTTACAAGAGAACAAGTTCAGATTTCTTCTTCCCTAGTCTTAAATAAATTATTTATATGAAGTATTTGTTGATGTTGCTGTTTTAAAAATGTGAGGTGCACAGGGATTAGATAAAACTTTTTCCTGTTTGTTTTATGTCTAGATACTCTAACTTCTTGCTAGGCTGCTACATAATCCTTTTCAATGAAATTCTACTCTATTTGTATTGGTCTCAATTTGTGTGAATCTTAATTCTTTCTGAGAAAAAAAGCTAAAACAACAGAAAAGATTAAAGGCAACAGGTCTGATGTGTGGTCTTCCTTCCATGGTTAAATGTGTGTCAGCAGCCCTATAGCCAGAGATAAATAGACTCAATCTCAATAGTCGAATCAAACCAATCAGATCATGGCTACTTACAACCAACGTAATAGAATATTCCATCTCCCCCGACCTCCTTCACCACCTCCCCAGTCACCTCCAATTTCATGAGAGGCAGTCAGAAATGATTCCAGACCAATGAACGATTACTCACCTATGCAGGTGGGTCTTGGGACCTTCTCATTGACATGAAGGTACAGTCCTGCCAGCTCTTCCCCATATTCTATTGAATTAGTCAGGTCAGGTTTGGAATGGGAAATGCCTGCTATAGAGAGAAAGATGTATGGTGGGCCTGGATGAATGGGGAAGACTGGGAGCTGAAGCTGTGTCTTTCAAAGGAGTACCCTACGCATTAGAGACAATATGAAGGCTCTGGACACTTGCAGAAATTCACCTTAGAACAGCGTATGGAGCTCGTAAGACACCAGTACTCACAGGATGACCTTGACTGATGGTAAAGGCCACGAAAACAAGAGTCTAAGGAGGTGGACAGAAAGGTCTGTAGACTACCTGGCAGGCTGGTGTGAGCATCATGACTGGGATCCCACCAATGGTTGGCTGACAAGTGTGGCTTAGTAGAAAAGAGCGTGGACTCAGAGTCAGCCACAACTAAAGTTCCGTCATGACTCAGCCCACTTATGAGTTACGTGGCAGTGGGTAAGTATTTGATCTGATACTCACTTTCATCAGGTTTAAAATGAGAATACCATCATCGATTTCATAGATTAAAGAAGTTACTCCGTGCAATGTACCCACAAACAGTTCCTGGCACACTGAATACTTTCAATACAAGGAAGTTCTTACTGTAATTCTGCTATCTCCAACTTGCCCCAGTTCCCAACTGTGTCCCTAATGATTTCCTTCACCTGGCAATTTTACGTTCAGCAGACGTCTCTATGAGTGCATGGAAAATGCCTCACAGTTTTCCAGTCCTTCCACCTCCTTCCATCAGGCTAACCCACGCCCTCACCTCCTGAGACCATTTTCCCATAGGTCTCCAGCATGAGATCCCAGTATTGCTCCTTTTGAGTGGAATCCAGGTGTCTCCACTGTTCCTGGGGAAAAAAAAAAATACAATACCATGACTCCAATGAAGGTGTTTGAACCTGCCTTCCCGGCCTAAAGGAAAGCTGAGAAGAAAGAAACGTGCCATAGGATCATGGCCATCCCAAGACCTGAGAAATCCCAGCAGAGTGGTTCAAGGGACAAAGAGGCCAAAGGGAAAACAACAGTCCCTATATCAGTGTTTCTTTCCTTGGTGAGAAAACATCTAGGCTTTACATTCTGCACTTTTTCAGCTGAATTATTTAAAAGTGGAGAATATAGAGGGCAGGAGCCTTTTCCATACTATTTTTTTTTTTTTTTAGATGGAATCTTGTTCTGTCGCCCAGGCTGGAGCGCAGTGGAGCGATCTCTGCTCACTGCAACCTCCACCTTCCAGGTTCAAGTGATTCTCTGCCTCAGCTTCCCGAGTAAGCTGGGACTACAGGCACACGCCACCACGCCTGGCTAATTTTTGTATTTTTAATACAGAGGGGGTTTCACTGTCAGGATGGATGGTCTCAATCTCCTGACCTCGTGATCCGCCTGCCTTGGCCTCCTAAAGTGCTGGGATTACAGGTGTGAGCCACCTCGCCCGGCTGGTACTATTTGTTTTTTTGTTTGTTTGTTTTTTAACTCAAGTGCTTGTACTAGAGGTCTTTGAAGAGAAATAGCCTGATAGTCCCACTATTTAATTAAAATCAGGAAATTCAAAAAGTAAAAGAAAGAAGTTAAAAAGGAATCTGTTGGAAAAGCAAGTGCAAATCAGTAAAATGTAGTTAGAGTCAACTGCATTGTAAGCTTTACCCTGAAACAAAGATTGGTATATTCAGAGAAGAGAGACAGGTTATAACCATACTTGAAATCTCTTATAGTTCTGCATTTAGAGTCTAACATTAAATCAGTTTTCTTGCCAGATAGTGGAAAACTGGTGGGTTCTCTGGAGCAAGCTGTCCCTCCACAATCTCCAAAAGAAGCCCTGCTTTTCCTATGAAACGACAGACTGGAGACTCAAAACTGGGAATACCATACAGTTAGGGTCTGCTTTCGTGAATTCAAATTTCAGTCTTCCACCAAGAAGCTGACTATTACAAACTCAGACTGTATAGCAGAGGGATTAGCAACCCATTTTTTTTGGAGTCAGACATACTGAGTTTTAAGTCCCAACCTTGCCACTTTCTAGCTGTGTGACCTTGAGCAAGTTACTTAACCTTCCAGAGTTTTAGGCCTCACCTAATGATGGCACTGAACTCACAAAAGTGTTGGGAGGTTTGAGATAAATAATGCAAGTGTCACCTAATTTCATAGCACACTGTACTTTTTTTTATTCACAGCATTTATCTGTTTATTAAATATTTATGTGTTTGTACATATGTATATGCACACATGTAAGTATTTGATTAACTGCTGCCTCTACTAGCAACGTAAGCTCCATGAGGAAAGGACTCTGTCCTACTCTTATACCTTCCCAGGTCCCAAGAGCCTGCCCAAAACAGAAGAGCCACTCGATATATGTTGCTGAGGTGAAACAGAGCCCTTAGCAAATAGGTCCTCAGTGGATCGTATATATTATTACTATGACATGCAGTCTCCCAGAATCACCCAAAGGGTCTGCAGAGAGAATTAACGGATTCTGCACACGTTCAGAAACCCCAAAGTTGATAGACATGAATAGCCAGGCTTCAGGGAACAGAAATGAGGAGAGGAATTACAAAGTCATCCTCCTACTATATACAATATACTATTCGGGGAAGGCACTCTCTGATATGGTTTGGCTCTGTGTCCCCACCCAAATCTCATCTTGTAGCTCCCATAATTCCCATGTATTTTGAGAGGGACCTGGTGGGAGATAACTGAACCAAGTGGGCGGTTCTTTCCTGTGCTGTTCTCGTGATAGTGAATAACATAACATCTCATGGCTTTAAAAACCGGAGTTTGCCTGCACGTGCTCTCTCTTTGCCTGCCACCATCCTCGAAAGATGTGACTTGCTCCTCCTTGCCTTCCACCATGATTGTGAGGCCTCCCCAGCCATATGGAATTGTAAGTCCAATTAAACCTCTTTCTTTTGTAAATTGCCCAGTCTCAGGTATGTCTTTATCAGCAGTGTGAAAACGGACTAATACATTCTCAGTCCTAAGTCAAGTCTGCCCCCAGCACATCAAAGAGAAGTGGAAATGGCTCAAGGAGAAAGGAGATACCAAAAAGTGTTTAATTAGCAGGTGCTAAGCCAAACAAACAAACGAAAGAGGGTTTGGACTTTTTTGGGTGGGAAGGATAGGAAGCTGAAAAGTGACCTCAATATACCTAATTACATAGTCAACTATTAACTATCACCACATTTTTCATGTGAATTTAAATTTAAAATTTTTTTAATGTTTAAAGTATAAACAGCTAGCAGCTTATTCTGTTAATCTCCTGTGAATGCAGCTATTTTAACAACCTCCTGAAAATAATCACTTGAGCAAACACTTGAGCTGAATACAGGAATTCTCAGTCTTTGTAGTCAGAACACAGGGACCCTGGCTTCAGTGCCAGCAGAGGAAAGGACGTACATGCCAAGCACAGTAGCATCTGCCTGGCTGCCTGGCTTGCTGACGCAGGATCTACTCCATGAACACAGTAACGACCAAGAAGAGGACAAGGCAGAAAAAGATACAGCCACCAAAACCCCCAGGGGTCAAAGTCAGCTCATTCAAAAACCAGAGAAGTTGCTTCAGGAGCACTGACAGGGTACCTCCAGCTTAAAGACACAGATTTACGCAAGGAACTGCCAAGAAGCTGGGTGCATTCGAATAAAACCTCCTACTGAAGAGGCAAGACACCAATGGCAGCCAGCTTGCCTTTTTCTCATATTTAGAAGAGACGGAAAAACCTAACTTTCTCTCCTGAAAGACAGAAGTGTGGGATTTGATGGGAAAACTCTCTCTATTTTTGTGTGGAACTGGCACCATCTTGTGGGTTTATAAGATATTACAACTGACTTGCACTGAGTTACACGCTGTTCCTTTCCTTTAAGTTTGAAAACAGAGGAAGGTGAGTAAATGCATTGCTGGAGTACTATGTAAGGTTCCAACTGAGTCATGGTTTCTACTAATGAAATAACTACTGTGTACTGGGAGTAATACCATATCATCATTCTGGCATTATTTATGAAGTTCCTCACTTGAGATTAGAGGGAGTGATTAATTTAAAAATTCCTTTTACTTCCAAAGGATTTCATTAAATATCAAAGTCTTCCTGATGCAAATAACTGCTGTTAGTTTGGAGGGGATATTCAGATTGGGTAGGGATGAATTTTGTTCGTTTAACTTAAATGGTTGCTAACTAGTTATCTTCTGAAGGTAGGGAAATACAGACACATGTATATGTAAATACAGTTGTAAAACACAAATTGGTGCTGATGAGCATTTTAAATCTTCTGACTTTAAGTTATCCAGAACAGGTGAGAATACTCTGTACATACTGCAGAAACAATAATCCTCCAAGCCTGGTTGACATATTCCACAGAACACCCAAATCTTTCTCACCAAGCAATGTCTTGCTTCACAATTTGGTTTCTGGACACCTTGAAAGCAGGCAGGAGGGTGCATTTGGTTCACTAAAAAGATATGTCTCTCCCCTGCCACCTCCCCATCCACATTCCCCCAGAGTAAACTATGAAACGGATATTCTCTAGTTTTTGTATCTCTGAGCCTGGAGAGCTGAAGCTCAGACCCTGGTCTGAAACACAGCATTAAGCACCACCTCCTGCAGTCTCTATTTTCATCTTCGCTCTACAGTAGACTGCAAGGCAAGTCCCAGGAGGAGTTCCCTCGACGTTGTAAATGATGTTTTAATGAAGGTATATAGGCTCGTGAAAAAAAAAATATTTTTATAAAATTCAACTTTTCAAAATTGTTAACTACATATCAACATAAATCTGTCCCAGCGACTTCTAAGTACAGCGAAAATGAAGTATTAGGAATTGCTGAATGTACCTTCTGCCTGAAACAACTAAAAATGGGACAAAATGTGTGAAACAATCGTTTTCAGACACTGCACATTGCCCAAGCACAGCAGAACAAGATCCCTGGAAGTGGGAAAACAAATTCAGTGAGCGCTAGTTATCCAAACGTACTGCCTAGACAGAGGATCCAGGCAGCAGCACAGGAAGGGAAACCCAGGCTGAGCCAGGCAGCCTCCCTGAGTTGAGCAGAAGGAGCTCAGAGTCTGGAAATGCCAAGGTGCTTAGAATTGACAGGGCAGAGAAATCAGAGGAGGAAGCTGCACAAAGAGAAAGCTCCAGAGATCTACAGAGCGTACCCCCAAAGTCTGGGAAATAACCACCCAAAAGAATCAGAGGGAACAATCCCCTGAGTTCACACAGTGCTGGAAACAGTTTGTACTCCCACCAGGCAGAGTGGAAAACCTGGTATATGAAGGGGCATCAGATTACTCAGAATACTCAGAAGGGAAGTGCCTTAGCATGGAAAAAATAATACTAGACTAAATGTTTCTCTGGTGCCATATAACCAACCAACCGTGTTCAAATAACTGCATCCCATAGCAAAGTTCAAGAACATTTACAGTAATACAAAAATATACAGCACCCCACCAATGTCTGATACCCAATCAAAGATTACCAGGCATGGGCAACATAGTAAGACAGAAAAAAATTTAAAAATTAGCCAAGCATTGTGGCACATGTCTGTAGTTCTAGCTACTCAGGAGGCTGAGGCAGGAGGATGGCTTGAGCCCAGGACGTCAAGGCTGCAGTAAGCTATGACCACACCACTGCACTCCAACGTGGGTGAAAAAGTAAAACCCTGTCTCAAAACAAACAAACAAACAAAAAAGACAAAGATTACCAGGCACACACAGAAGCAGGAAAACACATCTCATAATGAGAATAATCATTTGATCAAAACTGGCCCAGACCCAATACAGGTAGTAATCAGTAGGTAAGGATATGAATACAAATACAACTATATTCCACATGTTCAAGAAGCTAGAGAAAAAAGTGAACACATTAAGTATAGACATGAAAGATATAATAAAGCCCAAAATCAAACTTCTAGATGTGAAACATTCATCCAAAATGAAAAATATACTGGAAGAGATTAACAGCAAATTAGATGCTGTAAGAAGAAAAGACTAACGAACTTGAAGACATAAAAATAGAAACCGTCCTAAATGAAACACCAAGACTTCAAAAACAGAATGAAAAATATGCTGGATGAGATTAACAGCAGATCAGATACTATAAAAGAAAAGATTAGGCCGGGCGCGGTGGCTCAAGCCTGTAATCCCAGCACTTTGGGAGGCCGAGACGGGCGGATCACGAGGTCAGGAGATCGAGACCATCCTGGCTAACACAGTGAAACCCCGCCTCTACTAAAAAATACAAAAAACTAGCCGGGCAAGGTGGCGGGCGCCTGTAGTCCCAGCTACTCGGGAGGCTGAGGCAGGAGAATGGCGTAAACCCGGGGGGCGGAGCTTGCAGTGAGCTGAGATCCGGCCACTGCACTCCAGCCTGGGCACAGAGCGAGACTCCGTCTCAAAAAAAAAAAAAAAAAGATTAACGAACTTGAAGACATATAGAAATTGTCCAAAATAAAACACCAAGACTTCAAAAACAGAAAAAAAATCAGTAAGCTTGGGACAACTTGAAGAGCTCTGATAATTATCATTATACACATTCCACAGGTATTATTTCCGAAGTCCTTAAAGAAGAGGAGAAATAAGCGAGACAGAAAAAAAAATGCTTTAGAAATAATGGCCAAAAATTTTCCAAGTTTAGTGAAAACCATACACCCACAGATCTAAGAAGCTCAATGAATCCCAATTATATGAAATGTGAAAATGACTCTAAGGCACATCAAAATCAAATTGTTTCAAAAAATGAGAATACATGGGCAGATCATGAGGTCAGGAGATCGAGACCATCCTGGCTAACACGGTGAAACCCCAGCTCTACTAAAAATCCAAAAAATAAATAAATTAGCCAGGCGCAGTAGCAGGCGCCTATAGTCCCAACTACTCGGGAGGCTGAGGCAGGAGAACAGTGTGAACCTGGGAGGCGGAACTTGCAGTGAGTCGTGATTGCGCCACTGCACTCCAGCCTGGGCGACAGAGCAAGACTCTGTCTCAAAAAAAAAAAAAAAAAAAAAAAAGAGAATATACGGAAATAAGCAAATATATATACACTATATGCATAAGAACAAAGATAAGAGTACATTTGGCATGATTCTATTTTTATAAAACTCTAGGAAAAGTAAACTAACATACGGTGACAGAGAGCACATCAGAGGTTTCCTCAGGGTGGGGAATGGGGTGAAGAGGCAGGAGGAAGAGATTATAGAAGGTAAAAAGTTTCCTTTTCACCGTTTTTGTACCTCAGCTCACCTGCGGTGCTGCTGGGAGCAGTGAGGCTCCGAGGTCCTGGTCTCTGATCAGCCTTTCCTCTGGTCGGGCAGGCTGGGAGGCAGCCAGGGCTGAAGTAAGGAGAGGAAGTTTTCAGAATCTGGATGTCTGCCTTAACCACTCCCCAGAGGGCACAGATAACAATCTTCACAAATCAGAACAATACCTGTACTGTCATCTATATTACAAGACTTCTGTTTATCTCTCTGACAAACTCCAACTCCCTCCAACCTTCCAGTCTCACCCGTATTTTCCCCCACCTCCTTCCTCAGAGCCAAAATCCAAACGGTCTGGCCCAGTCATAAAGCAGTTTAAAACAGACGTTGACTGTCCAAGCAAGAGCGGTTTATTTAGGTCTAACCTGTTGGCAAACCTCTCAGGGATACCCCAATCTGAGCAGCAACTCACTTAGGCCTACTAATCCCAATCCCAAAATCTCCCCAAGAGACCACCACACAGCACCATCCTCACCTAGTTCTGCTTCCGTGTCAGATTCCTCTTTCACGATGTGGCTCAGAAGCTCCCCAGGCCCTACCGAAGAATTCTCAAGTCCCAATTCCTGAGGCACCACTTCAAGATGGGGCTCCACTTCCCCCACTTGGCAGCTTGGAGATTCCATCTTCTCTGATAAGATGTCCTGTCCTAGAACCTGGATACTGATCTAGAGACCATATATTAGTAATTACTGAAGAATCCAGAGTAAGGATCTCTAAAAGATACAAAGCTTACCCTCTGCAATAGATCATAAGACAATTTCTAAGGATGTGGAGAAAGAGAAAACCAGCTTTTATTTCTAGTCCAGCAGGAACCAGGGTAAGAAATGTCCCAAAAAGACACCAAAAGCTGAGGCCTGCACCAGGCGTGGGAGACCTTGGAGACACGCCACTAAGGTGCCTCTACGGGATATGCCCCACCAATGAAAACTCCGGCAACTTTTGAATAACTTCTCAAATGTTCTAAAGGTGGAATATGCTGGGAGACTTTACCCTCAATCCTCGACAGCTAAAAAGTGTTGAGAGTCAGGGTGTTAGAATTAGGTGAGGTTGAGGGAACCTAGCTGTGGTATAACAAGAAATACAAAGTTAGTCTTTGTCCCCTAAAGCCCTGGTAATTTCCTGAGTGACAGAGGTGAAGGAAGAGGCTTTGTCATTCATAACGAGCCCTTCTCAACCACACCAGAGTTTATGCTAGGCTTCTAGATAGCTTCAGGGCGGGGGGCTGGTTGCCAGAGGAACCAACCTTGAGATTAAAAGGTTGGAACTTTCAGTCTCTCCCCACCCCCCCACTCTCCCCACCCCCCCCCACTCTCCCCACCCCCCACCCACCCCCCGCTTCTGAGGAGGGGAGGGCAGCTGGAGATACTCAATCACCAATGCAAATGACTACATCAAGTGTGCCAAAGCAGTGAAGCCTCCATAAAAATCCCTAAACCATGGGGTTCAGGAAGCTTCCAGGTTGGTGACCTCAGGGAGGTACTGGTAACTAACGTAGCATGCCAGGAGAGGCAATGGAAGCTCCATGCCCTTTCCCCCACACCTTGCTCTACGCAGCTCTTCTCTCTGGCTGTTAGTGAGTTGTATCCTTTATAGTAAGTCAGTAACAGGAAGTAAAATCCTTCCCTGAGTTCTGTAAGTCATTCTAACTAAGTATCGAACTTGAAGAGAAGATTGTGGGAATCTCCGAATTTATAGCCAATTTGTCAGAAGTTCAGGTGGCCCCTGGGACCTGTGACTGGCATCTGAGAACAGGAGCAGTCTTGGATTGGGCCCTGAACCTCCAGAGTTAGCTTCAGAACCGAACTGCAGGACACGCTACTGGTGTTAGAGAATCAGAGAAGTGAAAAGTCCCACCCATTTGGTGTCGTAAGAAAAAAGATCACACACCTGATAGGACCAGAGAGGAGCCCTGTGTTTCACTCGCCAATCATAATACCCTCTGCTTACCCATTGCCACAGTCTCTGCGGGTCCCCCTTCAAGCTCTCCACAAGGGTCACTGCCTCTTCTCCACTTCCTGGACACTGTTTCCGCACCCACATCTGGATCTCCCCGGGCAGGATGGTCAGAAACTGCTCCAACATGAGGATCTCCAGGATCTGCTCTTTGGTGTGAACCTCTGGCTGCAGCCACTGGAAACACAGCTTCCGAAGCTGCTTCAGGGTCTCATGAGGCCCAGACATCACCTGGTAACGGAACTGCCTGAAAAGCTGGCGCGCGGTCTCAGGGCTGGAGAGTTCCTCTTGAAGGGCAGCATCTGATTCCAAGAACTGGGAGCCCTCAGCCTTCGCCAGTGACGGCAGCAGGCCTAGGGCCTGCCCCAAGTCAACGGGCATTGTCCAGCCTGGCAAGTCCTCTTAAGTAAAGTGCCTCTGAAGCGGAATTGTCTCCGGAAAGAACTAGGTCTTCACCAGGACACTAAAAAGGGAATGAGATTGAGTGCTATACAGAGGAGGGGGACACATTTTCAGAAAGAACAAATTCATATGCCCTACCCGAGAAGCCTTGGGGTCAACTATGGAGGTTTTGAAATTGTTCAATGGATACACATTTCTATTATGAAAGATTATACACTTGAAGCCACAAAACAAACTACTGATACCGTATCTTAACAGCCACCATTTCCCTGCCCATTTTATAATGTTCTCTCTTGGTCTTCAAACGTCCAGACAAAATGAAGAATAAAATGCACCATATGAAGCATTTTCACTATAGGTTTCCAGGTAAACGGCTCTTCTACAAAACACTTCTACGTCTTCATCTCTATATCTGCATACTAAAAAATAAAGCTGGAAAAAGATATTAATGCCCTAGGAATAAAAGCTAATGCCTAGATGCTTCTGTAATAAATAGGAGGTTAAAGAAAACAAATTAAGTCTTCCCAAAAAGGTGTAATGAAATTTCCAAGACACGTCTTTTGAGTGCCATATTGAAATAGGTCTATTTGAGAATTTATGGAAAAAACCAGTGTCATAACTGACACTTCCAATCTTGGGGTTAAAGTGGGTTAAGAAGGCCGGATGTGGTGGCTCACGCCTATACTCCCAGCACTTTGGGAGGCCGAGGTGGGCAGATCATGAGGTCAGGAGATTGAGACCATCCTGGTCAACATGGTGAAACCCAGTCTCTACTAAAAAAAAATACAAAAAATTAGCTGGGCATGGTGGTCGGTGCCTGTAGTCTCAGCCACGCAGGAGGCTGAGACAGAAGAATGGCGTGAACCCGGGAGGCGGAGCTTGCAGTGAGCCAAGATTGCACCACTACACTCCAGCCTGGGTGACAGAGAGAGACTCTGTCTCAAAAAAAAAAAAGAGGGTTGAGAAGACTACCTTGAGAATACTCCTATGGTGTTGACATAGATAACCACTATTTTATGTGAATGCTATTGAAATTTAGAAGATCACAACTAAGACAGTAGAAAGAGAAATATTAAATGGCAAATAATATTAAGTTATTTTAAAAAGGATCATCCACTATTTCTAGTTAACTTTCTTGCAAGTAATCATAATATGGGATTCTTGGGTAAATCTTTAAATGTTATGAAGAATTTGGTGGTCATCATTTCTCCGTAAGACTAATTACAGCAATTAAAAAAAAAAATACCCCATCACTTGAGGATCTGGCTTAATCAGAGATCAGTACAATAATCTAGCTTTTTGTAGCTGCTTATTTCTTAAGGTGTGGAAAACAATGTCTTCATCCTTACCGTTTCACCAAAATAATTTATCCGACATTGGAAAATCATTTAAAAACTAAAAAAGAAAAACCAGTCTTTTCAAAGTCCCAAGAAAGGAAAGAGCGAGGTCAAAAGAATTGCAGTTGACCTTTGAATAATGCAGGAGATAGGGGTGCCAACCCCCACACAGCAGAAAATCCATATCATTTCTGATTCCCCAAAAGCTGGGCCGCCTATTGACTGATGCCTTAAATAGTTGATTAACATACATTTTGCATGTTACTGTATTTTTGTGAAAAAGTAAGTTAGAGAAAATATTATTAAGAAAATTATAACGAAGAGGCCGGGTGTGGTGGCTCACGCCTGTAATCCCAGCACTTTGGGAGGCTGAGGCGGGCGGATCACGAGGTCAGGAGATCGAGACCATCCTGGTCAACACGGTGAAACCCCATCTCTACTTAAAAAAAATACAAAAAATTAGCCGGGCGTGGTGGCCAGCGCCTGTAGTCCCAGCTACTTGGGAGGCTGAGGCAGGAGAATGGTGTGAACCCAGGAGGCGGAGCTTGCAGTGAGCTGAGATCGCACCACTGCACTCCAGCCTGGGTGACAGAGTGAGACTCTGTCTCAACAACAAAAAAAAAAAAAAAAAAGAAAGAAAATTATAAGGAAGAGAAACTACATTTCCTATTCACTAAGTGGAAGTGAATCACCATCAAGGTCGTCACCTTCATCAGCTTCACACTGAGTAGCCTGAAGAAGACAAGGAACAGGAGGAGGACAAGGAAGGTTGGTCTTGTGGTCTCAGGAGTCACAGAGGCCGACGAAAATCCTTGTATAAATGAACCCTTGCAGTTCAACCCTGTGTTGTTTAATTAAGAGTCAACCGTAATCCAATACCAAATGTTTTTTATGTGGTCCTCATTAAATTTATTTTTCGCTTAAAAGGAAACCCAGGACCGGGCGCAGTGGCTCACGCCTGTAATCCCAGCGCTTTGGGAGTCCAAGGTGGGTGGATCACTTGAGGTCAGGAGTTCGAGACCAGCCTGACCAACATGGCGAAACCCCGTCTCTATGAAAAATACAAAAATTAGCTGGGCATGGTGGTGCACGCCTGTAATCCCAGCTACGAGGAAGGCTGATTGAGGCAGGAGAATTGCTTAAACCCAGGGATGGATGTTGCAGTGAGCCAAGATCACACCACTGCACTCCAGCCTGGGCCACATAGCGAGACTCCGTCTCAAAAAAAAAAAAAAAGAAACCCAGGCCAGGCACGGTGGCTCACGCCTGCAATCCCAGCACTCTGGAAGGCCGAGGCAGAGGATCATCTGTGGTCAGAGTTCGAGACCAGCCTGGCCAACATGGTAAAACCCCATCTCTACTAAAAATACAAAAATTAGTCGGGCATGGTGGTGTGCACCTGTAATCCCAGCTACTCAGGAGGCTAAGGCAGGAGAACAGCCTGAACCTGGGAGGCGGAAATTGCAGTAAGTCAAGATCATACCACTGCACTCCAGCCTGGGCTACAGAATGAGACTCCGTCTCAAAAAAAAAAGTCAGTAAAGACAAAAAATCTGAACACTATCAACTGACTTGCTCTAATTGACATTTTCAAAACACTAGACCCAAGAACTGCAGAGTATACATTCATTACAAGCGCAAAAAGAGTATTCATCCAGACTGCATGCATAATTTTCAAATGACTGGTATCTTAAAGTTAGCTCTAAAAATATTACACAAAGCGGTATTGCTAAAAAGCCATTAAAGCAATACCAAAAAACACTCAAAAACCCCATATCTGATAGAAAAGGAACACAAGAGAAACAAAAACCAGAAAGGTCAATGGAAAACTTTTATAGAGTTTCCTGGGTTCGAATATATTCTCTGATCATAGTGCAATTCAATGAGATATCAATAACTAGAAAATCCCAATTTACGTAAATTATTAAATAAAGCTCTTAACCCATAGTCAAAGAAAAAAATCACAAAGGAAATTAAAATGTTTTCATACTGAGTGACAATGAAAACTGCCTATCAAACCACCTGGAAAGCAGCTAAAGGATTGCTCAGAGGTAAACCTACAGTTTCAAGTAAAAGCTTAAAAAATGAATAAATATATTTTTAAAAATCCCTTGCTTTGTAAATCCAACCTATTTGGCTCAAGTGTTTCAAATAACAAGTGGCAAAATTTTACACAGCAAGATACTGACCTGTAAACTTACTCCAATTTATCTGTTTCCTAAATTAAGATAGCAGTTTAGATAATATTTAAGAGAAATGACATTTTGGAAAAACTTTAAGTACTTAAATCTTGTGTTAGTAATATTATACTCCCAGGTAGTGTTGTAAGAAAAATGTCTCGATTATTCAACATTAAATTACTTTATAGAGTATTAAAATACTTTAATAGAGAGTTTATATTCCAATGACCTCATGAAGAACTGACCCCATTAGTTATGAAAAAAATTACGGTTATCTGTCATACCTGTTATTAAACCTTTAACAAACAGAATGAATTTTTAAATGTGCATTCTAGGCATAATATACACACGTAGTTACATACATGGTTACATATACAAGTAACCATTTGTTAAGCACCTACTACGTATCGGCTCATTATCAGGCTCGGCTCATGTATTTCTAATTCTCACAATTACCCTGGTGTATAGATCAGGAACCTCTGAGGCTCACAAGTGGCAGCCAGATTAAAACCCAGGAAGCTCTAAAGCCTTTGCTTTGGGGAGAACTGCCAACGCCTGGTGATTTGTGGGGGCGTTTTCTGGTTGTCACAAACAGCTAGGGTAACTGGTATTTAGTGTTCGAGGCCAGGTCAGCGCTGCTCATCGGATACGTATTCTCCACCATGCGCCCCCCCAAAGAGAGGGAGAGACTCCAGGCATCATCCCATCGGGTTTCCTCTTCCCGAGACTCATTTTCAGCCCTTAGGGGAAGATGGCGGGGAGGAGCCCGTTTTCGGTCCCAGTGCAGAGACCCTCCGGTCCCGCGGGGCGCACAGGCACAGGAACGCATAGCCGGGACGGGGTTCACACATCCCCCCGCACCCAGGGTCCACTCCCAGCCATGGCTGCCCCGGCCCCGCACTCGCCACGTCCCCCGCGCGCTCCCAGACGCATGGGCGCGGGAGCCCGCTGGCCCCTCCGAAGCTCCGGGGGGCCCAGCTGAGTCAGGTGCGGACGCAGATAACGCCAGGCCTGACCCCGAGCGGCCGGAGGCCGGGACCGCCCCGCACGCGCGCTCACCTCGGCCCGCGGCGCCGGCTCCGGGCGCACTTCCGGGAGCTGGGCGGCTGCGCGCGCCTCAGGCGGTAGGCGAGCGACGTGCGGCACCGGGCGGAGCTAGGGGCGGGGCGGGGCTGATACCGAAGTTCCTATTGGCCGTCGGGGACGCCCCGCCCCTCTCTGGCGCCGCGGCCCAGGAGCCTCCGCCGACACTGCAGTGCGGTTCCCGAGTCAACGCCACCCTCGGTTCCTTTCGTCACTCACTAGTCACTGTTCGTGAGTTCCTTCACTTCTCACCCGTCATTTATTGCGCGCCTATTCTGTGCCAGGCACTCGGCCAAGCACTGCGAGGCCTTCAAAGATCATTTCTTTGTCCTGCCAGTCCCCACACCCAAAGCTGCAACGCTCTGCCAGTATCCCTGATTCTTAACCGGCGCCTTTCTCCTTTCCGTTCTTGCCTCACTTGGCCTCCCTGAGACATTTGATTTGCCCTGACCTTCCTCCTCTGTCTTGATTCTCCCACTCTCACCAGCTCTGCATCGCCTGGGTCCTCTCCCACTTCTCCCCATTCGGTTGGGGCTAGTCCAATGTAGTGCCATCCTCTTTCCACCTACGTCTCTCTCTCAACAAATGTCATCCCTGACTCTTCCCTTCTCCTTCCCTTTCCCACACGCCGACAATGGCTGAATCCTCTGATTTTACCTCATTGTCTCTCAGACACCTCGCCCTCTCTTCTCACTACCCCTCCCTCGGCTCAGTTCCACACCATTTGTAATGGCCAAAGCTTTCTTACCCTTTCCCCAGCGTCCAGTGTTGCTGGTTTCCAGGCCATCCTGTGCTGGGCCACCACAGTCATCTTGTGATACTAAGTTGCATTAATAGAAGTATCATGTCAAAGTTTGGGTGTTCTATCTTGGGCAACTGGCAAAGAGGAGAGTATTCAAAAAAAAAAAAGAGCTGCCATGTTCCCCAATAATCTATGGAAATAAAATTAATAATAAATAAATAAAAATTTTAGGCCGGGCGCGGTGGCTCAAGCCTGTAATCCCAGCACTTTGGGAGGCCGAGACGGGCGGATCACGAGGTCAGGAGATCAAGACCATCCTGGCGAACACGGTGAAACCCCGTCTCTACTAAAAAATACAAAAAACTAGCTGGGCAAAGTGGCGGGCGCCTGTAGTCCCAGCTACTTGGGAGGCTGAGGCAGGAGAATGGCGTGTACCCGGGAGGCGGAGCTTGCAGTGAGCTGAGATCCGGCCACTGCACTCCAGCCTGGGCGACAGAGCATGACTCCGTCTCAAAAAAAAAAAAAAAATTTTAAAAGGAGCTGTCATTATCATCACGTGTCCTATACCGGTCCCATGTTTACAAGAATTAAAGATATCTCCTCCGGAGGAATAAAGCTTGATGCGGGGAAGGGATTACATCTTCATGTACCTGAAAAACTGACTAGTGGAAAAGGGATTCGACATGTTCTCTTTTTTTTTTTTTTTTTTTTTTTTTGAGACGGAGTCTCACTCTGTCACCCAGGCTGGAGTACAGTGGCCGGATCTCAGCTCACTGCAAGCTCTGTCTCCCAGGTTTATGCCATTCTCCTGCCTCAGCCTCCCGAGTAGCTGGGACTACAGGCGCCCGCCACCTCGCCCGGCTAGTTTTTTTGTATTTTGTAGTAGAGACGGGGTTTCACCGTGTTAGCCAGGATGGTCTCGATCTCCTGACCTCGTGATCCGCCCGTCTCGGCCTCCCAAAGTGCTGGGATTACAGGCTTGAGCCACCGCGCCCGGCCCGACATGTTCTCTTAAGTCCCAGGGTCTGAACAAGTTCCTGTGTGTGAAACAGTTTCAGCCTGACATAGGTGGAAGTTTCTAGTCTTTTTTTTTTTTTTTTTTTTTTTTTGGTACAGACGGGGTTTCACCATGTTGACCAGGCTGATCTCGAAATCCTGACCCCAGGTGATCCATCCACCTCGGCCTCCCAAAGTGCTGCGATGACAGGCATGAGCCATGGCACCTAGCTGGAAGTTTCTAACATTCATGTGATTGATGGTGCTGCTTTGAGTTCCTGAGGACAGCATGGCTAACAATTTACCAGGCACATTTAGAGGGACACCTTCCTTGGGTGTGGCTTCCAACATCAATGTGCTCTGCTTCTAAGAAAGTCAAGAGACAAAGTGGTTTGAAGGGGAAGATTATATGAGTTTTATCTTCAATGTGTTCGCTTTTAGCTGATCAACACCCAAGGAAGATAACAAGAATTCAAAACCATTAATTGAGTCCTGACTCCTTTGTGAAACTGATGGAAGCTAAAACGTTTCCCAAGAAAAATGCACATACACATCTACAACACTTTGCCCTCAAATTCAGGGAGCTAACACAGCCTTGAAACCCATCCTTGGAACCCACAAACCTCAGGTTGAGAACTCTAATCCTAGTAGATGGTTCCTGATATGAAAATGACACTTTGAAGTTTAATAATTTCTTTATAAACTGGCATCTTAGGAAAAGGCATAAACACTTCTTTCGAAACAGGCTGAACCACCAAAAGGTTTTTTAAAATAGGGAGATATCTACCTCAGCTTAGGAAATAATGAAAAGGTGTCATCTATTTCTATTATTCACTCACTCATTCAATAAATATTTACCAGATGATGTGCCCAGCACTCTTCCAATAGCTATCTAGGCAAGAATAAACTAAACACACGAAGTCCCAGCCCTCCCAGGACTTATATTTTGTAGGGTGAGCTGGACAACAAATAAATACACAAGTAGTAATTATAGGTGTTGTGAAGAAAATTACATTGGGGTAAGGAGGAGAGGTAGTGTTAGACATGGAGTGCAAGTTATATAGGATGGTCAGGGAAGGACTAACAGATAAAACAGCCTTGAATCCAGACCTGAAGTTAATTAAGAAGGAAGTCTTGCGTGTATCTGTGGGAACCTGCAGGCAGAGGAAATTGCAAACGTTTTTATTGTTGTTGTTTGAGACAGAATCTCGCTCTGTTGCCCAATGCAGTGCGAGAATCTCGGCTCACTGCAACCTCCACCTCCAGATTTAAGTGATTCTCCTGCCTCAGCCTCCTGAGTAGCTGGGATTGCAGGTGTATGCCACCATGCCCGGCTACTTTTTGTATTTTTAGTAGAGACGAGGTTTCATCACGTTGGCCAGGCTGGTCTCTAATTCCTGACCTCAGGTGATCCACCTGCCTCAGTCTCCCAAAGTGCTGGGATTACAGGTGTGAGCCACCACGCCCATTCATACATGTTTAAGCCCTGAGACAATGAGTGACAATAAAGAGAAGAGGTATAAAGACCAAGCCCTGGACCACACCAACATAGAGGGTCAGGGTAATAAGAAAAATCTATCAAAGGAGAAAGAGACTGAGGAGCCACTGAGGTAGAAGGAAAACAGAGAGTGGTATCCGGGAAACCAACTACATAAAGTGTTCAAAGAAAGAGAGAATCGCCGGGCGCAGTGGCTCATGCCTGTAATCCCAGCACTTTGGGAGGCCGAGGCAGGCGGATCACCTGAGGTCTGGAGTTCGAGACCAGCCTGACCAACATGGAGAAACCCCATTTCTACTGAAAATACAAAATTAGCTGGGCGTGGAGGTGCACACCTATAATATATAAACTGGCACCTTAGGAAAAGGCATAGACACATAATTGCTTGAGCCTGGGAGGGAGAGGTTGCAGTGAGCCTAGATCACACCATTGCACTCTAAGCCTGGGCAACAAGAGCGAAACTCTGTCAGAAAGAAAGAAAGGAAGAAAGAAAGAATCATCAACTAATCAAATGCCATGATCAAATGTAAAATGAGTATTAAGAATTGACTATTTGTTGGAGCAACAGAATAAAATCACTGGTGACCTTGACTAAGAGTGGTTGGAAGTAGAGAAATCCTGAATGGAACAAGTTTAATAAGGAACAGGAAGAGAAGAATTAGAGCAGCAAATATAGACAAGTCATTCAAGAAGTTTTGCTATAAAAAGAAATAGCAAAATGAGACAAATTAGGAGATCTTACAGCATGCTTACACACTGATTAGAATGATCCAGTAGGGAGGAAAAATTTGTATGGAAGGGGAGAAAAAGTGACAATTACTGAAAAATGTTCTTGAGTAGAAATTGATTTTTTAATTACAAGGCTTCTGGGCACTCGCATAATCTAGGCCACATGGAACACCCACAGAAAACAATCTCCACTGAAGAGGAGCTTAAAGTCAAAAGTTACAAGCCACACCAAAAGCAATTCCTCATACAGAGAAAATGGGGAATGGAGAGGGGTTGATCAAAGGGTACAAAAGTTCCAGTTAAACAAGAGGAGTAAGTTTAGCAATGTATTGCACAGTGTGGTAAACGTAGTTAATAATAATGTATACTTCAGGCTGGGCGTGGTGGCTCACGCCTGTAATCCCAACACTTTGGGAGGCCGAGGCAGGCGGATCACAAGGTCAGGAGATCAAGACCATCCTGGCGAACATGGTGAAACCCCGTCTCTACTAAAAATACAAAAAAATTAGCCAGCATGGTAGTGGGTGCCTGTAGTCCCAGCTACGCCGGAGACTGAGGCAGGAGAATGGCATGAACCTGGGAGGCGGAGCTTGCAGTGAGCTGAGATTGCGCCATTGCACTCCAGCCTGGGGGACAGAGAGAGACTCCGTCTCACAACAAACAAACAAAAAACAAACAATCAAAAAAAAAAAATAATGTATACTTCAAAATCACGAAAAGAATAGATTTTAAATGTTCTCACCATAAAAAATAAGTAGGTGAGGTGATGAATACGTTAATTAACTTGATTTAAACTTTTACAATGTATACCTACATCAAAACATCACATTATACCCCATAAATATATACAATTATTATTCATCAATTAAAACTAAAACTAAATTTTAAAACACTATTATAAATGACAATCACTACTTACTAAAATAATGAAAGCACGTGCACTCCAAAATTCAGAGATAATAGAGCAATCTGAAAGATATTTTAAAATAAAAATTCTGAGTTGTTCAAAGAGGTTAAAAAAAAGTAAAAGCTGTAGACCAAAAGAACCATGTGGGGAAAAAAAAAGAAAGAAAGAAAGGATGAAAGATGGAAGGCAGAAAACAAAATAAAACTGCAGGATCAAGTCTATTTCTTACAGACTAAAAGATACTAACTTTTTGGCTGGGCACAGTGGCTCACGCCTATAATTCCAGCACTTTGGGGGCCGAGGTGGGTGGATCATGAGGTCAAGAGATCGAGACCATCCTGGCCAACATGGTGAAACCCCGTCTCTACTGAAAACACAAAAATTACCTGGGCGTGGTGGCGTGTGCCTGTAGTCCCAGCTACTCAGGAGGCTGAGGCAGGAGAATTGCTTGAACCCGGGAGGCGGAGGTTGTAGTGAGCTGAGATCGCGCCATTGCACTCCAGCCTGGCGACAGCAAGACTCTGTCTCAAAAAAAAAAAAAAAAAAAAAAAGATATTAACTTTTTTAATTAGGGGAAAAAATAGTCTAACATTGATAAGAGTCAGACATGGCAAATATCTTTGTTCCCATTGTAGAGATAAAAAAAAATTTGAGATCCAGAGTGTGTAAATGCCTAATTGAAAGCTGCAGACATTGTTACTGAGGCTGAATTTAAACTCTGCTTTTTCTGACTACAGATCCCATGCTCTGCCCTCTCTCTGCTGCATTTGTCCCTGGATAAAGTAGGGCTCACAGGACAAGCTGTTCAAAGAAATTGTATAAGGTTTGGGCAAACTATCCTGGGAGATACTGTGAGAACTTGAAATAAATATATGGACGAAGTTAAATTGCATGAGATTGTTGTGAGCCGGATCAGCTATTTCAACAAACATTCTCTGGAACCGAGGAGCAGAAAGATTTGGATTGACTCAAGGTGAAAGGAAGCTGGGTATCAGTGGAGCGTATCAGTGTAAGCCGTGTGGAAATGGCTGACCACATGGACAAGGAAGGGAAGGGAGACCAGAACAGAAACCACTCCCCACACCCTCCCTTTGCCGTCAAGATGTAATTTGTATCCTGTTGACTTCAATATAGCAAAGAGTGATTTCATGGCAGAAGGAACCTGAACTGTCTTTTAAGGACTATTGAGAGAACAGAGAATTAAACAAGATGGTAATTGCTTTTCTCTGGTTAGGAGAAATACTAACACATGTCACGTTTTATGTGGGATGTCCTGGAGGAGATCTTGAAGATGTTCAAGAAGCCAGGTGCAGTGGCTCACGCCTATAATCCCAGCACTTTGGGAGGCCGAGGCGGGTGGATCACAAGATCAGGTGTTCAAGACCAGCCTGGCCAACAGTGAAACTCCATCTCTACTAAAAATACAAAAAATTAGCCAGGCATGGTGGCGGGTGCCTGTAATCCCAGCTACTCAGGAGGCTGAGGCAGGAGAATCACTTGAACCTGGGAAGGCAGAGGTTGCAGTGAGCCGAGACTGTGCCACTCCACCCCAGCCCGGGTGACAGCATGAGACTCCGTCTCCAAAAAAAATAATAATAATAATAATAATAAAACTATTCAAGAAGGTTCAGGTGGGGCTGGGAAATGACTTCCTATAGTGCCTACAAGTGACACACAGGGCCACAAACCTGGATTGAGTCCTGGAGTGTATACCTTAAAAAAATATATGGTGGATAAATCCTGATGCGTCTCTCACCAAATGAAATTTTTTCCTGAAGCCATAAAATGTCTTTAGATAAGGTATTCTCTATCTGAGACTTCAGGATTTCAATGACTAACTCCCTTGTATGCAAGTGTTTGCAGGTATGGGCATTTTTCTCAGATGGAATTAAATTTAAAACGTCATTGCATACTTAGGCAGACCCCTTTGAACTTTTAAATCCATGGGCCTGGAGACGTGATAAAGAAGTTAAGCTTCACTGGTATTGAATACAATGGACTGGCCAGCTCCTTGGTTTGCTCGTAGGTTGAACAGGCTTCAGTCAGGATATAGAAGGTGCCATAAGGGAACATAAGGAGGCCCACGCCATGCAGCAGTTAAAAGTGAGGTCCTAGGCCGAGTGCGGTGACTCACACCTGTAATCCCAGCACTTTGGGAGGTGGAGGCCGGCGGATCACGAGGTCAAGAGATCAAGACCATTCTGGCCAACATGGTGAAAACCCATCTCTCCTAAAAGTACAAAAAAAATTAGCTGGGCGTGGTGGCGCTCACCTGTAGTCCCAGCTACTCAGGAGGCTGAGGCAGGAGAATTGCTTGAACCTGGGAGGCGGAGGTTGCAGTGAGCCGAGATCGCACCACTGCACTCCAGGCTGGCAACATACCAAGACTCAGTCTCAAAAAAAAAA